>NC_046169.1:37921267-38266267 GCF_011064425.1 Rattus rattus
CTTCAGTGTGCCTCTTGTGTCAAGGTTACACTGCCCACTAAGTATGCACCCTCCTCCACTGGGCCTCCACTCCTGCCTGGGTCCTTGATAAACAGCGCCAGACCTCCTAGCCCTGCTTAGACCACAGCAATTCTGACTGATGGCACATTCCACAGCGAGTTAGATTTTTGCCTTTCCTGCCATCCTCTAGGCTGCTTTTGGTGGTAAGATCGGCAAGAAAGGCAGACCTAATAATGCCAGCACCCACCTAGATTTTAAACCCAGACCGCGGGCAGGGTAAGAAAGAAAGCCTACCCTGGCATCTCTCATTGTAAAAGGAGGCCCTGTCAAAAATCAAGAACAGCCCACACTCTCCCGGCTTATATCAAATGCTCGATTCTCTTTGAAAAATCTACTATCTTTTTAAGGACCTCAAAACTGTACCTGTGGGGAGACACTGTCCAGGAACCAATATCGCATCCCTTCAAATAAATATCTAAGCTACAAACACACCAAACAGGTAATTCTCATTCTACCAATCAGAATTAAAAAAAAAAAAATGTGTCCTCCTAAGTGGGCAGCAACTAGTTACCCAGCATTGCCCCCAAGAGCCTCAGTGCGAGGGAGCCAAGGAATCTAAAGGACAGCGTAGCTGGTCTGAGACCTTCCTAGGGGAAAATGCCCCCCTGAAAAACGAGAATGTCATGGGGCTCCCACATCCCAAGGCAGCTATGTTTTACATAGATTCTGGGAGTCTGGGAATCAGGACCCTTCAAGCAAGCCCCAGCTTGCTTCCTATCAGACAGGAGAATGATTCCCAGGTCGAGAGGGTTACAGAACATCTCCATTTCTCGTTCTAACTGCCTAGTTTGTTTAGGGTTTCAGTAGCCGGCCACCTCGCACTCCCTCCTGGGGGCTCACAGAAGGAGCGGGGCTTCTGGAGGCCAGTGCTCTCTCCCTGCTCGGAATGGCTCCGCTGCCGGATCCCTGATCTTGCAGCATACTTGGACAGGAGCCGAGCACCATCTCTGCTAGAGCTCGGTTCAGCCACTTGCAGCTCGGTTAAACCCTCGGGAAACCCTTCGGCTGTGAGACGCGCTGTTTGCTGTTTAGGATCCTTCCGATACAGCCAGGATCCCAGCCAGCCGCCCTCTTGAGATGGATGGACAGACAGCTCAGTTTAACTCATCCAAGATTCCCCTTTAACCAAGGATCTGCACTGCTAGAAATCTCCCACTCTCTCCTCCCTCTAAATAAGACTAAAGATAGAAAAAACTAACCCAAAGTGCCCAGCTGACTGTTAGGATGCCGCGGGCAGGAGCGGGCACCTAGCATGCCATGCAGAACAGAACATTAACAGTCCAGCCCCACGAGCCCCAAATAGGCAGCCCAGAGGCTTCCCTCCGACGCACTCCCCCAACCCTCCCACCAGCACAGCACAGCACCAGCACCTTTGGCTCTGTGTGCCTGCCGTGCGGGCATCCATGCAAGTCCCCCAGAGAGTCCCCGTCACTTACTCAGATCTACCAAGATACCCCAGTGCCTTGCTGTATGAAAACCCCACAAAGGGCAGCTCTTCGCCCGAGAAACCCGAGGGGCTCAGCTGGCACGGAGAGGATGAAACCCACGAATTCTTCTCTGGTTCATCAAAATTGGAGGTGTCATCGTCAGACTTGAGGGGTGGGAACGAAGGGGGGAGGAGCTGGTTAAAAGAAAAACAAGAAAGGGGGGAGAGAGAAATTCAGACGAATTCCACACTGTTGCAGAGGGGGTAAAAAAAAAAAAGCGCCTTACTCCTTAGGCGTTTGGAGACAGCACTGCAGCGCCTGCTTTCAACCCAGCTCCTAGCGCAGGCAGACCCAGCCTCGGCTCCTACAGCAACAAGAGATTAACCCCTTCGCTGCCAACATGGCCACCAATCCGCAGACAGCTTGCCTCTCGCTCGGGGCAGTGGGTGAGGTGGAAGATAAACTCAGACAGGTCACTCGGATCCTACGAAGCACTTGGGCAGCTCACCCGAGCGGGCAGCTGCTGCCTCATTATTTCCAGCCGCCTTCCCCCCCATGACAGCTGGAATACCAGGATGCCCGATGACCTGAGCCCGTTGAACCCCTCTTCCAGACAGGTCTAAATGATTAACAGTTAGAGATATGCGCGGCTGTCGGGTGGAAGACAAGCATGTCCCATGACTTGGCCAGAATGAGGGGAGAGAACAGGCAGCAGGCTCAGGCAGGCTCAGGCAACCTCACACCACCGTTGGGTCGGTCACCACTGCAGTCTGGTTCATTCATAGCCCGATGAGTCTACTCAGAGATCCGATTAACCACTTTTTGTTTTTTAGTTCATTATCTCTCCCTCCCACTCCCCCACCCCCAACACAACCCTGCCCATAGAATCCTCCGCAGTTCAACCAGCATAATCAAAAGACAGCCAAATAAAGTTGCAGATTTTCGGCACCCAGCACCAGTGCAGGGACACAGAGACCCACAGACTCACATCTGTGGCAAGGCTCCTACCTCCTTATGGCATGACTCCCAGCTGGGGGGTGGGGGTGGAATCACATCGTCTCTGCTGCCTGCAGACCTACTAGGCTCTCTCACTCAGGCGTGTGAGCGGCTGTCCATCAGTCACCAGGAGGCTGCCCATCGTGGGGGGCTCCCAGGGGCATATCCAGTCAGAAGTGTTACCATGGTTGCAGGCTGGGGCGTCCGCAGTGGACCAGGCAGGGGGAAGTTGGCAAGCCGGCATCACATCCCCCGCAGTGCAGGCTGCATGCTCCCACCTCCCCACTCCTCAGTGCGCCGCGCTCTGGCGGTAACCCCACCTGGCCGCCTGCGTGGCAGGGGCCAATGCCGATCTGAGTGACGGAGCAGCATGAGTCACTGCCCACCAGGGCTCGCTAGAGCTCCCCCTAGGACAGTTGTCACAGCCCTTCACGGTCCAGACTTCTCTTTTAACCTCTTGTTTTCCGAACAGTTTTCTGTGCCGGGTAAGTGAGCAGCATTTGAGTCTTCAGACTCAAAGAGATCTGGCTGTAGCTGAAGCCTCCCCGAGGACAACAGACAAAGTGGTGGCAGAGAAGTAAATGGAGGTGACAGAGGGGTGCGGAGGAGAGAGAGGTGAACACGGAGGGGCGGGCGGGTGCTTTTGGGAGATGCAAAAGAACAGTCTCAGAGCTTCAAGTGCACGGAGGTGAGGTGGGAAAGAGAAGATCAGAGAATGTAGAATGTGCACTAGCAGAGAATTATCTAACACCTCCAAGCTGTTCTCTCTTCCCTGCTGGAGTCAGACCCAGGCTTAATGCTTTAAACATTAGCTTATGGGAGGGGAACTGGGGCTGAAAGCAGGGGTTCACATCCCGAGTGCATGCACATCAACAACAAACCTGACCTGACCATGCTCACCCAATGCACGGTCAATGACTAAAACTGAAATACAGAAATTACAATGTATGAGGATCAAAAGGAAGTGTTTCCATCCCAAGATAAGGAAAGCCAGATAGTGACGGGGAAGTCACTGATGGAAATATGTGGGAGACTCAGATACAGGAGCATGGTGGCCGATGATGGCTCGGGGCTTGTAATCTGAACTGGCTCCCAATTTCACCCACTCCAGCTCTGTGATCCTGGGACAGGCACTCAACCTCTGTAGGCACTGAGGGAGCTGGTGGTGAGGTCATTTCTGGTTTTGAAAGAGTGTCCCTAAGCAGTGAAGGCTGGCCTCAAACTTGTGATTCCCCTGCCTCTGCTTCCAGGGCACTGGGCTCACAGGTGCACCCCCACGGCACCTGGCTGCCAGGTGAATCTATGCAAGGTGCTTAGCATGGCTTCTCCAATACAGTAAACACCCATGAAGGTGACCTGTGGCCGTTATCACTGCCGGCATACAGTACGTGATGTGGCGGAGTCCAGTGAGACAGCGCGGCATCTGCCTTGAGTAGTCAGTCTCTGCTATACAAAGCACAGGCACACCAAGGTGAATGTTTGTGTTAATTCTATCATAGTGGTTAATTCCTCGCACAAGTTGAATCCCTTTCCACTATAGACTAATTTATCTGTAGGAGACTAAAATAGAATTCCATTTCTGTGTGAGGAGGATGATTAATAGAGAGGTAGGAGCCACCCTCAGTGAAGTAATTATGATTTTTGAATTTCTGTACTATAAAATAAGGCTCATCTGTAAAACTCTGCCATGCTCAAAGCATTAATGTGGTCAAGATTAGAAAAGAGGCTCGGGCTGCCAGCACCAGCCTGCCATCCAGTCACTCAGGAGGCCGAGGCAGGGGGATGACAGGAAGAGGGCCTGCCTGGGCTACAGAGGATGAGCTCAGGGAACTTCGTGAGACTCGGTCTCTGGTGATGTGGGAGGTCGGAGAGTTGAGTCAGCTGGTAAGCGCTTGCTCAGCAAATGTAAGGGCACGAGTTCGATCCCCACGGGTTACAAATAAATAAAGCCAAGCAGGATGGTACAGACTCCTCACCAGGGCCGAGCTGAGCCGCGGAGGTGGGAGAATCTCTGGCATTCCTTGGCTAGCCAGCCTGGCCTACACAGGGAGCCCAAGGCCAGGGCGAGATCACGTCACAGAAAGAGAAAGGAGAGTGGTTAAAGAGGTGGCTCTGTGGTTAAGGGCATTTTCTACCCTCCAGGATGGTGGTCCAATTTCTGCCATCCGCACGGCAGCTCAGATGCATCTGTGTCTCCACCTTTGGAGCTGCCGCCCTCTTCTGGTCTCCACCAGCATCGGGCACACACGCAGACAAAACCACACAGAAAACATGGTTGCCATTTTTTTAAAGGTGAATGGTACCTAAGAAATGACACCCGAGACTGTCCACTGGCCTCCATGTGCAGAAGCACACATCTGCACGCACATGTACACAAGGCACACACACATGCACACACACACACACACACACACACACACACACACACACACACACACACACACACATGCACACACACACACATGCACACACACACACATGCACTTTACGCACACAAGGCTGAGAGTATTGTTCAGTGCTTCCTAGCATGGGCGAGACCCTGAGTTCAATCCTCAGCACCGAGGGGGAGGAATCCATGAAGAAAGAGGGTCAGATAATTTTCAAGGTGAGAGAGGAGGACTCATAGCACAGGTTAAAAGCAGGCGTCAACCTCTACCAGAACAGGATCTTCTGCAAACAAGGGTTTCTGGGGCTGCGTTCACACAACATCAAAAGCACGATCTCAAAGCCAAAGAAGTGTCCCAGAAATGAGTGAACACCCCCCCCCCGGCAGGATGAGGATGCCCACCCCCTTATCCAGGCCCTTTAGAAGGGAAGAGCTCAGTGGTTTCTTAGAAACTGCAATGGGGGCAGCCTGGCTATGTGTGTAGTGCTAGAACTATGGAAATTGAACACGGGTAGCAGCACACACACGAGTGGAGAGAGCGTGTGAACACACTCCACCCAGGAGGACTACCCTTCTTCCACAGAGAGTGAACCTGGGACTGTGGGGAGAGAGCCAGCTCTCTGAAGCCTAAGAGCAGCTAAGCCAGCTGCATGGTGTATCCCCATAGTCTGCAGACCAGGAGTTCTAGAGCATCCTCAGAACATGCCAGGGCGAGGAGGTAAGGGACCCGAAGGGACAGGCCGACTGCACACACCAGAAACCTAGCTAGGGCAAGGAAACTGTGAGTTCAGGGTGAGCCAGGGCTATGCAGTGAGACTCTGCAAAAACAAAGCAGAGGAGAGAGTAGAGTACCTACTGCTGTAGCACAGAAGTCAGTCAGCATTCTAACCCAAGGATGGGGAGCCGAGAACATCTGAAAGGGATCCAGAAGGGTAAGGTCTTGTTACTGAATTTAAAGTTTACAACCCGGGACCAGAGAGATGGCTCAGCGGTTAAGAGCACTGACTGCTCTTCCAGAGGTCCTGAGTTCAATTCCCAGCAACCACATGGTGGCTCACAACCATCTGTAATGAGATCTGATGCCCTCTTCTGGTGTGTCTGAAGACAGCTACAGTGTACTTATATACATAAAGTAAATAAATAAAATCTTTAAAAAAACAAAAAAAGAGACTGTCCAAACCAGGCTAGCCTGAGGGGTTCTCCGGATAACATTCATTGATGGTGGATGTAAGGAGCCCCAGCCTAAAACGGATGGCCCTAGTCCCTGGGTCTAGGGCCCTGAGTTGCATAAGAGACATGACCTGAGCAGCAGCACATACATGCACATTCTCTCTGCTCATGACTGTGCACGTGATGTGACTGGCTGCTCCAAGCTCGTGCCTCAACGCCCCTGCGGTGGTGGATTGTAAGGTGGAAACATGAGCTGAATAAATCTTTCCCATCCTTAAAGTTGCCACTGTCCAGCTGTTTACCACAGAAGGGAAACCAGGTCAGTAGGTTAAACAGAGCCGAGGAAAAGCTCAGTGACCACCGGCGAGACCTGAAGAGTGTGCTCTCTCTGTAGAGGCAGGCTCAGCAAGGTCAGCTGGCTAGAAAGGCTCCCAGCCCAGCCCCACCCTAGGTGATTCACAGGCACCCAGCTCGGGGAATTCCTGTAGACCACCCCGTGGCAGCAGGGAGATGGAAGGCACTGGAGTTCTGAGACACTCAGAGAATGAAAAGGCTTAACACCAGGATACTTAATCCTAAAACAACACTGTGGGGTCTGGATACGTCCATTAGACAGGACGACAGGTCAGCCTAGCGGCCCCTCTTAGGTGGAAACTACGCCACTGTCAGCATGGAAGATGACCCACCCATCACCCTCTGGCACCCAGGAAACAGTTTGATGACCACAGGGAGTAACAGCGAGGGATGGGATCCCAGAGAGCAGCATATGGAAGGGGGCGGGCTGCCAGCCCTCCATTGCCTGAGCTTCACTCAGCCAAGAGAGCATGCTCCCACAAAGGCCACGCACAAGCTCACCTCAGCCCGGGTCCTCTCCTGCCCTCTTGAAGCCAAGCCAAAGGAGAGGTGTGGCATACCCCAGTCCCCTCTGTAGTCTCCCTTCAGTGAACTACATCACTTCTGATACATATGGAAACAAAAAACAAACCACTACCACCACCACCGCCACCACCACCACCACCACCACCACCACCACCCCAGCACAAGCCCAAAGCCTACGTGTAGGACACCACACTGATGGGAGAGGCAGGAAGCAGGGAATAGTTCCTTATGCTCCATGGAAATGTTTTGGTTCGGTTTGGTTTGTTGGCCTTTATACACTTTGGGAGGGGAGGATGAGGCTGGAGAGAGCTCAGTGGGAAATGCTTGCCATGGGAACCTAACAACTCAAGAGTTCAGATTCCAGGACCACATACACTCTCTCGGCTCTCCTGTGAGGGATAGAGGAATGGATACAGGAGAACACCAACAAGCTCCCAGGTGAGGTGACCTGCAGAGCGCAGCACAGCAGCAGGAGCGAGAGACCCTGCCTCAAAAGATCGTAGTGAGAACTGACTGCTGAAGGTGGCCCTGCGACTCCCGCATGTTCACAGATGGCTGCACTGTAGCACCCACACCACACACACACACACACACTCACACATACACACTCACACACACACTCACTCACTCACACATATAAATAAACTATTTTCTGTTTGGCTTTAAAAAAAAAAAAAAAGAATTAGTACCTCACTGAAATCCTGATGACCAGTGTTACGTTTACGCTGACTGCCCCAGCACTCCGTGTGGTGCTACACTGCTGGCGTGTAGCAGGTACTCTGTGAATGTTTCATGAGCAAATATATGTCTGAATGGCTCTAGGTCGGACCTTGCCGAAGGGAGTGTTGGACGTTTGGATCGAATGAGAAGGCTTTAAAGTTAAGATTGTTCTGTCTGAAAAATATGTTAATGAGTACCTATGTGACTATTTCCCGGTTCGCTGTCATGGTGTCATTGGCTCTCTTCATGCAACATGCCCACCACACTAATGATGAATACATACGAAGCCATACATTAAAACACAGGAGAAAAATTTCCCCGTGTTTTTAAAAACAAACCGACATGTTTGAGGTTGTGGCCGGGCACATTCTCCTTAGTGGCAGAGGTAACTTTGAGGGGAGCCCCACCCCACCCCCAGTTATAAGACAGAACAAGGCTCTCGGAAACAAAGGCTATTTCAAGAGCTGTACCTAAATTTCCCTTTATAAATCCCCTCTCCTTCCATGTCTCTCTCTTTCTCCTTCCCTCTCCTCTCTCTAATCCTGACATTCATTAAAAGTGTTAGAGGGAAAGTTTGTTGTTTTCTTTTAAACAGCAGTGAAGTAAGAGGCGTGTGCCCTTGCCCTCCCGGCTCATGGCCTGCCGGGCTCTCTGTTCCCACCGTTAGCTTTTCTACAGCCACACATAAGATGGTCTTGGTTTGGTCTACTGGTGCTAGCTGTCTGTGGGGGAGTCTCCTGTGGGCTATGGAAGAGCTGGCATGTGCGCACGGCTGAACGCCTATCAGAGCGTCGCCCCGCCACCCCTAGTCAGTGTTTAATATGGATTCTGTTGGAGGGATGCGTGACAGAAACCCAGGGTGTGGGCTAATTTCTCAGACTTAATGTGTCACTCCATGCAACACACCACTTTTATGAAACTCCAGTCAGGATATCCGTCAGAGTATTCATCTGGTCATGAAGAACCAGTATCTTTCAAGAAAGGAAGAAAAAGGAAAAGCCAGGTGACTCCCACAATTGAGGAGGCTGAGGCAGGAGAACCAAGAGTTACAAAGCTGACAAGGACTACACAGCAAGACACTGTCTCCAGAGAGAGAGAGACAGAGAGAGACAGAGAGAGACAGAGAGAGAGAGAGAGAGAGAGAGAGAGAGAGAGAGAGAGAGAAGCAAAGAGAGCAAGGGGGCTAAGCCTAATCTAATCATCCATCTGAGTGACTGACAGATATTGTACTGAATTGCATGTGGCAAGCGCCGTGTCACAAAGGACAAAGGCATAAGTAAAGGGTGTGATAACGCCACAAATCAGAACCCTGTCTGGACGGCAGTGAGCACTTGATAATGTTCAACTAATGGGCTACAATCAGAGATGCTTTCAGTTCACTCCATGCCCCTGATGGACAAAGCACATCCTTAGGAAGGAAGATTCAAAGGAAGCTCTGAGCTGGTGAGAGGGAGGGAGCTGGTGAGAGGCAGGGAGCCATCTGCATCACTAAGAGGTCGGTTGGTTGGGCTAAGGGTGCTGGAGGGGATGGACTCTCAAGAGCTGGCTAAAAGCTACCTTTGTGAACTGGAGTGGGGAAGAGCAGGGCTTTAAAATGCCAGTAGCTGGAGTGCAGGCCGGAGAGAGCCATGGGGAAGGCTGACCTTGAAGAGGGAGCCCTGGACTGACGATAATATCAGGGGGAGTCTTAGTGGACTGCACAGATGCAACCTTTCGTGGCCAGAAGGGGTCGGTGCTAGAACTGTGCCCAAGATGGACAGGTCTGTAATAGTCAACAAAAACAACCGCACACTCGGCCGCACTGGGGGTGGGGTGGGGTGGTGAGTGTGGTGTGGTGGGGTGGGGTGGGGTGTGTGTGTGTGTACGAACTCCAGAGGGAGGACATGGACAGCAGGCACCCCAGAAACACCCAGGCATAGGTTCTTCCTAAGAGAGAATGGCTGGAGGGGGAGAGATTCGAAAGACAGCTTTACCTGAGTTCTCACGGGAACAATGCAGGCAAGGAAGTGAAGTCCTGGGGTGCGCAAACGAAACAGCTCACCAATACACACTGTAGAACGGCCCACGAGAAGAGAGCCCATTGCCTAGAGCCTCAGACCCACCCCGATTCCGCTCTTTGGGGCACAGAGTAGTGAGGACAACCTGACCGACAGAGCACAACAACCAGTTTGTGACAGCCTTAAGTTAAAAAAAAGAGAGAGACCTCATCCCTTTGACTCCCCAAAGAGCCAGAAATAGACTTTAAGGTAACACTGTTTTGGTGATCAATTTTTTACCATGCTGTCTTTGAGATAAATAAGGAAGCTAGCACAGGAAAATGAGCGGCCATCAATTGATCAGTCTAAAGAATGCTGGCACCTGCCAGCTAACAGCCACGCTAACGGCTTGGCCGATATCCCCTCAGGTGGTGATTGCCATGAACCTCAGGATCTGTGTGTTCTGACCTACTCTACCCGCAAAGGCCACGGTCCTCCTCAGAGTCTCCTTAACATTAAGTGCTTAGGGGCTGGGGAGACGAACAGTCATTAAGAACACATGGCCCGAAGGACCACAGTTCGGCTTCAAGCATCTACATCTGGTGGCTCACGACCACCTGTAACTCTGGATCTAGAGCATCTGACTCCCTCTTCTGGCCTGTACAGGCACCTACACGCACATGTGCACACAACCAACACAAATAAGTGCACCCCTACACATAGATAGTTAAAATTTAAAAGTGGGGGGGGGAGGGCTGGCAGGATGGCTCAGTGATTAAGAGGACTGACTGCTCTTCCAGAGGTCCTGAGTTCAATTCCCAGGAACTCACAGCCATCTGTAGTGGGATCTGGTGCCCTCTTCTGGTGTGTCTGAAGACAGCCACAGTGTACTCAAAGTTTAAAAAAAAAATCAGGCTGGAGAGATGGCTCAGCAGATGAGGGCTTTGGCTGCTCTTTCAGGGGACTGGGGTTCAGTCCCTAACACCCACGTCGCAGCTCACTTTCCTACACGCAAACCATCACATAAAAGAACACACAACACAATAACCTTAGATCCAATTGATAAGATATAATTGCCCAAACATATAAATCCCCTAAACATACAAAACCCAGTACACATCCATCCCTTGAGAACATTTGTGACAACCTGTAAGGTACAGTGTGGAATCTTAACGTCACCCACCATATTGTCCTGCCATGGCTTCTCTCCCTCTCCCTCCTGTCTCTTCCTCCTTTCTCTTTGTCCTTTGAGCTCTACACATGCACCGTGGAACGGACATCACGCAGGCACACATGCACATACAAAAACACACATACATAGATGTATTATAGTGCTTAAAAAAAAAAAAAAACAAGACACGGGGACTCTACCACACCCACCATGACAAACTGCCCACTTTCCCCACGTGATTCAAAAGATGCCTTTGTATTTAGGCCACGAACCAGCAGGCTCGGGTTCTGATGTGTTTGATGTCTCTTTTAACCTGCACTCTTCTGCCTTTAGAGGAAAAAGAATGTATTTGTCTATGAACCTTGCAGAATTTCTCACCTTCGAGACTTGGCGGCCAGTTTCCTTAGAGCATCATGTAAGGTGTTTCTTGTTGATTGACAGATAAACCCGGGGCCTTCTGGGTGTTCGTGTGCATTTTTTTTCCTGTGAGCATCACCAAGGATGGGTTGTCAACTCGCTGTCACATGACACTCTGGAGCACAGAGCCCCTGGCCTCACTTCTTGTGATGTGTAAAATTGGTCCCTGAGTTTGATGCCACCCAGATCCTCACCAGCAAGTTCTCTCCGGTCTTCCACCTGATGGGCTCTACATCCAAAGTGGCCATTATCTCTGAGCCATTTACTTCCTAAGTGGTTGCCAGAAGGTGGTCTTCAACGCTCTTCCTCTCCTCACACTCACTAGCCCATCAACACACTCAAAGAGAAAGACAGGGCGACACCGGGTTAACAACGTCAGGAAAGTGAAGTAGGGGGGCTGGAGAGATGGCTCAGCGGTTAAGAGCACTGACTGCTCTTCCAGAGGTCCTGAGTTCAATTCCCAGCAACCACATGGTGGCTCACAACCATCTGTAATGGGATCAGATGCCCTCTTCTGGTGTGTCTGAAGACAGCTACAGTGGACTTACACATATAATAAATAAATAAATCTTTAAAAAAAAAAAAAAGAAAGAAAGAAACGTGAAGTAGGGGCCTCAGCTCCTCGAGGAGTGACCAATGACCTTTCCTCCTGGCATCAATGTGAGCTCATGCACTGTTACGCGTTTGGTGTGTTTCGAGACACTGCAGTGTTTTCATTGTTCCCTGATGGGGGCCAGGGGAGCTAACTTTGCCAGGAGCCGAAGAGTAAGCTCCAAGCTTGTCTATCCCTGCTGAGTAAGGGAGACGACACAGACTGTGAGGGTGTCCTAAGGATTGATGGCGTGGTTTCTTTTCAAGTCAATGCCATGACTCTGTGTGTGTGTGTGTGTGTGTGTGTGTGTGAGAGAGAGAGAGAGAGAGAGAGAGAGAGAGAGAGAGAGAGAGAGAGAGACCGTGTACATATGAATGTTTAGAGGATTTCATGTGTGTGCTATATTTGGGTATATGTAATTATGGGTACAGTGTGTGTGTGTGTGTGTGTGTGTGTGTGTGTGTGTGTGTGTGTGTGTGTGTTCAATGCCCAGTTTCTTCCTTAATCACATTCCACCTTAGTTTTTTTTTTTTTTTTGGTTCTTTTTTTTCGGAGCTGGGGACTGAACCCAGGGCCTTGAGCTTCCTAGGTAAGCGCTCTACCACTGAGCTAAATCCCCAGCCCCTCCACCTTAGTTTTTGAAGCAGAGTCTATCACTAATCCTGGTGGACTGGACTGATTGGCCCGCGTACTCTGGCGATCCTCCTGTCTCCACCTCCCCGGCACTGGGATGGCAGGAGTCACTTTTTACATCAAGCTGGGGTCTAAGCTCAGGTCACCCTGAGACACGTACTTTACCAGCCGAGTCATCCACCCCAGACCTCGGGATGGTGGGGGAGGCAACTCAGGCTCATCTCCACAGCTGACTGCATCCCGAGACACAAGGGGCTCTGGGTCCCACCCTTCGGAGAACTAGTGAGTATCACGGGCACTGTTGCCGAGGCTGTAAAATGGAGGAACTGCCCTGGACAAGGTTGGTGTCCCCTTTGAAAGGTAAACATGTGTACCATTTGGTTTGACCACTCCTCCAACCCTGTTTAGACCAGAGAAGACCAGAGAAAGAAATGAAGACATGCGTCTGACAACCGATGCCCATGTGATAAGACCAATCATATTGCAGGGGCAGAAACCTGGAGACAACCCAAATGTCCAGTGGCAGTGAGAGACCGACAACCAACCCCAACAGTAAGAAGCGGTGAACTGGGGACCTCGCCTCAGCAGGAGGAACTTGAGAACAGTGTGGGGTAAGAGATGGCGGACAGGACACACTGAGTGACTGATTCAGTTTACATCAACTCTAGGATATATAAGCTCCACTACCCACCATGCTCGAGGTCAGCTCTGTCATTGCTAGGGACAAAGGAAGGGATGAGGAAAGACAAAAGGGAGGGGTCAGGGTGGGGTCAGGGAGGACCATGGAGAGTCCTGGGAGTGATGGGTTTGTTCGTCTTAAGTCTGGTGCTGACTTCATGTGTTATGTGCATAACCAAGTTTAAACTGTACTCATGGACTCTGTATGTCTCCCACTCCTCAACAAAGCTGTGTCCAACTGCTAGAGGGGAGGTCATTTATTCTCTGTCCTGTCCTAGGTAGGGAGCAGCTACCCTGCCTCCGCCTTCCTGCAAGGCAGAAGAATTAGACAAATGCACCCTGCACAAGGAGGGACTCACTGCACTCCAGAGAGCTGAGCGGTCACTGGCCACGGCTCACTAGGAGGCAGGACTTTTAAGGTCCCAGCTCCACACCTCCTCTTCTCCATGCCCGCATCCAGACTTGGCAGGCACTCACCCAACTGGCTCTTGTCCTTGCTCCCAGAGGGCTGTGCAGCAAGGCCAGCCTGCCCATGAAGCAGTTTAGCTGTCTTCTGTAGGACGGACAGACTTTAGCCTCAAGGGTTACCGAGCACTCACGCCCAGGGGCCAGTCTTTTGCACACATCCCTTTGTAAGTCAGGAAGGGTTGTCTGGGGTCTCCAACTCTGAGTGCTGCAGTTGGGTATCCACCACCAGGGTGCAAAACACTGGCTGTAGTCATTGTCTCTGAAGTAACACATGGGAAAACATTCCCAAGCCTCAGCCGCCGACCACCTGTGCTGCCTGCTTTGTCCTCAATGCTGTCATCTCCTGTGGCTCCCCCTTTGGTTCTAGCCAACCTTCACCCTCAGAAGATGAGCATAAATGCAATCAGCACTCTTCACAGAATTGATTGGAGAGTTGGCTGCTGAACAGAGTCCCAGATGTTTAATATAATTTTGAATCGCCGGCCAAATCATCTCCATGCCTGCTTGTTTATGAAAGGGCTTTCAGCGAGCGAGCAAGAGCTGAATGGTGGGGGGAACTCCCATTTCTGGGTTCCCTGACAAATCTGTTCCCATCTCCACGGAAAAGCATTCTCTTATCTCAGAACTGATCCAGTGGAAATCTGGGGCTTGGGCTGAGGGGCACAGAGAAAACGCAGACCCGTGGAGGGGCAAACCCCAGAGGACATGGTCCATCACATCACAAGGGGCCTTATTTATGAGAAATATAGTAAGGAAAATCCCCAAAAGTCAGTGGGTGGAAAACCAAGTCTTTCGAGAACAAATCTTTCTAGACCTCTACCCTTCATGAAGCCCGACTCCCTTAATGGTCCGAGTGACTCTTCTCACTAGGCCACCAGGAAGCCAAGATTTCCAAGTCACCCTTCCTTCAGCAACAGACTAAGATTCCCTTGTTTTGACTCCGAACCAGCACTTTTATTTCCTGAACCAGAAATCCCCTTCACCCAGACTGCAACACTCCTGTATCTTAACACTGCAGTCTTCTCTGGAATAAGTTGTCGGCATTTATAATGTAGAATATATACTTTTAATATTGCCGATGTGGCCTCCAAACGCCAAACTGTAGGAGAAAAGGCCTATGATCCTAATTCATAAGCAGTTAGCTCCTTTTAGCCTACTTCCCCTCTTCATCACTTACTCTGTAAAAGCAGAACAGCCCCCAGGAGACGCATACATACCCACTGCATATTCCCTAAGAGGCTGCCGAGTCCTGCCAGCTTCTCTCCATCCTTCCTTTGCCTCGCTCTGGCTAGTTAAGTTCCTGGATGCTCTTTAGCAACCCACCCTCCCGCTGGCCTCCTGCTCCCGGCTGCTGAGAGCTGATACCCGGGGGCCTCAGCTCCTCTTCCTTGCTTCCTCTTGTTCCTACACTGACCAGGAGTCTGGCAGAGGGACACATTTCAGGATCAACCAAGTCTACAAAGAGGCTCGCCTGCATCCTCTTCACAGTAGCTGACAAGACAAAGCGTTTCCAGAGACCTGGCTGGGCAATAGGAACTCTGAACCTAGCAGCTTTGAAAGGCTAAGGCCAAGCGAGTGACCACACCACATGGCACACTGGACCACAGGCAAAACGCTCAAGTATAGGATTAGGAGGCGAGTGTTAGCACTATGAGGGACTCAGTCTTGTTTGGGAGAGAGACAAATGCTGTCCACAAGAAACAGCCGTGGGAGAAGGAGGGTCTAGAGGCCTTGGCTTCACTCTTCTCAACGACCACAGAAATAGCCTGCCCGGCTGAACACCTAAGTTATTGAGACGCAGAACAAAGACGGGGTCAGAAGGACACGGGGTAATGGTATTTTATATTACCATAGAATGTTCCGGAAAGTTAAATAAGAAACTCATAAAAGGAGGGGTCGGGAGACATTTTTGGTACTACAACTGTCTCCGTCACTTAGGTCTTTTAGATTTATTTTTTATTTTGTATGTATGTGTGTTTTGCTTGCATGTATTGTATGTATGCGTGTCACACACGTGACTGATATCCAAGGAGGCAGGAAGAGGAGGTGAATCTCCCGGAACTGAAGTTAAGTTAGAGACCATTCTTAGCTACTATATAGGCACCGGGAATGTAATTCAGGTCCTCTGCAAGGGCAACAAGTGCTCCTAACTGCTGAGCCGTATTTCCAGCTCCTTGTATCACTCAAAATTTCTAGCATTCCAACAGTCTCAAAACAATAAAAACCTGAAGAGATCAGTTTTAGTTAGTATGGTAGTGTACACTTATAATACCAGCCCTTGGGAGGCTGAGGCAGGAAGATCATAAATTTGAGGACAGCCCAGGCTACATGGTGAGACCCTATCTTTAAAACACAGAACAACAGCCTTCACAAACAAGATAAAAAGTAAAAAGGCAGGAGTAGGAAGGGCATAAACTCCATGCCTACCATAGGCAGCTAAAAGATCTGCGACCTCCCTAAGAGCTCATGGCAGTATGTGTGGGATTCATTCTAGGGACTGACTCGCTGGAAGTCTAGGGAGGAGCAGAGGGGCAGTAAGATGCTTAGCAGAGCCCTGGCACATAGTAGGTGCTTAGCATTGGAGAGGAATTAGTGAAGGACGCCATCCTTCACTGACAGGGAAAAAGTAACGTGGGAGCTGAGAGAGAAGCAAATTCCCTCAGCTATCAAATAAAGACGAGGTTATACGTCATCTCAAGGATGCATAGTCAGCCTATCTGAGAGAAAAGCTTCACATTCCTCAAAAGTGGAGCATAAAAATCCAACAATTCTGGACTGGTGGACAGGCTTAGCACGTGAAGGTGCTTGCTGCCGAGTTGACGACCTGAGTTTGATTCCCAGGACCCACAGGGTGAAAGAGGGAAACCAACGCCCACAAGTTGTCCTCAGACCTCCATACTCATTACCAAGGCCCATGTGTGCACCCCCCAAAACCACACATGCACACATGTTCATATACACACATATATGCTCACACAGATACACACATACACCCACACAAACACATATGCTCACATACACACATGCTAAAAAAAACATACTCCCACATGCACATACATATGCTCACACGCATACACACACATACTCACACACACACATACATATACACACACATATGTAAATAAATAAATGAAAATTTTAAAATTAAGTCAACAATTCTAAGCAGTTAGATCCACCCATGGGAATCCTTGACCAAAAAGCATCTTCTCCCCAACCTGAGCCTACAGTGAAAACGAGGAAGCCCCACAAAGATGAGCAAGAAGAAATGCTAAGCCTGACACATCTGATTTTCTCCTCCTCTGGAGCTTTGTAAACCCTAATACGCACAGGGATCACCGGGGGATCTTATTAAAACACAGCTTCCAACTTAGGACCGAGCCTCTGCATCTCTAACAAGTTCCCAGGTGGTGACAGCGCTGCCGGTCCATGGAATCGGAGTAGAAATCCACAATTCGAGTAGAAATGGCCTACTGACCTCTGGCAACAGTTTCGGGGCTCGTTAGCAAGAGCAGTCTTGGGGAATTAACATTACTGGAATGTTGTTCTTCCTCACGAAATCCTCATCGGGATACAACGGAATCCCTTGAGTCCCCCCTCAAGAGACCAAGAGCAATGTCTGGAGACACTTTTTTGAGTCTCACAACTACAGAAGGAGGATGCTAAATGGCATTGTGGGTAGAAGCCAGGGATGCTGAGAGGCAAACTGCAGTTCACACAGCAGCCCTGCAACCAAGACTCGCCTGTCCTCCAACGTGAGCCGTGCCAAAGCTGGGAGACCCTGCTCTAAAGAAACAGGACAGTCTGTGACATGCCCCTCGGGCTACAGATCCTAATTTTTAATCAATCTACCGTCCTTTCCCAGGCCAGCTCTGAGACACAAGGGCAGATGCTCCGAGTGGAGACGGGTCTCCAGGTCGGGGTCTACAGTCTGTGTTTTAGGTCAGGCATATGTGATCCAGTAACCCAGTGAGGGAATCTATGAAGCAGGAAACATATCTAACAATCCATGTGACTCAAAACCACACCTGTTCCCCATATGATCTTGAGCAACTTACAACATGATCCACATCTGCAACCCAAGGGTTTTGAAGCAATGCCATTTGACATATTAGAATATCTTGTAGTGGGATAAAAAATGCAGTCCACACTGCTCGAGGTCCGTGATTTTAAAAAAGAGGGCGCCATACAGCAGTGCTTGCTCTATACACAGATTGTCAAGACTGTCCCTCGGCAGTGGGTACCCCTCTTCAGCCGGATGCGTCCATCCATCCTGAAGGTTTTCAGTCACGTGAGCAGAGTCTCACTGTCCAACTCCCATCTGCCCAGGGCCAGGGAGAACAGGGAAGTGACATCGATTTGGAAGAAGAGCTCAATGTGCCATTAGCATGGGCTGTCCAAAACACTGTGGCTGGCTCAAAACAAAATGGACTCTGTGCTAACAAATGCCACGGACCTGGACAACCAGAAGAATTTGGCAAAAACTGCTTCATGTTGAGAACACTGAGATGACCGTGTCGGGAGTGAAAGCCCACGACAACGCTGGCTTTTCAGGACCCTCGCCAGAGCCGCTCAAGGAGAGACTTCACGGTCACCTCCCACATTTATGCCTTTGTCATCCTCGAGATATGGAGGCCTTGGGGGAAAGGTGTAAGTGTGCCAGTTCCGTTGGGGGAAACATTTGAAAAGATGTGCTCTGAGGAAGCGCCAGACAGCACAACCTTCCCACTGACAGGAGCAGAGAGATGCCAGGAAAGCCCCTAAGTACGAGAGTGGAGAGCTTGGACTGGCTCCCGGGACTCTAGACAAATCAAGCCAGGTTAAAAAGAATCTGAGACACTGGCATTGCACAGCCCCGGGCACCTGCTGGGTTAAGGAGTCCCTACTGAGACCTGGAGCTCGGCCCCAAAATAACGCCATTATAAGTAAGTGCTGGAAAACACATGAGGCTGGGAGGCAAACATCTGAGTGGCGGTGCCTGAACACCCACCTGTGTGGCAGTCACTGCTCACGGGGTCACAGACTTACTGAAGACTAAGAACACTTGAACTGCTCAGGCGCCTGGGTCATAGGCTACCGCCCAGGACAACTCCCAGGGGCAGCACCTAGGGGGACAAGGATGCTCTGCCTGCCCCTGAACTGCAGCACCAGTGAGTCTTCCCTCCCCTGTCAATCAACCTGCCCGGACCCTTCTTAAATCGCAAGTCTGCATCCCGCCAGGGCCACCTGGAGATAATGCACTCTCGAAGATCATTACCTGCTGCGGTAAGCAGCACTTCCTTTCATTGGTTACAACAGGAAGAAGAATTAGGGGTGAGACAGCAAAGAGGCTAATGCTGCTTTCATCAGGGGACAATGTCTTGTTGTGGGAAGCGGACGCGTTCAACGGCTGGGAATCACAAGGCATTGAAGCGCTGACCGGGAACTTGGGAAGCCTGATGACTGCAAGGTTTCTGGGCTGATGAGAGTCACTCTGAGAGTGTTTGTGAGAAACAGAGCTGGACAAAGGCGTAATTTATGTTAGGAAACAGCTTAAATCTCGAGTACAGCGGTGTTCCGATTCACAAGGCCCAGAGCTGATTGAAAACACAAAGAAAAGGAGAAACACCTGCTGCAGACGCTGGATGGATCCGGTACCTCTCCGCAAGGTCGGGGCTCACCAGGCACCCACCAACCAATCCTCAGAGAGAACGAAGTTTCCAGCCCCGGCTGAGCTACCCTAAACTGGGACGAGCTGCATCAAAACAAACACCATGTGCCATGGTCTGCGACAGGAGAGGGACCCGCATTATAAAAACTGGTGAGGGGTTGGGGATTTTAGTCGGTGGTAGAGCGCTGGCCTAAGAAGCGAAAGGCCCTGGGTTCGGTCCCCAGCTTCGAAAAAAAAAAAAAAAAAGAACCAAAAACTGGTGAAGTCCATGAAAAGTCTCGAGTTTAAGTGAGAATATTATGAGAAAAACTTTGAGTTTTGACAAGGGAGGCACTGTCCTTAGAGCTGTCGGGGACGAGTAATGGAAAGGTCCAGAGCTACTGCGTCCGCTCTGCAACTTCCCCAAGGCTGATGGCACAGACACAGACTGCCTGGAATTAAAGGATTTCCTATTTCCTTTACGCAAACCTATTTCGTGAGTCTTCAGAGCCCCTGACTGGACCAGGAGTTGGCAGCCAGTAAAGTCATCAGGGTCTTTATGGGTTTTGTCTGTGTGCGTGGGTACATGCATGTGGGCACGCACGTGTGCTGGGAACCAAACGCTGGTCCTCTGAAGATGGCAGTTGCTCTTAGCTAGCGAGCCACCGCCACAGCCCTTTCTCCACCCTCTGAAAGAGCACTGCCGCCAGTCCTCCATGGCCTCCAAAGGCCACAGCACGCGCACACCCCTGTCATCTACACAAATACACAGAACTAAGTAAAGTAAAACAGTACTGGAGGAGAACCATGTCTGTGCCGAGGACCTCCGCCGCTGTCCCTGGTCCCTGACTCCCTAAACGGACACCGCAGTGACTGCTCAGGACGCTTCGTATCAGGTGCTGAGGTAGGCCATCAGACGTGACTGACAGTAGACAGGAAGATGCTTGCCCAGTATATGCAATTGACATGTCATTTTGTATACAGATGAACTTGGGTTGCCTTGGATTTGGGGATCCAAGGGGGGGGGCATTGTCCCCAGAACCAACCCCCCTCCCAAGAGGGAGGGCAAACTCTCCTGGCAAAAACAACATGAAGTCCTACCAAAACACAAAATAAAGTTACTCAGATAATTAACCACCATTCACCAACTCACCTAAGTGGAAATGTGTCGTTGGGGATAATTAGCAAGCTCATGCATAAAAACATTAATTGCTTGTTCAAGAAGATGAGATAAAAAGGCAAGACAAGGAAAGATTAAGGACATGAATGGCATCTACAGGACAGTCTATCAAATCTTTCCAGAGCGTCGATGGAGAGAATGAAAATATATTACGGATTAAGAAGTCTCACCTTGGGGTTGGGGATTTAGCTCAGTGGTAGAGCGCTTGCCTAGCAGGCACAAGGCCCTGGGTTGGTCCCCAGCTCCGAAAAAAAAAAAAAAAAAGTCTCACCTTGGAAGAGTGGAGGGAATTGTCTGGATATGAGAAAAATGAACCAGCATGTCTACCCAATGCTGTGGCTTAGGCCGTGGGTTGAAAGCTTGGTCATAATACTATGGCACTCCTGGGAAGGTGGGACCTTCGTAGGTCCGGCCTGGTGGATATTGAGGTACAGACCCTTCCTTCTTTGTGCTTCCCACCCACCAAGAGGTAAATGAGCCTCACACTGTGCCTCCCACCCGGGAGCACTGAGCCACCACGGGCCCAGAGCATCAGAGCAGAGGCCACGCGCTGAAACATCTGAAGATCATTAGCTCTAATCAACTCTCTCACTTCAGGTTGATTTTCCTTGGATATTTTACCGCAGCCGCACAGGGAAGAAAAGCTGTCAGAAAGACTCTTATAGAAATACAGTCTACTGGGTTGGGGATTTAGCTCAGTGGTAGAGCGCTTGCCTAGGAAGCGCAAGGCCCTGCGTTCGATCCCCAGCTCAAAAAAAAAGAACCAAAAAAAAAAAAAAAAAAAAAAAAAATACAGTCTACTGAAATACCTCAGCAGGTGGTTAGAGGAAATCAGAATGGCCTTTGGCTCAAAATACTAGATCCCAACAGCGATACTGTTGTCAACTGGACAAAACCTAGACTCGCTTAAGAAATGGGACACCTGTGGGAGGTTACCTTGTTTATGTTAACTAAGTGGTTAAGATCCGCCCACTGTGGGCGGCACCATTCCCTGGGCGGGAGCTGAGAGAGGAGCTGAGCTGAGCAGTAACCCCCATCGCTCCGCCTCCCGCTTGTGGATATGGGTCGCCCGCTGTTTCAAGCTCTTGCCACTGACTTTGCCACCAAGCTGGTCTGTACCCTTCAACTGTGAGCAGAGTAGACCCTTTCTCTTTGAAGTTGCTTTGGCCAGTGTACCCTTGCTGCAGCATCAGGAAAAAGTCAAGATGCCAGCCATTCTTACACCTCCAGCTGAAGGCATAAGAGGTTACACAGTCCCTCATCCTAAACAATCGGGACAATTTTTCCCCCCTCTGATTTTAGAATATTTGCATCTAGAAAAAAATGAGACAGACATTGGGAGCCATGTCTAAGCACAGATCTCATGCATGTCCCACACACATAGCCGGAAGTAACTTTATATACTTAATGCAAACTCTCATGAGGGAACACTCAAGAGGTAATTTCCCACTTGGGATATCATATTAGTGCTCAAAAAACTTTCAGATTTTGGAGGTTTTTTCCTTTTTTTTTTTTTTTTTTTTTTTTTTTTGATTAGGGACTTTCAACCTGTAATCACAGCTCCAATTAGAAGCTCAGACTTGACACCTAAAAACAGCTACCACTTCCCCTGCCTCCCAACAGCACCAAAAATAAAACAAACGCACTCAACAAGACAACCGACACCCTACTCGGAGCGGACCGCTGACCCGGGTCATGGGGGTCACCTTCAATCAGCAACGCGCTAAGAAAAAAGGCTTCGGAACAAAATCAACGACTCGCAGAAATAAATAAACGAACGTGCTTCTTGGTGTCGTTGATGGTAAATCGGATCCTTGTTCTTAGTGAACTGGTTCGGTTTACACTGACAGGGTGTGACTGCGCCCCTGAATGTATGCCGTTCAGACGCTACACGCTTCTGAGCAGAGAGAGGCGCCATGGAGGAGGCCATGAACCCAGCCAGGTGTTCAGTCTGGTCCCAGGCTTGGTCCCAGGCAGAGCCCCAGCTGCTGACCTCTGCATCCTGACTCCACCCCCACCGCCCCGCCACGCCCCCGCCTCCCCTCCCCCACCCCACCCAACCCCCCTCCCCCGTTAGAAAGATGAACTAGCCAGGCTGTGTTTCTTCTTGGAAGAACTGACAGGCCTAGGGACAACCTTTGAACTTGCACCTTTAACTCCTAGAAATTTTCTGAGACAGACAGGGCACGGTAAACAACCCACTTCTGTGAGGACGATTATTAATCAAAGGCCGCTGCATCGTTAGCTCTTTCTGTGCCTGTAACTGAAGGCCTCATTTAGGCCAACTTCAGGCAGCTTTGCCATGGTTCTCAGTCCCAGACCCCAGCTGAGGGGAGGCGCGCGGTTGGTCCTACTTACAGTTCGGATGTTATTCCAGTCGGTTCTGGCAAAGAAAGGGTGGCAACAGAGACCCTCGAACTTCAGTCTCTCTTTCTGGACACACAGCAAACTCTGAATCAGATCAAGGAGCTCACTGCTAACTTTGGGGTCATCCGGGAACTTCAAAAACCGCTATTCAAAAGAGAGAGAGAGAGAGAGAAAAAAGATCTCCTTAGCCGTGATTTAGTTCGGCCTGAAGCGAGGGGGGAATCTCCCATACATGCAGGTTCCTTTCATTCTGTTTTTTTTTTTTTTTTTTTTTAAATAAAGTTTTGTGCTCTCATAACTTCAGAGCAAAGGCATGTTCCGGAAATAAGTTGCCTGCTCACATCAATGGGCCTGGTCCTTTTGTCGGGTTCAATGTCCTTTGTGACTTGACCTGTCGCCGCTTCGCTCTCCCCATCTCTCTCTGTTGTCCAACAGCCATGAGCTATTTCGAGATCCCTGTACATCTCGTGCTGTTCTCAGCCTGGAACCAGCACCACCCTGAAGCTCTTGCTGGCTACTTCCCGGCCTGCCGCTCCCTTCTGCACGGCTCCCTCTGCACGCTCCCTCTGCACACCACGCTTTTTCTGCAGTTGGTTTTTTGGAACAGGGTGTCGTGTAGCACAGGCTGGCCTCAAACTCAAAATGTAGCCACAGAGGGGGACCTTGAACTCCTGGTCCAGCTGCCACCACCCACCCACTTGTGTTTCCATTTTGTACGGACGTGATGTGCTGGGGGGTTTCTGAGGTGTGGTGAGGAGAGAAGGAGATGGCCCCATGCTCACTGCTGATGGCCTGGTTCCCAGGGGCACCTAGTGCAGCTCTGCTAAGCCTGGGTTACTGAATGGGCAGACTGAGGTGGAAATTCCCTCCAAGGGTTATCCAGAGAGAAATTTCGATTCACGAGAAGCCTCAGTAACAGTGTTTATACATTAAAAAAAAAAAGAAAAAACAAGCAAACCCTGCATCAACCATGCCAGGGAAATGAGAGTCGGGCGATACAGAATTCGAGGGAATGAGGCCTCTTTACTCATTTAAGCTGAAGCTAAAAAAACAGGTTCGTCACAGCCTCTAGAAACCGGCTTAATGGAGCACCAGCGTACGTATTAGAGGGTGGTTTACTTCTACTCCAGACACATTTGTGTGTATACACAGACATATGTGACTACCATCCTAAGTCGTCTGCTCACTTCCTCCCAGCTTCAGAATCACACAGCCGGCGCCGCTTCAGGCCGTCCCTCATCTCTCCCGTTCAGTCCCCTCAGCGTTTGGAAGAGAAGGGAGCTGTGGAGTGGTCTCTGGCCGACTCCAAGACTCACACTTACGCACATTTAACAACCGTGAACTCAAGATGCATTTCGAAATCAATAAAAACATGGAGCTAAGTAAGAGGCAGCCATTTTCCCTCTTTGGTAGAACCTAACGCGCTGAGGTGCCCTCTGGACGACTGGCCCTCAGAAGAAAGCTCAAAGCCGCTCTGCATTGTTCAAACCCTAATGACCCCTCACCTGGAAGTTCATGATGTTGTTGAAGGTCCGGGCAGAGGTTCCCTCCGTGAACGGGGTCTTCCCGTAAACCATCTCATAGGCAACCACTCCGACAGACCACCAGTCACAGTCCAGGCCGTAGGTGCCCCTTCGGTCCTCGTTCATCACGGTCAACACTTCCGGAGCCATGTAATCTGGGGTCCCAATGGGGAGTTTGGCATCCACCTGGAAAGCCAGAAATTACAATGGGCACAGCGCACTCTCCAGTACCCTCCAGTGGGTGCCACGATTACTGCCCACCCAGGCATTTAAACCGTGTGTCGAGCAGCACACTGTGAAGAAATGGCGGTGTTTTACTAATGGCTAAAAGGAGGGGAGTGGGGGGCAAATAACACAGCCCAAAGGCAAGCAGGGTTGGTCGATGCCGGTTTCATTACACAACTGTTTTAAGGTGGATTTCCTGGTACAAGCTACTGATAAGCCAGAACTTCTTGGCAGTACTGGGGACTGAACCCAGGGCCTTGTGTGAGATAAGTAACCGCTCATCCCACGCCCCAGCCACAATCCCAACGCAACACAACTTATACTTCTTCTATTAAAGAAAATAGAAGTCCCAGGGAGTGGGGAGGTCTGGAGGGGTGGGGGGTGAGGACATCCTCTTGGAGATGAGGGAGGAGGTATGGGGTGAGGAACAGTTGGGGGAACGGGGTGGGGTGGGGGAGTGGACCAGGAGGAGGATGAAAACTGGGCTGTAAGAAAAAGATTAGAGAATTTTTAAAAGTGTGAAAAATATATACATATGAATGGGGCTGGAGAGAGGACTCTTGTTGGAAAAGTGCTTCTGGTGTGAGTGTGGAGACCTCAGTTTGAACCCCCAAAACCCACATAACAAAACTGAATGAGGGGGTACAGCAGGCTCGTAGCCAAGCTAGCAAAACTGGTGAACCCTGGATTCAGTGATGAAGAGACCCCGTGTTGACCTCTGGCCTCCACGCCCTTGCACATACGTATGTGCACACACCCACATACACCGCACATGCGGACAGAAAGAGGGAGAGAGAACAATGAATGAGAGTGAAGCCTGACCCCGGATCTATGACGTAAGACCAATCAATAATCTACTACTGAGGCCTGGCTAACAACACCACACAGCATGACGTCAGACATCTCAAATCTGGGGGACATGCAAACAGTCCACCTGCAGGGCAGTGTGAGGGAGGAGCTGCACGAATGACATCGCCTTCCTCATTCCCGACTACTGCTCCTATGGTCCCCTCACAGTTGGGAAACCAGGTCCCTCCAACCCACCAGCACGGGAGCACTGCCCTTGGCAAAGACAGACCAGGACACGGCGGGAAGTCTTCGACAGAACCACGCATGTTCCACTACAGGGACCGTCCCTGACCCCTAGTATTTCTGTTTCACTGTTTAATGCCTTTGTTTCTTGAAATGATGCTGATCAAAGAATTAGCCTCCCTGACCCTCACTGGGGATTCGGCAAGTTGGCAGCCCCTCTGCTCTTCAGAACGGCTTTTCAAGTTTTACCGAGCAGGAAATGTAAAAGTCTGAGAGCACCTGTGTGTGTGTCCACCCACCTCTCCTCCTGCCCATCAAAAGCGCTGAGACCGCTGCCCTGGGACCTCGGATCAGCAGTGAGACGGTATAGAAAACTCATTATTAAAGGAGGCAAAGCAGCCTCAGTAGAGCCCAAAGATCATGGACTATGGCCACAGTCCCTTAAGGCTGAACTTTACATCAAGATTTGGGCCAGGCATGGTGACATATGAGTTCTGTTCTAGGCCTACCAGGGTTTGCAAAGCAAGACCTGCTGACGAAAAGGAAGAGGGTAAGGAGGACAAGGAGCAGGGAGAGGAGGAGGAGGAGGAGGAGGAGGAGGAGGAGGAAGAGGAGGAGAGCGATGGCAAATTTGCTTGGCTTTGATTTCAGAGTTTTGAGAGGAATGGGAAGTTTGGAGGCTGGCACTACAAAGCCCCCTTCACGGGTGACAGGGTAAAAAGCTCTTTCAACTATGACTTCAAGCGTGTCTCTCACTCCCTCACCTGTATATGCAGGTGTGCATACGTGTGTGTATACGTGTACAGATATGAACACATACATTGCTGAGATTGTCCCGTTCCTTTACACATGGATCTATAATAGGAATATCAGAATATCCCTAAGGTTTTCATAGTCTTTCCCTTGTGTATTACAGACACACGTGTATGTATAATACTGGAAAGCCAGAATGGTTCCTGCTAGTCTCCCATGTCCTGCCCTCCCTTTCCCCCACCCTTCGCCTGCCCCCACCCCAGGCCCACACTCACGGAGGATCTCCTGGCCTCCAGCATAGGAAATAGTGGCATTTCTGACACTGGTCTCTGCACCACAGCCTTTCACTACAGGACACACTTGAGAAAGCCCCAAAGCCGCGCTGTACGGGGAACAGGCAGCCTGTGCAGGCTGCATGGTGAAGATGCGCAGGGAAACACTGAGCCTACACAGGCGCACAGTGTGACTTTACCTTGAAACCGGGAGGAGCCAGCCCTGGGTCGGCAGCCTGAGCCTAACTGATTCAACCCTGATTCTCTTGCAAGAGCTCGGACTACGCTGTTGTTCAGTGATCATCATCTGCGTTGGTTAGAGTCTATTTTACTGCCACGTGGGACGTTCCAGAATATTCTGTCCTCCTTGCTGGCAGCTGATGGGACAGGATCACTTGCTTGTCCACACCCAGGGAGCTGACCCAATCAAAGGGTGTAAACTGTCAACACCTAGTTTATACCTAATGACCAAAGAACTCCTCTTACCTCAGGATAGAAACGTATGACATATTTACATATCCTAACTATCTATGCCTAATAACCACCTGAATTCCATCAGTAATTTGAGCTAGAAGGCAAGGAAGGCAAAACTTCCCGCTAGCGCACGCTCGACACAGCTCCAACCACGGTGCTCCTTAGCAACTGGCAAAGGTTTTATTGATTGCCTAGGTTGCACCGAGGTCCTTCCCAGCATCACATGATCTCACGTGACCATGAGGGCTTCCCTGCAAGCTCTCCTTCTCCTCTGACCCTAATGCAGCAGCCAATCTGGGTGAGATAGTCAAAGTATCCTAGCCACTTACGATGGTTTGTATATGCTCAGCCTAGGGAGTGGCATGATTAGGAGGTGTGGTTCTGTTGGAGTGGGTGTGGCCTTGTTGGAGTGGGTGTGGCCTTGTTGGAGGAGGTGTATTAATATGAGCGTGGGCTTTAAGACCCTCATCTTAGCTGTCTGGAATCCAGTATTCTGCTAGCAGCCTTCAGACAAAGATGTAGAACTCTCAGCTCCTCCTGCACCAGGCCTGCCTGGATGCTGCCATGTTCCTACCTTGATGATAATGGACTGAACCTCTGAACCTGTAAGCCAGCCCCAATTAAATGTTGTCCTTATAAGAGTTGCCTTGGTCACGGTATCTGTTCACAGCAGTAAAACTCTGACTAAGACACTACTCCAGCTGCCCAGGAAGCACACTGTCTGACAGGGCTCAGGTATTGTTCAACTTTAGTTCTTACTCTGCAGACAGAGAAAATAAAGCCAGTCCAACAGAGACAGAAGAGCAGGAGAGAGAGTGCCTGGCATGTCTTAGGAAGAAAGGGAAGAATCAAGGGAAAGGCAGCAAGGGGTAGAGCAGCGTACATCTGGAAACTTAGTAGAATCTTCTAAAAGGAAATGGAACAGTCAGAGTCACGGTTCCATGGCTAAGAAAGCACGCTGAGCACTCAGGAGGCAGAGGAAGGTAGATCTCTGAGTTTGAGGCCAGCCTGGTCTACAGTTCCAGGACACTCAGGGCTATACAGAAAAACCCTGTCTTAAGAAACCGAAAAGCAAACACAAAGGAACTGATCCCCAGAGAATCCAGTCTGACTTCGGGCAGCCACAGGAGAGGTTCGCAACCACTTTGAAACCCAGCTTGGGGGATGGGGAGGGCATGGGGGGGAATCAGACGCCCCTCCTGGACTCTGTGGGGACTGCACTAGCTATGCACACCACCATCATTTCTAAATAAATCTTTAAAATAAAATACTGGAGGAGGGGTTGGGGATTTAGCTCAGTGGTAGAGCGCTTGCCTAGGAAGCGCAAGGCCCTGGGTTCGGTCCCCAGCTCCAAAAAAAAGAACCAAAAAAAAAAAAAAATACTGGAGGAAACTATTCTCTTTTTCTTAAACCATTGCCATAAAAATCTGAGATGTAAAACTTCGCAAACAACTTCTCCTTGTAGCACTCATGCTTGTGCGCACACACACACACATACACACACACACCCTCATGCACGCACACACATGTATGTGCACATGCACACATGCATACACGCCTGCAGAAGGAGGAATACGTTTTCATTTCTCTAATTTCTAGCTTTGGGGCTGGGAAAGCCTACACCCCCAGAGTGTGGGCCTGGGAGGGGGTGGAGGGAGAGGGGAGGCAGGGGCACAGGCGTGATTTCCATGTGTCTATGTTACAGGCACACTTCTGTCTATAAATACACAAGACAGGGACTAGGAGAACAAGAGAAATAGAAGAAGCCTTTGCTCCTACATAAGTGTGAAAACGATTTTTGCCTCTGGGTTTCCAGCTTCTGGAGAACCAACTACTACACACTAGTTTATTTACAAACCTGTTACAACTAGCTTCCTGAGAGCCAGGAGAGACCCGTCAGCTGTCCGCCCTTCTCAGACTCCGATAAGGGAAGGGGGCCTAGGTCACACAGAGGGCCCTGAGGTCCTGCTGACCAAGGTGAGGTGCACTAAAGCCGCCTTCTGAATGAGAAGCTTGAAATAAAGGCAGCCGGAGCTGGAAAGATCACAACTTGTGTAAGACTCACGAGTACCCACAGGACAGGAGGACATCTGGAAATGAACAGAGATCTGTGGGCTTACGGATGGATGGCGTGCCGGAAGTTCAGCACACGGGAACCAGGGGGCACGCGTGTGCATAGGTGAAGAGAGGACACAGGACAAGCTGGGTGTCCTCCTCACTTTCTACCTTCATATCTTACCCACGTATGTGCGCGCACACATGCACACGCACGCACACGCGCACACACACACACACACACACACACACACACACACGCACGCGCACACACACACACGCACGCACGCACACACACACATGCACACACATGCACACACATGCACACATGCACACACACACACACAAGCATACCACGCCAAGCATGTAGAGGTCATGGGACAACTTGCAGACTTCAGTACTTCCCTTCCTGCAAGTGGGTCCTAGGTATAGAACTCAAGTTGTCAGACTTGGCAGCAAACTCCTTTAACCTGCTGCGCCATCTTGCCAGCCCTCTCGGCCTTGGTTTCTGAGAGAGGATCTCAGTGAACCTGGAGCTCACTGCTTCTGCTAACTAACCAGTCCCAGGCTCCCCGGCTCTGGATTTCACTGTGCACCTTTTCACGTGGGACTGAACTCAGGTCCTCCTGTTTACAAGACGGCACTTCACCAAACGAGTCATCTCCCCAGCCCAGACTATATTCTCATAGTAGTTATAATACGAAAACCAAGCAGAACTACGTTAGGCCTATAACCTACCTATCCAATACGAACACGTTCAGCTCTATGCCCACCATTAATCAGAGACAAAGCAATATAACTTCTCATCGATAAATCCAAAGGGTCTAGACTCTAAATTGCTGTTCTTCTACAACAAAAGACCTTTACACTTAAAACACTGCTAAAGGGGCTGGGGAGATGGCTCAGGGGGTAAAGCATTTGCAGTGAAAGCCGGAGAACCTGAATTCTAGGATCAGAATCCACGGAAAGCCAAGCACAGTAGCACCTGCATTCCAGCACGCCTATCACCAGACACGGGTGGAAACAGAAGAATCCCCAGGAACCCACGGGCCAGCCAGCCTGCTGTATACAGAAGCAACAGCAACAAGATCCCACATCAAACAAGGTGCAACCGGAGGAGTGGGGCTGGAGGTTATCCCGACTGCTACACGTGCCCGCATACACCTACACTCACACACATACATACATGCACACATACATACATACATGCGCACACACACACACACACTCACTCATCCATGCACATCCACACATATACACACGCATGCTTCACACATCAAATACCCACCCACTCACACATACATGCACACACATATACATGCATGCACACACTCACTCATCCATATATGCACGCACGGTCACACATGCATGTACATCTACACATACATGCTTCACACATCAAACACCCATCCACATACTCACACGTGTGCATACACACACACACACGCACACGCTAAAACACTACAGATTTGTAAAATGTGTCCTCATCTGCTTTTCCCATTCTGGCCCTGACAGCACAGGAAGGGGCGAAGCACTCTCAAGTGTGTCTGAGCACCGTGACTCCATGACCAATAACGAGTGTCTCCTGCCCGGAGAACCGGCTGCTGCAGTTCAAACTGAGGAGACAGTGGAGAGACTGCCCCCAGCCCTTGTCTACACTAGGTAGACCAGGCTACCCTAAAACTTGCTATGTAGACCAGGCTGGCCTCTAACTCACAGATATCCTTCTGCTTCCCAAATGCTGGGATTAAAGTATGAGCCGCCATTCCCAGCTCAGAGCATACAGTTCACCCTCTTGTTATTTACTAAGCAGTGGTGGTAAACTGTCATCAACGGTTGCCAACTCTATAATTATTTCATTTTCAAACGCTTCTCAATCTACAGTCGGCATTCCCAACCCAGGGTGGGTCTTCTTGCCTCCACCCTGAGTACACCGGGAGAGCTGAAGAGATCTGAGGACGCCATAACTGAAGGGCAGGCAGATGAAGCGAGCAGAGGTCAGGGACTTAGCCAGACATCCAGTAACACACAGCACAGGTCCCACATCAAAGAATTACCCAGACGGCGACGGTGAAGGATTTGCTGCCGGGCTATAAACCTGTCCTGTAATTTTTCCCCCCGAGCACATCAGTTTATTAATGTTGCTAATACAGTCTGTGAGCTTCTAAATCCCGGGACAGTTTTATGCTATTTAATCTGTTCCCTATGCATTTCCCCACTAAATTCAATGTCTGAATCTATTTCACATTTCTGAATCGGATGTTACCTGGGGCGGGAAGGGAGGGGAGGTGCCAGGGGTGGGTCTCAGGGCCTTAGCCCACAGAAAGTATATCCTCTACCACCAAGCTATACCCTCAACACCTTTTGTTAAATATAGTATATATGGATTTATGGGCTTATGTGAAATATTTCCCTGCAGTTTTTATTTCCAGGCATCCTCAATGCTATTTTATTTTGGAATTTAAAGCATAAAATTATTTGATTCTACAATATTTTTAAAATTCTTTTGTATTATGTATACTCATTTATTCTGTGTGTGTGTGTATGTGTGCGTGTGTGTATGTGTGTGTATGTGTGTGTGTGTGTATGTGTGTGTGTATGTGTGTGTGTGTATGTGTGCATGTGTGTATGTGTATGTGTGTGTGTGTGTGTGTGTGTGTGTGTGTGTGTGTATGTGTGTGTGTGTGTGTGTGTGTGTGTGTGTATGTGTGTGTGTGTGTGTGTGTGTGTGTGTGTGTGTGTGTGTGTGTGTGTATGTGTGTGGTGTGTGTGTGTGTGTGTGTGTGTGTGGTCACTGCATGCTGGGGTCAGAGGACAGTCTGTGGAGAGAAGTTGAGTTTTCTTCCTTCTACCGTGTGGACCCCGGGGTGGGACTCGGGTTATCAGAACTGACAGCAAGCGCCCTAACACAATGAATCATCTCACCAGCCCCTGATTACTTCATTCTTAAATGATGAATAAATAAATAAATGATAAGAAGATCACCTGAGCGGCTGGAAAGATAGCTCAACTGTTGTTAGCATTTGCTGCCAGCCTAGAGGACCCAACTCTGAGTCCCAGCACTTGAGGCCAGGCAGCTTACAGCACCCTGTCACTTCAGCATTGGCGGACCTGTCATCCTCTTCTGGCCTTCTCAGGCATGCACACATACACACACACACACAAATAAAAACAATAATAATTCCAGGCAGTGATGGCGCACGCCTTTAATCCCAGCACTCGGGGGGCAGAGGCAGGGAGATCTTTGAGTTTGTGGCCAGCCTGGTCTACAAAGTGAGTTCTAGGACAGCCAGGGCTACACAGAGAAACGGTGTCTCAAAAATCCAATAATAATAATTAAAACTAATAATAATAATTATAATATGAATCCTTTTTTAAAGAATAAGACCTTAAAGTAAAAAAGAAAGTAACGCTGGCTTTAGACAGCATGGAGGAGCCCCTGTTTTCCCAGCAGCCTAAAGCTGAGTAAGTTACCTCAAAAAGTTCTCAGAGCGGCAGAACACACAGGCCAGATTCCAAAGTGCACAGAGTTAACACGCTCTGAGCCTTTTCCTAATATCAACCTAATAATATCCACCTTTCCCAGAGGAATCTGGGGATGAAAAAGTAATTTTACATATTGTCCTTCATATAAAGGACTTAAGTCTCAGACCTGGAGGCGTTCTGAAGAGCGGTCTCCAGCCTCAGGTTTTATGCATTTTAAGTAGAATCTACGTCTTCTGGAGAGGGGATTTGCTCCAGTCACCGAGCAGCTCAGACTCAAAGCCTGAGGAAGCTTTTCCCAAAGACCTGTCCTTCCTACGCAGCCAACCTGGAATCCACATTTCAGTAGGAGCCAACTTTATTAGAGGGTTCTTAGCTCTTGGCCTCTTTAATTTTGTTACCTTCCTTGAAAGCAGCCGTCTTCATCTCAATCGGCCCCTTCCCCTGGCTGTCTAATTAGCATGTGCAATGTGACTTAACTTTCCAAGGGCCCAAGGCTTGAAAATGATACTTTGAACATCAACATCCTGACATCTCGGGATATTTAATTCCGAGTCTCTAGTGCTAGTTAGCAAGTTCAATTTTGCTGCATATGGACAGCGTTTAAGGAGAAGGAGGTCACGTTTCATCAAAATATTTTAAAATGAAGCTGGGTGATGCAACAGAGCACGGCCTCTCTAGGTGAGGGAAAATAAAATGAACATCTTCCGTTCTTTTAAAGGGAAAGATAAGAATACTCAGAGTTGGCGGGATGCTGGCAGGCATTAACATGAGGGAAGAGACACTGGGAGGCATCTCTGTGCCCTCCACCCCATCACACAGAAGTCAAACCGGGCCGGTGAGGCTCCCAGTGCCGCTCACCATGGAATCCTAACACCTGCCAGATGCATGAGGACACAGAACGCTCCTTAGCGAACGGAACCCCTGAGCGATCTGTCTCGCTCGACTTTCTAATCACCTTATTTGAATTCATCTTAGCGGCTGATCCAAAATCCACCAGCTTGATGTGTCCCGTTCGGTCAATGAGGATGTTCTCCGGCTTGATGTCTCTGTGAGAAAGAAGGTCATGGCACTGGATTAGTATGGCGTTTGTGTCAGTCAGCAGCCAGCTGCATACCTCAGGCCTCAGGACAGCAGAGAACCTTAGCGCCTGTGTTATGCTAGGCAGATCCTCCCTACTGGCAGAGACGAGTGATTAGCACCCGTCTTGAAAACTAAATTTAACTTTTTTGAAAGGGAGGGAGAAAACGAAAGCAAAGGAGCTGTTATTGAGTTCCTTTTTACGCTGCAAAATCTAAGACCGAAACACCCAAGGAACGTGCCCAGGGTCCTGTGGTTCACACATGGAAAAGTCTTTATCCCATACTCCGTATCTCCCACAGTGTGTGTGTGTGTGTGTGTGTGTGTGTGTGTGTGTGTGTGTGTGTGTGTGTGTGTGTGTGTGTGTGTGTCTGTGAGTGGAGACTTCTGCAAACCATCTTTGCGACTTACTAACATGCTACAGTGTGAACCTGCCCTCCAAATGCACACATGTTGCAAGCTTGAACCCGGCGTGACTGAAGATGGTGCTGGTGGATTCCCGTAAGAGGTGGCACGCAGGTCACTGAGACCTGCCTTATGGTTTACACACTTGTCATCACTGAGAGGAACATTTTGAGAAACAGGAGTTTGGCCTTCACACCCTGCTGCAGAGGTTCGAATCCAGCAGGTGGCCTTGCTGCTTTGAACCTGATGCCCGGCAGAGGATCATGGCATCATCAGAGAATCATGGCATGGGGACTGTTACCAAGCAAAGCAGCTCACTTTGTAGACAACAGAAAACAGAGAGCGACCAGAGGAACAGGGACGAGGTGTACATTTCAAAGGCGCTCTCCAGGAATTTACTTGTTCAATCCAGCCCCACCTCACAGTTACTAGAACTCCCCCACAACACCAAAATGCAGAAAGAATCTTTATGTACTGTGTGGAAGCATCACCTGTCAATAAAAAGCCTACGGCCAATGAGCTGAGGCTGGAATGGAAGGTGGGACATCCAGGGGAGAGAGAGGATTCTGGGAAATAGTCAGGCATGAGGGATTTGTCCCAACACTGATGCAAGCAGGCATGTGAACCTCGGAGAGGTAACTAACCACAAGGCATGACTTAGACTAGCTTAAACGGGATAACTGAGTTAAGAGCTAGCGGAGACAAGCCAAAGCCATTGGGCTACGCATTTACTCATACATGAGAAGTCTCAGAGTCGTTATTTTGGGGAACTCAGGTGGAAAATCCCAAGGTTACACCGAAGAATGTCTTCCTCGGTATATTAACCCATTAATGAAGTCCGAGTCCTCATGACCCCATCAATTCAAGCATCACGGCAGGCAGCCAAGATACACTAGCCCTGAAGGGAAATTTCAGATTCGAATCATCTGTAGGACCGGCTCCTCCCGTCTCTGTGTCTCAGTCATAGAGTGGGTGTCATTGTGACACAGGCTTCTGCCATACACCCAAGGCAACGGGACAAACGGACCAACGAAACCCACAAGTCAGGGAGCCAGAACGGCCCTTTCTCAACCACTAGGTACTTGGTCCAGCGACGCCAGGCTGAGGAGCCAGCCCCTCTCCCCATCTCTCAGTTTTCCCACCTAAGGGCCCACAAAAGGGGTTCCTGCTCCTAACTGGCTGCATCTGATGGCCAGGTCTATGGTCAAATGGATGTGCTAAGATAGGATGCAGGCCACTTTGGAGAGCCATTAGCCAATCACAGGCCAGGCTGGCTAAAACCAGATGAAGATGCCCTCTGACCCAGAAGTCTCTCGCCGCTCAGGAACCCGTATGTGAGGCAGAGACGCTCTCAGTGTGGTCCTGGGCCCCTCACTTACCGATGCACATATCCCATCTGGTGCACGCTGTGGACAGCCAAGATCAGCTCAGCAAGGTAAAACTGAATCATGTTTTCATCTAACTGGTCCTCGTATCTATTCAGAAGAGACAGCAAATCCCCTCCAGGCTGATACTCCATGACCTGCAGAGAGGCAAAGTTACTCATTTTTTACAAATCCCAAATAGGGAACACCTCCATCAGGGCCCTCAAACATCAGACAAGGTAATCACGACCCTGTACGGGGCGACGAAGGTGTGGAAGACGTATCCTAAGACATGAGGTAAGGCCTCTGCCCCACAGCAATGGCATACGTGACGCCAAGGAATGGAGAGAACGTCCACAGACGTCGCCCTGCGTGATGCTTTCGAGGCCAACCTGAGAAGCTGAAGTAAATCCTCCTCCTCCTCCGACACCCACCCGAGTCGACACCCTAGACATTCATTCGCTCCCTCGGATCAGGTCCACTGTGTAGATGGATACCCTAGAGGGCAACAAACTCACCAACGTTCACTTTGCATCCCCTCAGCTCAGAGCGGACGGTAGGAGGCCTGTGGTAAACGCAATACAATCTTTCCCTTTTACAGTCGGTGTGGAAGGCAGCTGATGATCTCTTATTAAAAATTTAACAGTGAATATATACCCTTTGGCCTAGCTATTCCACTCCGAACAATTTACTTTATTGGTACTTACAATGCAGAGATAAAAGATAGATAAGTAAATAGGTCCTCCACTGAATGGTTTATAACAGGGAAATACACTTGGAGATCATCCAAATCGCCATCCATAAGGACTGGCTAAATTGTGAGTCCTCTAAATCATGGGCTACGACTGGGATATTAAAACCACATGACTCTAGGTATCCGTGCTACTATGGAAAGTGGTCCATATCGCAGAAAGTGACATTCTGTACAGGATAAAAATAACCTCCATTTCCAATCAGAAAGAAAATTAACTTGTTGACGTATATAAGAAATAAATCAGAATATATATATAACCTCTCAGCTAAAATGCTTAGTTAGAGAAGAAAAACTCCACCCCAAGGAAGTGAAAACCATCAATGTGAAAATGCACGCATGCGCGGGTTTGTATGCATTTGTGCATACACAATGCACACACACAGCATTTGTACATGTGTGAACATAGGCACACACCTGCCATGACACACAGGGAGAGGTCAGAGGACAATCACAGGTGTCAGTCAGTCCTTGCTTCCAATCTTGTCAGGGTCTCTTTGTGGTTTGCCGCTACAAAGCCAGATGAGCTGGCCACGAGCTTCCAGACATCCTCCTGCTTCAGCTTCCGGCCTCCCTGAAGGAGCCCTGGGCCGACTGATGCTCACACAGCATCCGGCTTTGCACGGATGCTGTAATTTGGACTGAATGCGTCACACCTGCACGGCGAGCGCTTTTTACCCACTGAGCTAAATCCGAAGCCCGCCATCTTTTGATGAGAATCAGGTGTGGCGTTCCTGACATCTTGAATGACTTGGAGGCCGGTGAGCTTGGTGTGACTGACTCGCCTGGTGGCTTCATGACTCAACCTTTCATGGTCCACCTCTGAGAACTCAAGATAAGACTAATCCCCAGGCTACACTGTGAGGATTGAGCAGGACCTGAAAGACCCTGGCTCAGTGCCTGGGAGATCCAGGCCTCCTCCCCCTCCCTCACTGTGCTTTGTTTCTGGCTGTGGAGAAGCTAGGACCCACTTGACTGTGCTGCCCTTCTCCTTCACTCTGACCTCTGCTCTAAGGTCCACTGTGTTGGCCAGCGTCAGCTTGCATCCAACCCTCTCAAGAGAGGCCACGTTTCAATGCACTTCTGTCAACAAACACTAAATCCGCTGTGATGGTCACCCTAACTGTCACTTGATTGCACTAGGATCACCATGGAAACACCCCTGGGGGAGGGGTGGCTGTGAGGGTGTGAACAGGGAAGAGCCGCCCTAGACATGGGCAGCACAGCTCCAGCGGCTGGGGTCCTGGGCCGACAGAGGACACAAGGTGAGCAATCCTCACCGTCCTGCTGCCATGCCTTCCCCACAACCAACCTTCCGCCCTGCGGCTTCTTCTTGCCAAGCATTGAGTCACAGCAATGGGGGAAGAAATGGATATGTCTACAGAGCCCAGGAGCCGGTTCTGGGCTGTGAATTCTGTTATCCTCCCAAGCTTGCCTCTCCTGTACTCTTAGAAAACAACTCTGGGCAAGTGTGGCGGCCACCCAAGGTTGCCAACACCTGGGAAGAAGGACCCTCAGCAGATGGATCACCCCCCCATGCCCACTCATGGCTGGTGGGCATGGCAGTGGGCCTGTTCTTGATTCCCAGCTCTCGGAGGGTGGTACTATCCCTAAGCAGGTGGGCCCGGGCTATGGAAGGAAGGCAGCCGGATGTCAGCCTGAGGGCAAGCCCATAAGGGGCTTCCTACCTCAGCTCTTGTTGTTCCTTTCAGGGGTAGACTGTGCCCCAGAAGCATCAAATGGACACCTTTCCTCCCCTAGCTGCTTTTGGCTTGTGGTGTTTATCAAGGCAAGAGAAAGTTCCCACAGCAAGTCAGATGGAGGACCTCCAGAGGCTCCAGGCTGGTCCTCCTAAAGACTCTAGGAAGTCCACCTAGCACCAGGCCAGCCCAGAAGCAGATACCCCTGGGGACTTGCACAGCCTCACAGCCTGGGAACCAACCCGCTCACGTGGCTCTCTCCCTCGGCACACACAGGACCACTGGCCTGGGGAGGCAAGATGTCATTTCGTACCACACTTGCTAAGAGCAAAGTGGCTCACCAGCAAGAAGTGTGACACCTAGAAGGGGTAAACCTATTTCCTCCAAACTCCCAGCCGACGACAATGACGTCAGCCCTCACCTCAGCCCCACAGAGCCCACAGGAGCCACCTGGCTTGCTGTAACTCACCCACTCATCCCAACCTGGTTCCCTACAGGCATGGCAATGTGGGTGAATGCTAATTTCTAAGTCTGCTTTAAATATATACTGCCATTAGGAGGGTCTCGAGCAGCAAAAGGGAATCCGCAGATAATAGCAGACGCACCAGTACTTTGGGAACGCAGATGGCTTTAAATAAGAACAATGCCTATGTGTGGCCATACCACTGTTACAGACCTGTGGGCTCTGTGCTGTGAGCACCAGAATGCACTAGAATGCTTCTAAGTTTGAGGCTGAGAAAGTCAAAACCACGGCAACCGTCGGCAAGTTTGGTGAGCTCGAGTGCCGACTGCTACTAAGTATTTAGCGTCAGTTCCTGAAGATTCCATTTGACAGTAAAACCATCAGGAATTTCCAGAAAAACAGCACCTCTTACAAAGGGGGAAGACACATGTTTACCACGCTCCCTCTGCAAGATGTCCACGCAAACTTGACTCGTCTTTTCTGAGGGTCAGACAGCCTCCTCAAGTCTTCAGAAACTGGGATTGATTGAGAAAACAAGCCACAAAGATTACAACAGCTGCTAGCCTGTGTGCTCGGTGACATGGGGCCAAAATAGACACCCTAAATGACAACCATCTGAATAGGACGAATCTTTATCAGAGAGCCTAATCACTCCTCAAGCACCAACATGGTCTCCAATTAGCACACTAAAGTCTGCAAGGGCGCACGCGGCACCAGAACAGGACCTTCAGGAGTCCATTCGAGGATCAAGGCATCATCCACTGCCTACAACGACACTACAAGATAAAGCTCTCATTCGGAAAACATGGCGCTCTTGGGGGAGTCGATGTGTGTGAAATGCAACCCAGGTTTAACCGGTTGCCGTGCTGCTGAACTTAAATGAGAAAGAATCAGGGTTTGGGGTCTAGGGGTGAAGATGGGCTGTGGCCCCACCAACTCTGAAGGACAACCCGGAGATTGGTCCCTGAGACCTCACTTGTAGAGATGGCATGGATCTGCCCAGCAAAATATGGCTTCAACTCCCATAAAACTGACTTGTCCCTCCAGTTTCCTCTGACCTCCATGAACAGGTGACAGAGGACCTCCTCCAATCTGTGAGACAGGGTCCCACTCTTGACCTCACACTTGCAACCCTCCTGCCTCAGCCTCCTGAGTCCTGGGCATATGGGTGCTCATTTCCCCATCCAGTTAAGGAATGTATCTTCCCAAATTATATATTACTTTACTTGTTTTATTACTGTCGGGAGGGGGAGAGGAGTGCATACAGAGGTCAGAGAACTCTGTGGCGTCAGTTCTCTCTTCCCAAGTTGACATGGTTCCCAGGGATCGACTTCAAGTCATGAGGACCACAGGACGAGCGCCTCTGCCGCCTGAGCCATCTTGCCGGCCTGGAGAATGCATTTTTAAGGATTGGTTCCAACACCGCTCACCCAGCACTGCACCAGGACCATTATTGATGAGGCTGCAGAACCAATTCTGTTTCCTAATCCCATCGTATTCAACGTTTCCGCAGCAGCCTGTCCTTGAACAGACCTTGGCTTTAATACAGCCATCATTTCTGCTTCCTTTTTTTTTCAGTGACTACCCGAGGCTTTCTGAATATCAAGACAAGATCGCAGACAATAAAGGGCTGGAAAATAACCAGACCGTTGGCACTGAAACAGTCATCGTCCACCCTTGCAAGGACTGGAGAGACATCTACACAGAGAATAGACGCAGGGCACACAAATGGAAATCACCAAATCACAGCAATCGAAGGTCGGGGAGATGAGATGGGAGAAAGAGCCCTCCGGTGAAACAGGCCTAAACAATGTGGCAACCCCACTGATGGCAGAGACCGCACAGCAGCTGACAGTCGAGCCTGGCTTGGGGCTGTGAAGGACTCGCTCTTTCAAAGCAAAGACTTTCTGGCCAACAGAGACAGGCCCTTCCACAGCGGCAGCTGCAAATGCTAATTAAAGGGCAGATCTTACATGTGTTCCGTTTGGAAGGAGCCGAAGCCTCACTGTTGGGTTTTGCATCTATACTCCAAGGACTGCACGGTAATTTCCATTCATTGTGCTAAAGTCAGAATGAAGGACAAATGCGTGTTCTCTGTGCATGTATCTGTGTGCGTGTGCATGTGTACAGTAGGCGGGTGTGAACACTTACAGTTAGTATTGTGGGGTTTGAATATGCCCTCAAAAGTTTGCATTTTGGGGTTAGGAGATAGCTCAATAGGAAAGGGGACCTGACACCCCAAATTCACTCCCTGCAATCCACATGGTGGAAGAAGAGAACTGACCTCTATGAGCACGTCATGGAAGGCATAGCACACACACACACACACACACACACAAACACCAAACACACACACACACAAACACCCACACACACCACTCACACACATACCCACACACACACACTCACACCCACACACTCACACACCCCCACACACACCATACACCAAAACTCATACATGTATACACACTGACACACACACACACTAACACCCACTCACTCACTCACACACTCATACACTCACACACTCATACGTACACACACTGACACACACACACTCATACACTCAAATACTCATACGTACACACACTCAACACACACACTAACACCCACTCACACTCACTCACACACTTGCACACATGGTTCCCAAGATGGGTCTGGGGACGACTCAGCAGGCAAAGTACTTGCTGGGGACGTGGGGACCAGAGCTTGGATCCCTGTCACCCGTGTAAATGTGGATGGGCGTGGCAGAGTCTTCCTGTAACTCCAGAAATTGGAAGGCAGACACCAGGGATCCACACGGCAGCCTGGCAAACTCTGGGTTCATGTGATGACTGCCTCAATGAATGAAGTGTGGAGCGATACAGGAAGACTCCCAACATCACCCTCGGACCTCCACATGCATATGCACATATGTGTATATAATAACCACATATATGTGTGCCCATATACATACACATAGGGATAAAAGATGTCCATACATTGGCTATTTAACCCCAAATTTCTATGACGATGCTATATGAGGTGTGGCCTTTGGGAGGTTAGGTAAGACGTGGCCAGTGTGCCGATAGCATTAGTGGCTTTATAAGGAGAGACATAGCCTCAAATGCTGACTGTCTTAGCATGTGACACTCTCCTCCATGCTCTCAAAAACTGCTATAAAACTGTGACCAGGGGGTTGGGGATTTAGCTCAGTGGTAGGGCGCTTGCCCAGGAAGCAAAGCCCTGGGTTCGGTCCCCAGCTCCAAAAAAAAAAAAAAAAAAAAAAAAAAACTGTGACCAGGTCCAAGCCTGATGCCGGGGTGACATGCTCTTAGGGCCGTGGAGCCAAATATGCATCTATCCTCACAGACTGCTGCCTGGGAATTTGTTAGAGCACCAGCAGGTGACTGAGACAAGTTCTAGTCCAGTCTGCTGGAACAGAGCACCAGTAGACATGCCGTGCAGGCTGCCCCAGGAATGACACCTTGAAATGCTTGCACACTCAGCGTGTGCCACATGAAATACAATGGAGCCCTCGTCATCACACTGCGCTCAGCCCAGTGCTTCTGAATGCTGGCATCAGGGTGGATGTTGGAATCCTCTAAGCAAAGTGTCCGTGACAGAAACCTTACATTATTTGTCTGAAAGGTCAAGGTAACCTCTAGAACAGGTTGAGTGGTTCTCAACCTGTGGGTCACAACTCTTTTGGGGCCACATATCAGACATCCTGCTTATCAGATATTTTTACATTATGATTCATAACAGTAGCAAATTTTCAGTTATGGAGTAGCAATGAAATAACTTTATGGTTTGGGGGGGTCACCACAATATGGGAAACTGTGTTAAAGGACTGCAGCATTAGGAAGGTTGAGAGCTGCTGTCTAGCAGATGAGACAAGGAGGGCTTTCTATCTCTGAATCTCTGAGTTCCAGCCTGATTCGGCCATTTTTTAAAACGAAAAAGTCCTTATAGAGCATTGACTCACACAGTCTGGACAAGAAGCAGTGCACTCGGCCAAGTAACCCAAGACATGAGTTAAGGAAGGGCCGCCAAGAGAGGTTCAGGTAAACAAAGGAAAGAAGCCAAGGATGACAACGATGGACCATTCCTGAGCCTCAACAGAACAAGTGATTTCAGATGTGCACGCTTTGGCACTGCACAGGCAAAGGAAGAAGCAACGATCAGAAACAGGAGGCCCTGTGTCTGCAGAGCAACGCTTCTCAGAGACGCTGCTGAACCAGCAGCAGCAGCAGCAGCAGCAGCAGCAGCAGCAGCAGCAGCAGCAGCAGCAGCAGCAGTCAGACCTCCGGAAGCGGAGACTCAGAGTGGAGACAGAGAACTGAGGCCATTTGATGAAACTGCAGCTCCTGAAAAGAACAAACTCTGACTACTCTCTTGAAATACACCCCAAGACCTGGACTAGAGCAACTATTTGAAACTCAAAGAACCCAATGATGGTAACATGCCCAGGCCATCGTATTTACCAATGAGAAAATTCAAGCTGAGAAGGACGACTCTGGGAAGTACAGACAAGGAGCAGTGACAGACAAGAACAGGCCTTTTAAACACCAGGTTTCCTGATGGTGGCCTCCTAAACCCTGGCTTCCAGGGAGGAAACAAGAAAGCACGTGCCTGGTGATTTTTGAGACATGCCTGAAATTCAGAAAATCCTAGCCAAGAGATCAAAACAGCACATGTCTCGTTGTCAAAACTATCATAAGCTGTCACTTGGTTCTAGCACAAACAAAGGCTCTGCCTTCGTTAACTCCCTCCTGACTCGGGATGGCAACAGATGCCGGTGTCAACAAATGCCCTGGGGTCAGTGGCCCCAAACAGGTCATTTCCAAGCCGTTCCTATATGGAAAGGAAACACTGTCCACAAAATTGCACAGCTGTGGGTTGAAAGACTGAAAAACTACCCTCAGACAGCACAACCAGAGCAGGACTCTATCAGGAGCCGCTCCGGATACGGCTGTATAGCACCCTGAGTGGGGATTCAGAAGGTAGGGGGAGCCAGGAGTCTGGCTTCAAGCTCTAGTGCTCGCCTTGCTCTCTCTCTCTCTCTCTCTCTCTCTCTCTCTCTCTCCCTCCCTCCCTCCCTCCCCCTCCTCCCTCCCTCTCTCTCTCTGCCCCTGGCAACTATGAAAAGCTGCCCTTTCTCTTCTCGACCACACCCACCCTGCCATGATGGACTGAGAACCTAAAACTGTAGGCCTTCAGCTAGCTTCCCTCGTGATTTTGCTTCCACGGGCCATTTGCCAGAGTCACAGCTGAGCCTTGATAAATGGAGCCGAAGACTGGCATGAGCCGTGCTAACTCTGCAAACAAATGGTGAGCCATGTTCGACGGGCTGTTGCTGCAAATTTTCTTTTCTTTTTTATCCCCCCCCACCCCCACCCCCACCCCCACCCCGGAGCTGAGGACCGAACCCAGGGCCTTGCTCTTGCTAGGCAAGTGCTCTACCATGAGCTAAATCCCCAACCCAGGAATTTTTTTAGCCAGCTAGCCTAACCTAATCGGCGAGCTTCAGGCCTACGAGAGATTCTATCTCACAGGAAGCAAACTGCCTTCCAGAGGAGGACGTCTGGAAACCTAGAGGAGCTGGATGTGGTGGCACAGGCCTTTAACGTCAATGCTTGGCAGGCAGAGACAAGGGGCTCTCTGTGAATTTAAGACTTTCCACACAGAAAGTTCCAGAACAGCCTGAACTACAGTGAGACCCTGTATAAGAACTGAGTCAAGGTGGGAGTGGTCAGAGTAAATACCCAAACTCGGGCCTCTGGCACGTGTGCACACACCCACGTGAACATGTACAGACACACGAGAAAGCTCGGTGGCCTGGACATGGTGGTGCGGCCTGCAACCCCAGCTATGGGATCCTCAAACCACCATGTCCAAAAGAGCGCTGGGTGGAGCCAAGGAGAGACTTCAATTCATATGGGAACGAGGCAGTCTGACTCTTCCAGATCAGAAACAAAGGCAGTAACATCATTTTAAAAGGAAAAAAAAAAAAAAATGGGCCAGTGGGAGTTCAAAGGAAAAACCAGCTCCTTGCTCCCTTCTGGGAGCCTCCTCGGCCTCACCCACGGGGACACTAGAGTCTCACACAAGAGGCTGGACCAGGAACAAATGTTGTCTCCAGGATACGTTTTGCATTCAGGAACTACATCCTCTAAGAACCTGAAAAGGACCCCACAGTGACATTGACATCCCATAAGCTACGCTCCATGGACATCAGAGAAAGCCTTGCCACCATCCAAGGGCTAACGTGGAGGCCAGGGTTGCAGCTCAATAACACATGGGCTTGGCACGCTCCAGGCCCTGGCCTCCATGCCTGACCCCCAAAAGAATGGAAAATGGCAGTGTGTAGTGATGTCAACAATGTCTGAGACTATGAGGCCCTGGCCAGCCTGGAACTCACAGAGATCCGCCTGCCTCTGACTCCTGAGAGCTGGGGTTAAAGACGTGGGCCCCCACGCCTGCAGAGAAAAGCCCTTCGGTTGCATACACAGCAGTGCGTTCAGTTTCTCCCCGGTAGGACACAGTTAAGGTCAGAAGGAGCAGGCTCCTCCATCGGTGCGTGTTCCCTCCAGAGGATGGTGGCTCTCCTCACACGCCTTCAGTGTATATGTGTTTAAACTTATTAAAGTGTGTGTGTGCATACAATGTGCGAGAATTAGTTCTCTTTCCATCCTGTGGGTCCCAGGAATCGAACTCAGGTCTTCAGGCTTGTCAGCAAGCAGCCCGACTTGTGGGGCCATCCTACTGGCCAGGCATATGCATTTAGAAGGTGGGATTTGGAGGGCCTGGTGTGTGTTTTTAATTTCTACTTAATGACTGTGTATAGCCATGGAGTATAGTATGCTATTTCCATAAGTAGATACAATGCACAATAATCAAATCAAAACAGTTAACAGATTCACCATGTATCGACCGTCCGCTTTCTGTCTTGGGACCGTTCAACCCCTTCTACTTATTGTGAGGCATATCATTCCCCACAATAGGACGCTAAGACTTATTTATCCCTTACCTATCGACTCAGGGTAATCTAACTTGTCTACCCATCAACCATCACTCCCTGCCTCTCTTCACCCTGGTAACCAGGCAACCACCATCCTATTCTGTGCTTCTAGGAGATAAACCTGTCCGGCTTCCACGTGTGCGAACAGGCTGCATTTTCTTACATCAATCCTGCGTTATTACCTTCACTTTTAAAAATTAAAACAAGACAAGGACACCTTTAATCCCAGCACTGGGCAGGCAGAGGCCGGTGACTGATGCTCTGAGTTCCAGGCTAGCCTGCTCTACAGAGCAAATTCCAGGCTAGTCAGGTCCACATAATGAGCCCGTCTCAGGAACTAAATTAATTAATTTAATTAAAGCAGGATCCTATTAAAGGTAGTTAGAGACCATTCCCAGTTAGATGTCTGACTTCTCGCCGCTGCACTCCGTGGCCACGCACAGTGGGCCTTCTCTATCTCTATCATCAGAACAATGGGAGGCGTCTAGTCAGAAAGTCCACTGAATGAGAGAGAGATGTCATGGGCTACATCGGCAAGAACCCGTGGTATCTGAGTATCAGAGCCGCAGAGCATTTCATGGGCACAGACGTGAAGACTCACCAGGTAAAGGTTATTTTTGTCCTGAAAGGCATACTGTAATTGGGGGATCCAAGGGCTCGTGCTCTGAGATAATATGTTCCTCTCCTCCTCGAAAAATGAAACCTGGGGGAGAAGAGAAACTCTTTAGATAGTAATTTTGATAGAAGTAAATGTGAAGGGGACATGGCCTTTGTCCTGCCTCTCAGTCTAAACTGATGTTTCTGGGTCCTAAAGAGTCACTTGGCATGGCGCTCTGAAATTTCACTACTGACTGCTTAGCTCAGCTTTGCCGAGCCCTCACGTTATCCATCCAGTTACGCACCTAGCATCTCTCCTCAATTCACTTCGAGCTTAAATATCCTTCCCTTCCCATGCACCCTCACTTCCTGGATGGTTCTCACAATGCTGGCCAGGTAGGAGAGAGGGACAGTGCCGCTGGTGCGGGGCTCAATCTCCGTGAGGAGGCTGGCAAGCGGGTGTGGCAGCAAGCCAGGCTGGGACCCGAGTTGGCGTGCTAGCCCACATCAAATAAATAAGTAAATACATAAGAGGCTTGCACAGCCGGGCACTCCAGACCCCAGCACCGTAGGAGAGCCCAGTGAGTGCCGGTCCGGCTCCAGGTCCAGTGAGAGACCCTGACTCTAGGGACAGAGCAACACACCATCCTCCTCTGGCCTCTGTGCACGAGCCTTTACGTCCTGAGTGCTGGTCGTGTGCCACCGTGCCCAGTTTATGCGGTCGTTGCTGCAGACTGGACACGGGACTTCACGCTTGTTAGACAAGCGTTCTGGCCTCTGGGCTAGATCCCTAGCTCAGAACTGTTTTTAAGCAGCTCCTCCATGTAGTCCCAAAAGTCACCCTGGAGACCCTAAATCTAAGCCGCTTAGCAAACATGTTAGAGGGTGATCTTTTTTGCTGACAGGGAAAGTGGTCAGTGGGGGAAGCTGGATCTGAACAGGCCCAGGCCTCACTGGCTCACTATTGACTCTGCCTGACCCTTGAAGACTCCTTTACGGTAACAGGTCTCTGAGGACCATTTCTGGCTGTCACAGCACTCCAGCCTCTCCCGTGTGATGAGACACCATTTCTTCATGTCCTCTCTCTCTAACAACTCCCTCAGATTTCCCATGCTGCTCTTTTCTCTTCGCATCCTTAAATTCCAAATCCTCACAGTGACTCCATTGGGGGGTCTGCTTTTCTTTATTACATTAACTCACTCCATCAATGGTATATTTACCACCAAAGCTAGTTTTATTAGCTCCTTCGTAAACAGGGTTTCTAAAGTCCCAGGCCTGCACCTCAGCACCGTGGTCTCTTGAGGTCCTTTTCCTGGAGGAAAGTGCATCTGTTTGGCTCTCAGCTGCCTGCCCACATGTGGCACATGAGACTTGCTTCCTCTTACATGTCCTAGTTCCCATCCTAGTGCAAGCGCTTCGAGGTTGGGCTAACCTGGTGCCTGAGGACCCAGAATCATGCTGAGCTCGTTCAGTGAGAGGATGATGACGGACAGCGCCTCCCTGGGTGGGGAAGCTCAGTGAGCACACCCCACCCCAGCCTCCTAATGACAGGCAGGGTCTTGTCATTTCCCTTCCTGTGATGTTGCTCACACTTCATTCAGGAACACAGAAGCCGGGTCGTGCTTGGACTCTGACAAGTGGCTTCCCACCCCCTGCTGCAGTTTCTGTTTTAAAAGTCAGAAAACAGCAACCACACAGGGATCTTGGGATTTTGTTTAGGAGCCTTCTGATTGGATCTGAAATGTCCCCCAAAAGCTAGTGACTAATTCATGGATTAGTAACGTATGGGCTACTGGGAAATGTAGGGTGTAGGAGGTGGGCACAGTTAAGAGAGCAGGCTACTGGAGGGCTTGCCCCAGGGACAGCCCCCTCCCCTCCTCCCTCCCCATCCCTCATTTCTTCTTCACGACCACGGGCCCCCAACCATGGCACTCTGCCTCACTGCGGGCCTGAAGCAGGGAAGGCACTGATGACGTGGAGTAAAAACTCTGCCACCGTGAGCCAAAGCAAAGCACCTTCCCTTCCGGGCAGTTTCTCTGAGGACCTTCGTCATGGCAGAACTGGTTGACAGCATGGAGGGCAGGGGCCTCTTAAGGACACTGAATCCTATGGTAAAAATGGCTGACGTGGTACATGTTACGTCGGGTAGTCTAAAATGATGAAAAACTGCCCACCCAAATGTCTTCATTTCTCAGTTAGTTCTCAACCAAACTCCTCTCTCCCTCCCCTCCCTCCCCTCCTCTTCTCTCTTTTTCTCTCTCTACTTTAAATAGCACACATGCATACATGCACACAGTCACAGAGACACAAATGACACACAGACACACACATGCACACATGCATACAAACATGTACACATGCAGAGACAGACACATATATGCACAGACATACACACATGCACGCATGTACAAAGACATATATGCACACAGATACATATGCACACACATGCATACACACATGCATATACATGCACACATGCAGACACACATGTGCATGCATGCATACAAACATGTACACATGCAGAGACAGACACACATATGCACAGACAGGCACACATGCACATACATACATACACATGTGCACACATGTACCAAGACATATATGCACACAGACATGCACACATGCACCCACACACACATACATGCAACTACATACACACATGTGCAAACACATGTGCACACAAACACACACACACACACACACACACCCTGTACAGAACCCCAGACCTCACACCCCCAGGATGTCACCTCGGCCATGTGTCTTCCTGGTAGTTCCCATTAATTTTCTACCCAGTCACCATTCCCTCTCATCCTAAGGACTTTCCTGACTGCCCTTGGCTCACCCATGACATCGTCCTTCACATCACTCCTAATGAAACTGCTAATTCTCCCCCACCCCCGTGCTGCTTAACCGGTAAGCACCGGCTTTGTGGATCTGCAGTTTCCCTCCACCTCTGGGAGCTGAGGTTCAACCCTGCAAGGGATGGCCGTGGGACTTCAATTCCTTTTGCAGGCTTCCCACGGAGCTGGGCACGTTGTCGGACTCATGATGTGCAACTAGACCGCTTGTAACTAATGAATTACTCTCTGAACTCCAAGGCTGACGGCTGTCTCTTGAAAACACAGCCAATGAATCAATATGTCTGGGGGAGAGCAGCCTTTCTTCAAAGGAAGAGAAAAACACAGCTAAAAAGATAACTCCGTACCCTGTTCTCAGACAAGCCACTCACAAGCCAGGGAACACGGTTTCACTTGGACTTCCGCAGAGGCCTGCTCTAAAATTAAACACGTGTGCTCACGATAGGAGCACCTGAGCACGGCACAGGTGCGGACGGACGCTGCCAATTTACCCCATCGGGAGGCAGGTCCCTAAGACCCAAGCGTACAGCCCTGAGGGGTCACGTTAAAGTCATCAGCCTTAGTTTAAAAGCCCAATGGCTCTACAGTAGAATGCAGCTGCAGAGGCATGACAAAGGCACCGATGGGAATCTCTGAGGCTTCAGAATTCATCAACGTCAGTTTGAGAGCGAGCTAAGGGCTTGAGGAGGCCCTTTTCGGCTCACGCACTCATAATGAACAACTCTCTGGATCCTAGACGTCAAATTAGCAGGTTATCGTCTCTGTGAGGGGTACTGGGTGCAGACCGAGGCGAGACCTGAGATCCGGACGCTCCTACCTGCTCCTGGGCCCGCAAAGCCGCCTTCTTCATGATCTTCATGGCGTAGACATCCCCGGTGGCCTTCTCTCTAACCACCTGCACTTCGGCGAAGTGACCGCAGCCCACAAGACTTCGCACTTCGAAGTCCCTCACCGACGGCTGGAGCTCCCGTAACTCGGCTACCGTGTCAGAATCTGTGGAAGGCGAAAGAGTCACACCCAGACGAAAGGACACCCTTCGAATGAACACATCTTGCAAGAGCGGGGGGAGGGGAGGGAGAAAAAGAAAAACGTGTCTGTCTCCCTTCCCCTTCAGAAGACGTTTAGTCACTTCTTATCTATCATGAACAATTATAAAATCAGCACCAACGTGTTTTTTTATCTGTTAAAATTAAGGGCTCCAGAAATTCCAAAGTGCGGTTTCCATGGTAGCTATAATTCGAGTCCTGTAGACTTAGAAAATAGGAAGGGAGCACACTGCCATGCTTTTCATCTCCCTCTGAGGGCTGCAGGGCAGTGCTGGGCTCGACCAAGCTGGACGGCATTCCGAAGGGCGTTACAATGTAACAGGAGCAACATGGCCCCCTGGAGTGGACTCTGAATCATTCTGTTCTAGCCAGCTGCGCTCTACCGGGCTTCGGCCACTTGTACTGTGTCAATGGTTTCCTTTCACACCCTTAGTCCGTGCCAGTGCTAGAGGTACAGGGTCAGCCCCAAGTCCCAACAGAGCCCTGACATCTGCTCTGAGAGGCTGACAGGCACTCATCCTGATGGGCCTGCCACCTTCACATTTTTGACACAATCTTACTCCTTCTCTAGTCCAGTCTCTCAGGCTGAGGGCTGAGCGGGTGGGTGGTACTGTGGGATCTCACGCACTGTGACATTTCTAGATGACCGGGAACCCTAGTGACTCGTAAGAACATAAGGGACAGCGGTGATGGCCTAAAAACGGAGCCCTGTGACTAACAGAGGAGCTGCATCAGAAATGGGGGTTACAATCACAGAAGGCAAGAAAGACCTACAGTCCAAATTACCTTAGGCTTAGGGTGCATCTCAGTAGTGGAGCCATGCGCTCAGCATGCAGAAGGTCCTAGGTTCAAATCCCAACACCAGAACCAAAAACAAAACAAAACAACAAAAAAAAAATGCTTACCCTGAAAAATCCCATTCACATTGAAAGCTAAAAGACTAGGACCTGAGTTCAAGTCTCCAGCACCCACATAAAATGCCAGGCATGTAACTTATGACCCCAGTCCTCTGATCCCCAGTCCCACAGTGACCAGTCACACCAAAGGTTCCCTGGATCCCTTGGGGACCAACCTAGAGTGATGTGTGGATCTATATGCATTCATTGTGAGCAGATTTTTTTTTTCTTTCTTTTTTTCGGAGCTGGGGACAGAACCCAGGGCCTTGTGCTTGCTAGGCAAGTGCTCTACCACTGAGCTAAATCCCCAACCCCGTGAGCAGTTTTATGCCGTGTGGTTTAAAAGTGGATCTAGGCTCGTGGAGATGGCTCAGTGGGTAAAGGCCTATGATGCTGTGACCCACAACGGGTGCCACCATGCTGAGCCCGGTCTGCCTTCTGTCTCCATTCCATTCTGGGCTTCCCTTCCTGCCAAGTGTTTGAGTACTGAATTACAATTAGCCAAATGCACTGGCTTGCAGATTTCCGAGTCTAACTTGACTTTGTCTTGGCTGTACCCAAGCCAATATCTCTTCATTTCCTTTTATGCCTTGGGCTCTAAAACTGCTTACGGTGTTGCCCAACTCAGTAACTCTGGACCCATCACTGGGGACGATCAGGCATCTAAATCACACGTTAGACAAACTGCTTTGTGGGCGAAAACCGTGACGCCTTCAGAACTGCAGGAAAGCACTCCAAATCTCTCTTTTCCCCCAAAGGCGTTTGTGTTATTAAGGTGGACAGGCGAGATGCTAAAACCAAGCCCCTGGCTATTTTAAAAAAGAGAAAGGAGGTGGGGAGCCTTTCACAACTCCTCCCCACACCAGCCGCTCCTGTGACCCTAAAACCATAAGGAGTCGCCATCTCCATGAACATTTGGTTGGTGCTTAGGGTCCCAGTGGGTACCGAGGCTGACCGAATGGCACAGGGCACAGTGATGAAAACACAGCCCGGGTTGTGGCTTCCTTACACAGACGGCGGGATCTGCGGGCGCGAGGGCGGCCAAAGCTAACCAGGCAGAATCAATCGACTGTTTCCTTCCAGAAATTCAGTCCAAAGACAAGGAATCCATCCTTCACAGAACACGCGCTGAGACGAGGTGCGCATGAAGAGGCTCACAGAGAAAACTGAAAAGGAAAATACTCAGAAGCAGCCTGGCTGCCCCTAAACCTCCATGAGCGCCAACGTGGAAACAATGGGCAGCTCAACCACAGAGGGAGCTTCAGGGCAGCCAGGGCTAAGCAGGAAGGCCCTGTCTCAGAAAAAGGGGAAAAAATCATTTATTTATGTATGTGCTGTCTGCATGTACACATGTGTATCATGTGCGTGCAGTGCCCTTGGAGGCTGGAAGATGACATTGGATCACCTCGAACTGGACGCTACGCGTGGCTGTGAGCCTCCGTGTGGGTGCTGGGAACTGAACTCGTTCCTCTTAACTGCTGAGCCGTCTCGCCAGCCCCACACCTGCTTACATCTCCTGTGTAACACATTGGAGTAACGAGCTCTCCCGTCTCATTGAGCATTGATCATTTCTTTGTCCTGTCAACAGTTAAAATCCTATCAGGGTAGCCTCCTGACTTAAGAGGCTACTGTGGGTGGGGCCTGGCACACTCTCTTATACTTAGCCTAAACAAGCAGTCCTACCCTGAGATGATGGACGGACAGGGTACAGGCCCGGACAGCAAGCATAAAACAGTAGGGCAGTCACCTACTGCCACCGCTGTGCAGTGAGTTCATACAACTCTGCATGGGATGCCCATGGGGCCAGCAGCACAGTAGGGTTTTTTTAGATTTATTTTATGTATGTGAGTACACTGTAGCTGTCTTGAGACACACCAGAAGAGGGCATCGGATCCCATCACAGATGGTGTGCTACCATGTGGTTGCTGGGAATTGAACTCGGGACCTCTGGAAGAGTAGTCAATGCTCTTAACCACTGAGCCATCTCTCTAGACACAGTAGGATCCTTAGAACAGCACTGTCATAAATCTGTCTGGGACTCGTGGAGCTGTAAGCCAGGAGGGCCGCAGTGACAGATGCAGTTTAGCTCCCGCTGGACCTCTATCACGTCGGTGGCTTCCTCTCTGAACACTGACTGAACGCCCAGCTGCAGCCTTGTGTCCGGACCAAGTTGCCTGCTGCCTGCTGCCTGCATCAGGTACTTGGCGAGCATCTGCTCCATGAGTGTCTTGCTAGGTTAACAGAGGAAGTGGCAAGAGGCTGACCAGAGCTCCCTGAACTCGAGCTGGTACAGTGCAGTACAGATGCCCACACACACACACACCAACCACATCCTTTAAAAACTGAGGAAGCAAAATAAGTGCTGGATGTGTCACATACCTTACGTGAAAATTAACAAGTGTGCTTTGGGTTTTTTGTTGTTGTTGTTGTTGTTGCTGTTGTTGTTGAGCTGTGTGCCATCACACCCATAAAAATAACTCTTAAATAAATACATATAGGGGTTAGGGATTTAGCTCAGTGGTAGAGCGCTTGCCTAGGAAGCGCAAGGCCCTGGGTTTGGTCCCCAGCTCCGAAAAAAAGAAAAAGAAAAAGAAAAAAATATTTATTTAAATATCAGTCGATCACTAAATAAGCAGGTATTGAAACACCGCAGTATTTCTCAAATACATACAAATGTATATCACTTAAAATGTGAGGTATTATATTAGTTACATAAATGTATAAATTACATAAGCATGTATTTTATACAGGACAACACCAGGTCCCCTTAACTGGAGCTACAGAAGTCATCAGCTCTTATGAGGATGCTGGGAACCAAACCCAGGTCGGTCCTCTGTGACAGAGCAAATGCTCCTGACCGCTGAGCCACCTGTCCAACCCCAAGAGAGAACTCACAGGCAAGGGTGGTGCGCGCCCTTAACCCCAGAGCCTGGGAAACAAGAGGCAGGTGGATCTCAGTGAATTCAAAGCCAGTCTTGTCTAAATAATGAGTTCAGGATGGCCAGGACTATATAATAAGACCTCATTTCACAGAGACACAGGAGCGGAATGAGTTACTGGCCTATGCCACCTGGGTTTGTGTACACATCCTGTGATGGCCACACAACCACAGAATATCTAACGGAACAACCAGAGCACGTGCCCATAGCTAATCCGTGCAGGACTGCAGGTAGCGAAGACAAGAATTACTTCCCCGGTTCCCACATGCTCATCGCCTGTCCTCCAGGGGCTCAAGGACAGGGGCACGTTACTGAGAGGCACCACTTCAGTCGTCCTTGTCCGTTTCCGCTGGCAGCTCAGGAAACCTCCACTCCTACAAACGTGGGCAGTGGCAGCCGATGGACCCTTCGCCACGCGGAAAAAACCAAAGCTCACATTCGGGAACAGAGACTCAACGCAGGTCAGGGTGGAGGTGGAAGTGGGGGTGGAGATTTCAATCCGGGGGATTTCAATCTCGGGCTCTTCAGCTCCTCTCCAGGAAGCCTCTTGAGAAAGTGTGAACAAGTATCCCGGAAGAGCTCCACTCCACAGACACCGGCCCTGATTACGCACAGCCTCCTATGACTGACTGACGCCTCTGAAGCATCCCTGGGGTCTCAAACCTGGAGAGGGGTCCTTCAGGTCCACCCCCTCTCACTGCCTACTTGATAATTTACATATTGAAAAGATGGAGGAATATTTAGACATGCAGGATGCTGAGTGAATGCCTCAAGGACATTTTAAAGGTGCACACTGTATTGATTAATCGTGGGGGATGCTTGTGGTTCACTCGTACTGGCTGTTGGCAAGCCTGGTTGTCCTAGTAACTTTTCCGCTGCTGTGAGAAATACCCTCACGAAGCAACTAAGGGAGGGCGGGCTTATGCTGGTTCACGAGCCCATGGTGCAGTCCATCACCGTGGGACAGTCCAGACAGCAGGAGCTCCCAGCACCTGGTCACATGGCACCCCACTGAAGAAGCATGAAGCACCAAATGTACTCATTTTCTCCTTTGTATTGGTCCAGGATCCTAGCCCAGGAAGTGATGCAACCAGAGTGGGCGGGCCTCTCACAGGAAGTGGTACAACTACAGTGGGCGGGACTCCCCACAGGAAAGGGCACAGTTACAGCGGGCGGTCTCCCTACAGGAAATGTTGTTAACCTAAGGAGCCGTGAGCTTATCAAGTTGACAGATGGACCATCGTGCTGGGTACTCACTCTGGGCACTGTTGACTCTGCACATCTTTCCATAGATGAGGAAACTGAGAGCAGTTCAAGACACACACAAGCAGTGAAGCCCTTGTTCATGGTTCGGATGTAAAGTGGCCCCCACAGGCTCCTGTACTTGAACATCTGGTACCTAGCTGGGGCAGCTGTGGAACACTCAGGGGGTGAAGATAAGGATGGGGGTGGCTAGAGGGTAAGCCTTGGGGTTCATTGCCTTCTGCTGCCCAAGCTCTTGGCTTCCTGGTCAGCCCTCTGTAGCAATGGGGCTGATACCTGCCCCTGACACTATCCTCTGCCATGAGCTCTCTCAAACCGTGAGCCAAGACAAATCCCTCTTCTCTCAGTCTGCTGTCAGCTATTCTGTCACAGCGGCGGTAGGAAAATTGACGTCTATTTTGGTTACTCAGCCCTCCTGGGGCCTCTGAGCAACAGCTGCTCAGTCCACTCTAGGAGGCCCGGTTAATCAGTGCTCCCAACTCCTTTGTGGATTCAGAAAGGGTTGATCATGTCTTCCTGTGAGCGACTCAGAGCAGAACCAATCAGAACCTTCCCTGGGACTGTGTAACACCAACCACCTAGCACCAGGCCTGGTGACTCACACCTGCTTAATCCCCAGCACTCAGGAGGCAGAGGCAGGCGGATCTCTGTGAGTTCAAGGCCAGCCTGGTCTACTTAGTCAGTTCCAGGACAGCCAGGACTACACAATGAGATCCTGTCTTTAAAAAGTAAACTAGCACATCTAACTGGGCATGAGGCGGTATCCAGTCTCTAAAACTAGTTTCCGGTGAAGTGACACCTGGGATTCACACACAGAATACAGAGGCCCCTGGCTAAAGCTCAAGCCCCTAGCACAGCACTACTAAGGCAGTGAACCTCTTCTCTGTTTTCTTCTCCCAACCCCTGGTGGATGGAAACCACACAGACCTGCATAAGCCTTCCTCCCAGCAAGAGGTAGGCCGCAGGGGAGTTCCCAAGACTGTGCCTTTGAAAAGGGCCAGTGAGACCCTGACTCCTCCCTCTCTCCAGAGCATTCCTAGCCCTGAGGTAAACACAACCTCTTGCCCTGATTTGTTGTCCACTCATAGGCCCCAAAGCAACCAACCATAGTCTAAAGTCCCCAAAGGTGCAAACCAACCTCTCCTCTTCTGCACCTCAACTGCTCCCGGTGTCCTGTTACAGCGTCAGAAAGCTGACTGACCACAGCCAGAGAAGGCCTTCAAAGCAGCCCCCTCTCCAGCACTCTCGCACACTCAGGGCCATGAGGAGGGACATCTGGCTTCTGAGCTCGGACAGCTCAGGTGGGAACAGTTTAGGCTTGGGGTGGGGGGTGTCACATGACCTCTGTTCCAGGTATTCTAACGTGTGACTAAAACACATGGGTGTGGCACAAGCATGTGGGCGTGGCTGGTTCCAGTAAAGCTTTGCTTATATATAGTTTATAGTTTCCTCGCCCATCACATAGAGGAACCACAGAGAGTACAAGACCCTGATCTCCAAAAAGAGAGAGACACACAGACTGCCTGACTGAAAATGGAGCTCAGCTTTCCAGCCAGGGTCACAGACTCTGAGCAAGTCATCTAGAATACTCCAGTAAGAGAGCCCTGAATCTTAGCCAATGTGTCACCAAGCAGAGGAATCCCCAGCTGAACGCAATCAAACCACAGACTCATGAGGAAGGGATAAAACTATCGCTTCAGCCTGGACGGTCTGATTAGAGTGCTTGGTTAGACGGTCATCTTAGACCAGACAGTTCCCCAAGTCTGTCATGCCTGACTAGATGGCCCTGTGTGCTCAGGATGTTTGGCAGGACCCCGGCTCACCCAGTAACACCCTCCTGTGCCCCTAGCTGTGACAACCCAAAGGGCCTTTCAGTGATGCTGGAATGAAACACTCACTGACTGAAACCAGGAGCAGAAAATACTAGAAGGTGTGGAACCAGCATCCAACCACCCCGCCACACCAGGGTCAAGCAAAAGTCGGGAATACTAAGTCGGCAGGCAAAGCCGCAGACCCGTGATGCTCACAGGCCCAGGGCACTTTGCTGTCATCAGTCGCTTCTCCATTTAAGAAAAATTAAGAATTACATCTCACGACATCAGTGGTATAAATAAAACAAGAGGCTCGGCTTGGGGTGTAGTTCATTGGCAATGCTTACCATGAAGGAGGTAGAGAAAGAGGATGAGGATGAGGGGGAAGAGAGGGAGGAGGGGGAAGGGGAGGGGGAGGAGGGGAGACAGCAGATTCAGAATACTATATTAATCTATTATCCTGATTTTAAAATTAAGCAACTGAAACAAAATATCCTGTTGAATTTAAACGCAATGGCCCCTAAGCACTAAGCCTGTCCTGCCTGCAGGGAGGGTTAGCTCAGAGTGTTAGGACAGAGTCCGGGAACAGCGTCCCCATCAAGTAAGTCCCTGGAACCAGCCGTGCCTGAAGCATCCTTGGATCTGTCTCCTGAGGAAACATGTTTCCTTTTTTGACTGAATTGCTGTGACCTGCAGTGAGAAGACTCACTTAATCCTGGTCCCCAACCGCACAATCTACGCACGCCCCCGGGTCGGTCTTATGCAGGCCATAGTTTTCTACAACTCCAACCAGCGCCTTCCGCCTCCAGCACCCTGAGTAACCGACCCTTTGATACGGTTTTTCATGCTGTGGTGACCCCCACCATAAAATCACTTCATTGCTACTTCACACCCGTACTCTTGCCACCGCTGTGAATCGCAGTGTAAGTATCTGATATGAAGGGTGTCTGCTCTGTGGAGGGGCGGAGACCCACGGGTTGAGAGCAGCTGCTCTCTGGGGAGCGTTGCCGAGATCGAGTCACCCCAGACTTACACTTCCGGACGAAGCTGCTCACGTGCTTTATCTTCATGAGGGCAGGCTGACTGCACTCTTCCAAGAGAACAAAGAGGGCATCTAACACCCCTTCCCGGGAAAGAGCAGACATCTGCTGTTGAGTCATGAGGGGCGGTTTCCCCTAAAAATGGCAAACAGCAGATGGGGATTCTGTCAATAATGAAAGGCTTTGATCAATAACATCCACACAGAGTAAATCACAACCAGCCGACTCAACTTAACTGCTCATGACACCCTGGCACCGATTCTGGGGACGCTAAGTGATTATCTGCGTGGCTCTGTTGCTGGTGATAACTCACCTGAATGGGGGAATGAAAATCGTACGGACAGCACCGGCCCTGTAAACAGGCCATTCCTTCGCAGAGCCTGAGCTCCCTGGGAACGTCTGGAACTGCGGACCCTAGGGTTTAGAGATGACACCGCATCTCTTCCAGAGGACACTGTAACTGGCACTCCCTCCCTGGGTGGCTGGTCCAACTGCAGCCTCTTTAATTCATCTCAAGTAGTAGGAATGGATGCCTGCCGCGAGGCACAATTTATTCATGATCCGCGGGATCAGTTACAGATTGGCAGACTCTGTCTAGCCCACAAACATGTTTTGTTTGGCTCCAAGTATTTAAAATAATTTGAATTATCTGCCAATATTTTTAAATCAGTAGATTTTACACACACACACACACACCAGAATGTCTCTCTTTTCCTGAAACTAGCAGATCTGGCAACATTGCCCTTGGTTTGACTAGATCATAACAGAAGCTGAGGCCCCCCTCTTGCGAGTGTCAAAGGTCACTGCGGACTTGACCTCCTGTCTTCTGTCTGGCCAGCCTGATCCATTTATGCACCACTGTCTGGCCTCTCAAGACCTGACTTGGGAACCCAAGTTTAGAGGACGATTCCCATTTGAGGCTGTAGACTGTGGAATAAAATCTCTGAAAAAACAGCTACAGGGGGAGGCACAGAAAGTAGATTTTTATGACTTCAGGGGCTGGGGGAAAGTGCCCATCACACAAGAATAAGGACCTGAGTTCGGATCCCCAAAACCCCCATAAAATATCCAGGCATAGAGGCAAGTGCCCATCACCCCAACAGTGGGGGATGGGAATGTGGGTTCCTGAAGTTCACTGTCTAGCTCTTCTAGCTGAATTGATGAGCTTCAGTGAGAGAGCCTGTCTCAAAACATTACAGTGTTGACCAACCAAGGAAATGCAACCAGTGTCTATAGCTCGCGTGCCCACGCAGACACGCACACAATTTCATTGCACCCAAACTTGGTGCCACAAGCCTATAACCCTAGCACATGGGAGAATGAGGCTGGAGGATCGTGAGTTCAAAAGAAACTGAGTGGCAGACCCTTTCTCACACGCCACGTCTCCCTTCAGTACCTCTGGTCTCCATGCACAGACGTCATCACTGAGACTCACTTTAAACGCAAATGGCGCTGTGCTGGTTCAGGGTAGAGCCGAACAGCCTTCGTGGGAAGGCAGCTGCCATAAACAGGAGTTTAGCCCACTTTAAGGGTTTGGCAAACCGCAGCCCCTGAGCCAAACAAGGCCCGCTGCCTGAATTGTAAACAGAGCTCTGTCTGAACCCAGCCACGCCCACTCATTTACATAGCATTCCGGGACACCCCGGGTGCTACAGTGGCAAAGTTGAATGACCCACAGAATGGAAAACCTTTTATTATTTAAAAAAAAAAAAAAAAAAAAGAAAGGAGAAAAAGGAGAAAAGGGGGGGAAAATGAAAAAGAGCCCCAGGTAGCCTAGGAAATGATTAAATAAATGAAAGCGTACAGAGGCCACATAAAGGGTGGGGAAGGAGGGGCCCGGAGCGGAGGGGAGTGGGCGGAAACGAGGGGGGGGTTGGGAGGGGGGTGTCAGCTGGTAAAAGTGCTTGCCCTGAGCTTGCCCGGAAGCCTGATAACCTGAACTTGATGCCTGGAATCTACATAAAAGGCCAGATGTGGAGGCACATCTGTAACCCTAGCACTCCTAATTCAAAATGAAAGGTGGCAGCAGGGAAATCTCAGCAAGTCTGTAGGCCCACTAGACAGGAAGAGAGTGTGGACAAAAACAAGAGAGACCCTGCCTCAAAATACAGCGAGAGGAAGCCAGAAGTTGCAACCAGATAGCCACACTACCCTAAGGCACGCCCACACATGCGCAGTTGCCCATGCCACGCCCACAGTCACACAAACATGTGAGCACACAAAAATAACTAAATCTAAATAATCAGGGTGCCTTGGTGAGCAGTCGGTGCCTATATTCTACTGCCCCAGGTGTACTCTCGCTGACTACAGACCCCGTAACTCCAGCTGAGCCCACGGGTGGAGAAGAGCCACCCACTGTAGGACAGCAAATGCTGGGGTGGGTTTGTTTTGGGTCAGGGCCTTGGGTTAGTGGTTGTGGTTGTTGTTGTTGTGGTTGCTTTGTTGTTGTTTATTTTGGTTTTTGTAACTCTGACTGTCTTGCCATATAAACCAGGCTGGCCTTCAACTCCAAGATCCACCTGCCTCTGCCTCCAAGAGCTGGGATTAAAGGCGTGTATTTTCAGGCCTGCTGGGTGACCTGCAGAATCCTGGGAAGAGAAGCCATTGCTCCTTTAAGTCTTGTTAGGGCTTGTTACACAACACTGGGCAACATACAAGAGCAGCTGCGTGTGAGTCACCAGAGAAGCACAAAAGAACAGGTTCTCTGTCCCCATTACCAACCTCCTGAATTAAAACTCTCCTGGATTGCAGCTTAGAACCGGTTTTAACAAATTCCCCTCCAGACACAGTCAAGTTTGGGAGCCGCCAAGCCTGTCCCTTTGGTTGCCTCAGACTCTGGAAACTGGGCCTCATTTCCTTCTCTGTTCACCTGAGATAACCCAAGTAGAGGAGGGGGTCCCAGAGACTCGAGGAGGCTTAAGCTCAGAGCGCCCCATGGCACTCTCAAAAAACCTCAGGGGACTCAACCTGGAAAACGGCCCTTCACTCTGATGTGTTTTCTCACTCTCTCCATGGTTCTTAAAATGTCCTTTCTTTGGGGAATGAAAAGACCAGGAAGTAATAGCTTTTTTCTTACATCCTTGCTTGGCAAAATAAAGTCGCCTGGTGATTTGTGAGATTTCTGGGGCTCTGGAAGTCTGCCAAGCACCGAAAGTGTCCCGAGTAGGAGGGAGACCCAGTCTAAAGGACACACCTCAGGAGAAAACAAACCAGCCACTGTATCTGCCGCTCAGGGTGACAGCCCTGCCTGGGAGCAGCACAGCAGCCTCAGCTGGAGGAGGCTGAAGTCAGGTGTGCCGGTGTGCGGGGACACTTCGCCACCACCCCTTCCTTCTTGCAGGAGGCACTCACTGCTACCATCTGCATGTGATTTATCCTCCAAGGGTTCACGTGCCACAAGTTTGGACCCCAAATTGTGGCAGCTTTAAAAGGTGATATTGTAGGGGGTTATCAGGTCTTTGAGACAAAATGCTTTTCTTAACCTCAGGAACTGAGAACAGGGTGTTGGAAAGGGAGTAGGCCTTGTCTCTTACTTCCTATCTGGCCCATGTGATTTCTGCACATCCGCCTGGCCTGTGTGGTAACATTGTAACCAGGCCCTGAGCTGAGCCAACTAGAAGCCATTGGTGTACTTGAGTGTGCAGAACTGTGACCTGTGGGAACCTCTTTTGTTTATAAAAGCACACACCCTCTGGTATGTCGTTATCATAATATAAAACCAACTTAGGTCACTCCACATTAAAAAGGGATCTAATGAAAATGCCCTGGGCTTTGTTTCCCACTGCTGTGAGGAACATCATGGCCAGAAGCAACTTGGGTGGGAAAGGGTTAATTTCAGTTTACAATTCATGGCCCATCAGGAAGGCAAGTCAGAGGGGAAATGAACTAGAAAGCTGTCTGGAAATACTTTCATGACTTTGGTCCTTACAGAAGACGGAACTGTGAGGTCCTGCATGAGGAATGTAGGTGTGGTATTCAATCAAAAGAACCAGAGAGCCACCAGGTGCGGTGGCTCACGCCTTTAACCTTGGGAGGCAGATGCAGGTGTAGCTCTGGTGAGGCCAACCTGGTCTACATACCGAATGCTAGGACAGCCTGAGCTATGTAATAGGAAGAACTTGTCTCGAAAAGAAAAAGGAAAAACAAAACAAAACAAAACAGATATCCCTGGTGTGGAATTAGATTATTCTACCCTGGGGCCGAAGAGATGGCTCAAGGTTAAGAGTTCGTTCACTGCTCTGTCATGGAACCACAGTCTGGATCCCAACGTCCACACAGGCAGTTCACAAACACCTGTAACTCCAGCTCCCACATCCAAAGGAGCTTCTCTGGGTACCCAGACACAACACAGACAAAAGACATGCACACACGTACACACCCCAGAGACAATTTAGGCTTCTTCAATTGAAAAGAGACAAAGTTTAAAAGTATGAATTGTGAGAAACAAGGGGATGTCCCCAGGGCACGGTCCAGCCACATAACCATCTACACAGTGACACCTCTGTCCAGCTCAGGCAGGACATGTAAAAGAACACACCGCGGGGCTGGAGAGATGGCTCAGCGGTTAAGAGCACTGACTGCTCTTCTAGAGGTCCTGAGTTCAAATCCCAGCAACCACGTGGTGGCTCACAACCATCTGTAATGGGATCTTCTGGTGTGTCTGAGGAGAGCAACAGTGTACTCACATACATTAAATAAATTAATTAATTAATTAAATACACACGGGATTTAATTAAATACAAAGACAGGTACCACAGCAGACACAAGTGTGCACTGTTGGCAGGCAGCTTCTTACCTGGAAGAAGAGATTTAGCCTGGAGGCCCGACTGGCAATGGGCTCGGGGGCACTGGCCTCGGACGGGTTCCGCACTCCATACTTGAACTTCAACATCTCTCCGACACCGCTGAAGGAACATTGGAAAGAGTCAAGTGGGTACTGACATTTGAGGCAGGAGGGGCCTGCAGAGTCGTGTCTCCCTAAAGAGATCAGGACCAGGAGGCCGCTTCCAACCTCCACAAAAGTAGGCAGGCACGTGGTACGTAGACACACGAAGGCAAAAAGTGCTCATGAAGAACAGAAATAAACCATTTTCAAAAGAACTAACAGCCACTGGTGGGCTAACAGACTGCAGCCTGTGAGCCGAACTAATCAATCTCCACGTATTCTTACATACGTTCTGCCAACTCTGTTCCCCTAGAGAACCCCGAGGAGAACAAAACTCATGCCTCATAACTGAATAGATGTACCCTAAGTCTTGAAGATTATGGGGTAAGGGGGCGTTTTTGCACTGCCCCTGGAGGGTACAGAGGTCAATGGTCCTAAGAAAGGTCGCCTGACGGACCAGAAAGGCTAGAGGGCTACAATAGGAAAACACAAGAAGGAGGCGCCCGGTTAGACAGGAAAAAGGACAGAGACACTGGAACAGAGAGTTTGAGTGAATAAAGATCACACAGATAATGGAAGAATCATGGACAAGAATACGGGTAAGGCTTACAGGAGGCAGAGACTGGTCTACAGGGGATTCGGAGACCTGGAGCCTTCCGCAGCACAAACCCGGGAGACCACCGCTACCGCCCCTGCCTCAGACTCCAGGCTTCCCCCAGGACACCCCATGGCTGCACCACAGACACAGGGTTGACCCATTGGCCCCTCAGGGTTGCAGCCACAGACTCTGCGGCTGCACCCACACGCCGCGGGCTACCCCAGGACATCACAGGCTGCAACCGCAGCAGACCCTCAGCTCCCCCGCCCCGCTATGGCCTTGGGTAGGAAAGTGGACATCGGTGTGGACCGGGCCGACCGGGAAGACCCGGGAAAGGGGACTCCCCTCCCGAGCCTCTCCAACCCCACAACACCCCACACACAACCGGGACTCACACTCCGCAGACCCCCGACTTAGACTGTCCCCGCTCCGCTCCGCCCTGAGTCTCCCGCCCCAGCGTTTGAAGGAAACGACGTGGGCAGGTCTTGGCCGCTCCTAAACCAATCAGCGCTCGCCACCCTCTGATGGACAGCGGGGGTCTCCTCCAGGACCCGCCCAGGGCTTGGAGGGCTGGAGGAAGTGAAATGGGAAAGCCAATCACATTGTTTCTTCCTTTGGCTGGCGACCAATAGGAAGAGGGCAGGGGCGTTCGGGCGGGGCTGGGCTGGGAAGTTTGAAATTGGCGGTTGGCAAGATGCTGTGTTTGGAGATGGGGCCCTTGCCCAGTCTGGGGCGCTGTCTTTTGCTGTCCGAGCCCCTGCGGGCAGCTCTGCCCGGACCGCCCGCCCCAGATAAGGATGCTAGGAACCAAACTCCAGCCCTCTGCATGAATGCACTCAACTGAGCCATCGCCCATGCCTAACGTAGGCTCACGTGGGGGAATCAGGAGGCTGTGCGGTACAGCTGAGCCAGGGGAGTGTTCGGCACCCATTCCAGCCTGCCTGTCTTGTACCTCTGGGTTGAGCCGCAGCAAGATCGTGAAGATCTCACCACAAAGATATGTTCAAGTAAATTTAAGCCAGGATCACTACACCGCCCCCTTCGCCCAATGAGAAAGCCCCATGGCCGTCAGTGTGTGGAAAGTGCCCAGCCTCGTTAGCAATGGGGGAGAAGGTGTTTGTGAGGAGGCGGCGCTGTTTACGTTCACACCGGGGTAGAGTGTAAACTGACCTGTGAAATAGCAGTCTCCGAAAAGGAGTGCAGTATTTGCTAACACTGAGGTTCTCTGCACTCTATGACTACTAGGGACGGCCTCTCTACCTTAATTATGTAACCGTGAAATGCATACAAGACAGCAAGTAAGAAATAGTGTCTAACACAACAGCAAAAGCTGGGGAGAGGGGTTGGGGATTTAGTTCAGTGGTAGAGCGCTTGCCTGGGTTGGGTCCTCAGCTCGGGAGGTGGGGGCGGAGCTGGGGAGATGGCTCGGCGGCTCTTCCACGGGACCTTCCTTTGGTTCCCAGCTCCCACCTCAAACCTCTCACAACTTCCTATAACTCCCGGTTCCAAGGATCAGATGACCTTTTCTGGCCTCTGCAGGCACCCGCACATGAGTGCATATATCCACACACAGACACACACACACACACACACACACACACACACACACACACACACACACGAGACACAGGTGTAAAAAATCAAGACAGCAATGCTGGGAAAAGAGGCAACTGGGGTTGGAAAGGAGGCTTTTGAAGGGACTATGCAGAAAGAGTGACCTTTTTCTTGACCGGGTGAGAATATAGATAGATGGGTATTTTTGGGGGGGGAGGGGGCGTTGGATGTAGGGTTGCGGAAGAGGCTGGTTTTTGGAACCAAAAAAGGGAGGGAACTTGAGTCATACACCAGTAAGTGCTGGATTAGGATTCAAACTGGGTTCTTTCACTCTAAAGTATGTATGTATGTATGTATGTATGTATGTATGTATGTATGTATTTTTGTTTGTTTTGCAGACAGACTGTCTCTATGCTGGAACCCCGTGACCAAGCTGGCCCTTTAACTCAGAGGCTGCCCCCGCCTCCTGGGTGCTAGGACTTTGGCTATGACACCAAGGGCCTGGCTCTAATGCCCATTTTTATAACCACCAAATTGTAATGTCTCCTACTTTCCTCTATTCCCAGCACCTAGCACAGAATAGATATTTCTGAGTATGTTGACTGAAACAAAAAAGACCGTAACAGTAGTAGGCTTGTCTGACTACAATTTGGCTTTCTCACACAGATACACTTAGAGCATCGGTAGGCACACTGCAACCACCAGAGGAGGTTTGAGGAGGTTTGAAAACTACACAACAGGTGGCCAACGAGATGGCTGAGATTGTAAAGGTGTCTGCAGCCAAGCCTGAGGTACCAAGTTCAATCCTCCACACCCACACGGTGGAATAGAGACCTGGTTCTCACCAGTCATCCTCTGATCTCCAGTGCATGCCACACTTCCCTGTGCATGCTTACGCCCCCTGCAAGATGCAAATATAAGTTAAAACGTAAGGCAAAAAGAATACGTACACATAGGCCTCCCCTGCTCCTAGCTCAGCTCATTTCCCCATTCCAGGATCTAGACTCGGGGTGTTTTAAAAGCCCCCTTACGTGGCTCCAGTGTATAAGGTGCAGCCATCCTGAGGAAGGGATGCCAAGAGAACACAGGGGCTGCTAGCCGGACAGCAGGAGATGCTGCAGTCTGCGAGTGGCCATGCTAAAGACCGAACGGAGGAATCTGTGTCTCCTGAGCACGCTCCGTTCCAGACTCACCGTAAATCGATATCCTGGCAATCTGGCTTCATCGCCAACCTTAATGGTGGAGCGTCTTCCCTGCAGGGAGAACCCACTCTAAAGATGGCTCGGTTGCAAAATTACCTGAATACTTTGAGCTTCCTAGGTCCGCACCCCGCCAACCCCGCTATGATGAAATCAAGGGAAGGGGATGGACAGGTAATTTAAGGAAGCAGGAGATCAGAGTGTAGCTCCGTGATGCCGGTCAACACAGAGCAAACCAGACTGTGGGTCTAACCTTCATCACCACGGTAACCGGTGCCAAGCCTTTGACTCCAGCGCTCTGGAGACCGGGAGACAGGCAGATTTCTCAGTTCAAGGCCAGCCTGATCTACAGAGGGGGTTCCAGGATATAGGTGTCGGATTCCCCCTGGAACCAGAGTGGACGGGTGGTTGCGAGCTGCCATCCGGGTACTGGTAAGAGACCAGCTCTTTTAAGTTCAGACTCCATTTTAGAGAACCTGACCTAAGTTTGAACCCAGTAAACTAAACGGACTGTTACCTAGCATCTATTTCCAAGTTACCCCCCAACAAAACCCAAACCTAGCTCCAGGGTCTAGGCTCACCCCCAACAAGGCCTGTGTCTCAGGTTCTTCCCCCAACAAACCTGCCCCCCCCCCAGGTTACAAGCCCACCCCCTGCCTAATGACCGCCAATGCAGAGAGAAGCAGAAATTACGTTTATGATACAACTCCAGCGCCAGCCGACTATGTTAAAGGCCACAGTAACTTCCCAATTAGATGCTTGCACGCTCAATCCCCGCTTGAAGGTTACTATAAAGCTTTGCCCCTTGCCCCTTTCCCCGATACATAATCAGGGCTCCTCATCACCAAAACCATCCAGTGTTACAGCCGTGCGCTGAGGAACCCCCAGCCAGCTCGAATCAAAAGGCCCTACTGTGGCTGGGAGAAATGGCGCCCAGAGCATGAAAGAGAGAGCCAGAAATCAACCATGAGAATGACTCATAATGGTGAGAGTCTCTTCACTCTCTCAAAGCCTACCTCCAACAGGGCCATACCTCCTCATCCTCCCCAAACAGTGCCACCAACTGGGGAACAACTATTCAAATGCCTGAGACCACGAATGTATCTACTGTGTGCTAGGTACTGGAATAAACAAAGCGTACAAAGACAGCAAGCGCTCATGATTCCCGGACCATGTCTCCAAACACCTCCTTAGGGCTTGTTTTGTTTTGTTTTTTGTTTTTTGTTTTTTGTTTTTTTTACAAGACCCTGGGAGAGAAATTACAAGAGCATGAACCCTACCCACGTTTACACCACTGTAGAAAATGTCCCCAGGGAGCACTGACTTCCTACAGATACTCAGGGATGGGCCAGGACTTCAGAATTGTGTTCCCTCTGCTATTATATCTGTCTTTGGTTCTCAAAGGACAGGGCCTCATGAACCCTCCCTGCCCCAGGACCAGCTGTTGGCAGGCCTGATCTTGAGCAGGTCTTCTTTTTTTTTTTTTTTTTTTATTAACTTGAGTATTTCTTATATACATTTCGAATGTTATTCCCTTTCCCGTTTTCCGGGCCAACATCCCCCTAACCCCTCCCTCTCCCCTTCTATATGGTGTTCCCCCCCCCCTCCCCCCCCCTTACCCCCCTCCCCCCAACAATCACTTTAACTGAGGGTTCAGTCTTAGCAGGACCCAGGGCTTCCCCTTCCACTTAGGATATTTTCTAACAGTAAAGACAACTGTTCTAAGATCAAACACAAAGCCACTGTTAGACTTAACGTTTAAGAGAATATTTAGGTTCCCTGGCCGAAGCGGCAGAGAGAGGTCTGGCTCGAACCTGCCCCACCCATCAGTGACATCACCACAACCGCACGTTGAGACTGACGGTGGAAAATGCCTAATTTGCCCTGGAGGCTCACACTTTGGCTGTGGAATAATTTGTCAGGAACATAATGAAGATGCTTCCGTTTCTTTGGGGTACATATCTGGGGCGAGGTTTATTCTGTAATCACCCTATGGCCCACTCTCTCCCATGGGTGTGGACAATGCATGATAATGTGTAGCCACCTAACAAGATCACAGAGAATAGTTTTAAAAATCCTGTGCTCCACATGTCCCCTTCTAGACAAAACTTACCTCAGCCTGAGAACTAACCTGTCACACCTATATGATGTGAAAATCCCCGCCGAACACATGAAATGTAATTTATTAAAAATGGTGGTAGTGTTTACAAGCTGAGAACAACACAATACGTTCTCCAAATTTTAACTCCAATGACAATCTTGATGGGATTGTTACTCGGTCTCTCTGAGCCTGACACTTTCCGAATGCCTTCTCTGGGTTCGAGTGGCTAGTTCTGAATCTCTGTTTTCCCTCTTAAACCATAGATAAAAAAAAATAAAAAAAAAAAAATTCTAGCCTAGCGAGGAAAGATACATTCTCAAAACATAATCAAATGGCAACTGGCTTCTCTGCTACTTGATCATAGCTAATTTTCTAGGCTGTTCCGGCTTTTCAGCTAGTTCTGTTTTTGATTTTTTTTTTTCGGTAACGCTTCTGGCATCTGGGCATGGTTCACACCTGTAAGCCCAGGGCTCTGGAAGTGAGAGAAAAGCATTTGCCCTAAGTTGGAGGTCAGCCTGGGCTTCGGGTGAGTTCTTCTAGAACAGTGTGAGACCGTCTCAACCAACAAGAAGAAGAGGGCTGGGGGAGCTGGCTCAGTTGGAAAGTGCTTGGTGTCTAACCGTGAGAACCTGCAGTCAGCCTCTAGGACTGACAGAGAGCCAGGGGCAGCAGCCTGTGTCTGTGATCTCAGCCCTGGGGAGGCAGAGACAGGAGGGCTGGCTGGGGCTTGGTGGCCAACAAGTCTGGCTGGATTACTGAGGCAGAGAGACACTGTCCCAACAAATAATATGGAGAAGTAGGTGAGAAAGACACCTGAGATCAACCTCAGACAGATAGACAGACAACTACACACACACACACACACACACACACACACACACACACACACACATTACACACTGTAAAAACAATCCTGCCTGACACAGTGGTGCATTCTTTGAATCCTAGCACTTGGGAGGCAGGAAGAGTCTGATTACTGGGGATTTGAGGCCAGCCTGGTTTTCACGGTAAGTTCCAGGCAAGTCAGTACTCCGTCGTGAGACTGTGTCCCAAAAATAAATAAGTAAAATGAAAAAATTCCTTCAGCCTGCCGGCTTCAGGGTATTGTCACCATCCCCAATTCATTACAATACAAGACATTCAAACATATAAAACGCACATCAACTTTCCTCTGAGGGCAGCTGGGGGGAAAATGTCATTAAATGCCTGCAGTGGCCCAGGTCTTCTTTTTCTGGATCCTCAGCGAAATTATTACTGACGATAGACCAGACACCCGAGTGTGACAGAGACTAGATGAATGTCAATCTCTCGGCGCTGATGAAAAGCACACACTGTGGTCTGCCTGCGTCTTGCGCCTTGGCTGAGCTCCAAGAAGACAAACACCCAGGCGTGGGATTATGGTTAAATCCGCCCCGTACCTTTCAGCGGGGCTCATCTTAAGTCTGCATATAATGGTAATGTTTAATAAGACCGAATCCCACTTTTCTTGTCAACCTAATATTCATTTTTAAACCTTCCCCCTACGCCCACCCGCACTCTAGGTCCATTTTGCTCCAGGCAGCCATCTCCCAAAGCTTGCATGGTGCCTGGTTCTCAGTAATCCCTCAGTGGGTTTGTACTGGCCGATCAGCAGAAGACGCCAGCGTAAGCCGCTTAAGAGATAGGTAAAAGCCGGGGACAGCGGTGTACATTAGGACCCCAGTACCTGGGAGGCAGAGACAGGATTGCACGTTTAAGGCAAGCCTGGGCAGCACAGCAAGGCTCCATCTCCAAGGAAAATAGAGCGAAACAAACAAACCAAGAGCCGGAAGATAAATAAAAAATTCAGTGACTAAAATAATTTTATTATGTCTTGAGTTGGAGGACTATGAAGACCTCATCAGACATCATGTTTGTTAACATGCACATGCACGCGCGCGCGCGCGCGCACACACACACACACACACACACACATTCATCAGGTGTCTACTATTTGCTGACATCGGTTTAGTTAGGTGTTAGAACAGCAGGAGATAAATGGGGCAAAAATACCCTTGATTGCTGCTGCGAGTACGGTCCGGTCCAGTCGGTGGTAGAAAGTCCATGGCAGAGGGCGCTTGCCTAGCCGGAGGGACGGCCACCCAGGAAACACAATCCTGACTGAGTCCCCCCTGTTCCAGTGAGTGGGGCAAACACTAATCAAGGAGAGTCCGTAAATGAGCCACAGAGAAAAATGAACCACAGGGAAGGCTCTCGGAGTTTGGGGCGGGGGCGGGGAGAATTAGGTGTCCAGGGACAGCGTCTTTGAGAGGGTGACATTCCACAAGAAACCCCACCCCGACCCAATACAGGGAAAAGTCTCAGGTAAGATGCTGGGGGAGAACCCTCAGACATCAGGATCAAGGCGAACTGGAGCTGCCCGGGCGAGTCGGCCCACGGATGACTACGCAGGATAACATGGGAAACCAGATCACGTGACATGGACACCGGACAGAGCCTTGAGGGAGGAGAGATTCTGTGGGTCCAGAAGTCCCTGCATTCGCTTCCCACAGCGGCTTGATACCTATTCAAGCACCAGGTGTCTGAAGACCTGCGGCCACATCCACTGCCTGTTGATAAGTTGGATCTGGGTGCAACCATTTCCTGGCCTTTTTAGCTTTTAGAAGCCACCCATGGTCTTTGACTCATGGCTCCTTTTAGGTTTTATTGTAATTTCTTTATATGGCTGTGTGTGCCTGTGTGTGGAGGTCAGAGGGCAATGCGTGAGAGTGAGTTCTCTCCTTCCGCCATATGCTTTCCCAGAAACAAATTAAAGTATTTGGACAGCTCATGGCTTCTTTACCTTCAAAAGCAGCAGGTTTAGGGCTGAAGAGTTGCCCGGATGGTTAAGAGCACTGGTTGCTCTCCCAGAGGACCCAGGTTTGAATCCCAGCACCCATTCCGTTTCAGAGGATCTGGCGCCCTCTTCTGGCCTTGGTAGGCACTGCACACACACGCAGGGAATACATCCGTACACATAAAATAAAAATAACTAAATCTTAAATTTTTTAATTAAAAAAATTAAAAATCATCAAGGTAGCAAATGCAGCCTCTCCTCTCCCCACTCCTTACTATCCCTCCCCCTCTGCCTTCACCGTCCTCCACCCTCCTACTTCTTCCTCCCCTCTCCTGCTTTCCCCTCCTCCTCTCCACTTGTCAAGTCTCCTCTCTCTGCCCTTCCGGTCACACTGCAGCCACCTGGGTAATGCTCCCATATCACGATCCTTAATGTAATTACATCTGCAGTGTCTCCTTGATCCCATAAGTAACATCTGCATGGTCCTTAGGCTGTAGGACGTGGACCCCATTGTTTGACCTCCACAGTCAGCACAGCTGAGGAAGGGTTGCTTGAGAAAAAAGGACAGCAAGAGAGGTCACAGACACGCCTTCTTGGCTAGCTAGTGCACTGAGAAGAACATTGTTTTAAGCACTCCTCTATCTGTTTTACCCCAGACAGACAGTCCCCATTGGTGGGACCTGGGCTGCTGCCAGCCTTCTGTTTGAAACTGACTCTCTTTGCATCCAGAGAGTTACAATTGGAGGATAGATGGCAGTCCCTACCCACAGCCTCTAACTTTTCCGGGCGGATCAGCGGGTGTTCCTGGGTCACATAAATTATCTTGGGGCAGGTGATGTGGTAACTGTATGTTATCCAGCTTCCCTCTGCTTTCGTGTATAAGGATACAGGTGCTTTAATTTGGAGGAAATTCCAGATAATTCCATCTCATGATCATATTGCTCAAAACTTGCTTCTTAAGTAAATTAGCATACACACACACACACACACATACACACACACACACAACCACTTGTGTGCAGTGCCTGCTGAGACCAGACGAGGGCGCCAGATCCTATGAGATGGGAATGGGTGCTGGGAATCAAATCTGGTCCTCTGGGAAAGCAACCAGTGCTCTTTACCACCCAGACAATTCTTCAGCCCCAAACCTGCTGATTTTGAAGACAGAGAAAGAAGCTATGGGATGTCCACATACATACATACACACACACACACACACACACACACACACACACACACACACACACACACAAACACACATAGCAATCTCTGTGGGGGACCTATGTTTCAGTCACGGATCTCACCACTATGACAAATACCTCAATCTAATGCAAAGGAAAAACTTGGGGTTGGGGATTTAGCTCAGTGGTAGGATGCTTGCCTAGCAAGCCCAAGGCCCTGGGTTTGGTCCCCAGCTCCAAAAAAAAAAAAGAAAAAAAAAAAAAAACTTATCAGGGCCTGTGATTTCAGAGGTTCCAGCTGGACACATCACTGAGGTCCTGAATTGAGACCGTCGTATCCTGTGGGCAGAAGCTTCTAGCCTCATGATGGCCAGGAAGCAGGGACAATGACAGGATGAGGCCAGGAAAAGGTATGTCCATTCAGAGGATGCTCTCCGTGACCCACTCTCCCTAATTAGGCCCTACCTCCCTCCATCAATGGATTCATAGAGACGAAATCCTCAGGATCCAACAGCCCCTCCAAAACCTTTCTGGGGAGGCTGGAGGATTGGCTCTGTACTTGTCACCAAACTCATGAATGAGCTTGATGCCTGGGACCCACGGGGTAGAAAGAGCAAACTGGTTCCCAACAAGTTGTCCTGCAACCTCCCCATGTGCACTGTGGGCCATGTGTGCACCTTCCACACATAAAGTAACAAAGCACAATGGGAAAAAAAATTAGGGATGAGTGGAGGTGCTGCTGCTCCCCCTCCATCCCAGCACTTGGGAGGCGGGGGTGGCCGCTCTCTGAGTTCGAGGCCAGCCTGCTCTACAGAGTGAGTTCCAAGACTGCTGGAGCTACCCAGAAACAAAACCGGTCTCAAAAAAACAAAAACAAAAAAGTTAGGGATGGAGAGATGGCAACCGTATTAGCCAATAAAGAATCTCCTTGCTACTTTTTCCGGTTATTTAGTATTCCACCAAATGGCTGCGACAGACTTTCATCAGTCACGGTATGACGCCATCTTAAAGCTGTCTCTGGTGTACTGTTCTGTCCAGCAATGCTGAAAAAAAAAAAAAACAGAAACAAAAATAGATAACAGCCTTTGAGTATATCACTTCACCCCAGGCGAGCTTATCTCCAGGATAAATTTCCAGAACTAATTGTGTCAAGTTGAAGGAACTGCTTTGTGTAGTTTGAGAGGCTCATTAAAACTGCTACAGTCCTAGAAATTCACAACTGTGTCCCCAGTCACCCTTTCTTTCTGACACAGTGTGACAGTAAAATATCTTATCTTCAGCAGAGTGTATCCACCTCAGGCCTGTATTCAAAACACTTGGTGTGCTGAGGCAGGAGGACTGCTGGGAGTTCAAAGCCAGCCTGGGCTACAATGTGAGACCCTTTTTCAAAAAAATAAAAGGTAGGTGGACCTACGGGTGTACTTCTGTTGATAGAATACTTGCCCAACGTTCTCGAAGGTCTGGGTTGATCCTCAGCACCTCATAAGCCAGACATGATGACACAAATGTGGGTCCTGGCTCTTAGAGGGGAGGAGGCAGGAGAATCAGGGGCTCAAGGTCATCACTCTACACAGTGAGTTCCAGGTCAACCTGGGCTACGTGAGACCGCATCTCCAGACTAAAACCAAAATGTCGTCTTTGCCAACCAAGTAGATGGGAAAGCACTGTTCAATACTTGAGCAACTTCAAGCATTTTGGAGTTCCAAGTCCCAGGGTTAAATGTATTCACAATGTTGGGCTACGGTCTAACAAACGATTTACCCACTAAATAATTACACCCCCAATTCCCTCCCCGCTTTTCGACCCCTGAGAAATGTCGTTCTGCTTCCTCAGCCTTCAGTGTACTTTCTCAAAGAATCTATCTACTTAAGGAGCCGCATGTCGTGGAAGCAAACGACACAGAGCCGGCTGTGTCTGGATGATCTCCCTTCCCTTGCTTTCACTTAGCCCTGGTGGTTTGGGACCTCATTCCATGTTAGGAAAAAGTCCTGTGGTGCATATACCTTGTTTCTATCTTTATATTATCAGTGTGTGTGTGTGATTCTGTGTGTGTGTGTGTGTGAGTCTGTGTTTGTATATCATTCTGTGCGTGAATGTGCATGATTCTGTGTGTGTATGTTTACATGATTCTCTGTGTGCGTAGGTGATTCTGTGTGTGTGTGTGTGTGTGATTCTGTATGTGTGTGTGATTCTGTGTGTGTATGTCTACATGATTTTGTGTATGTGTATAATTCTGTATGTGTGTATAATTCTGTGTGTGTGTCTGTGCATGATTCTGTGTGTGTGTGTGTATGATTCTGTGTGTGTGTGTGTGTGTGTGTGTGTGTGTGCGTGTGTGTCTTTGCTTGCAAACCCATGCCATGCCAGAATGGTTGCCTGTGTGGTGGTCCTAGGACAACTTGCTGTAGTGTCTCCTCCCACCAAGTGGGTAGGGATTCCACTCAGGTCATTGACTGGAGGAAGCGCTGTTACCTGATGAGCCATCTTGCTGGCCCAATATCACATGTTTTGCTTTTTTGTCTGTCTGTCCATCTGTCTGCTTGTTTGAGACAGATTTCTCTGTGTAACCCTGGTTGGCCTGGAACTCACTTTGTAGACCAGACCTCAAACTCCCTGAGATCCATCTGCCTTGGCTTCCTGAGGGCTGGAACTAAAGATGTTTACCATTGTACATAGCCCGATACCGCATGTTTAAAATTCTATGCAGTGGTGATTGGCAGTTGTGCTGTGTCCACCTTTGGGGACTTTTTTCCCCTCTCTTTCTAAACATCCATAAATATATGTTGATTGACATCTATAATCTATAATGTTTCAACCTTTGGGGATTTCTCTCTCTCTCTCTCTCTCTCTCTCTCTCTCTCTCTCTCTCTCTCTCTCTCTGTGTGTGTGTGTGTGTGTGTGTGTGTGTGTAAGACAGACAGACAGACAGACAGACAGACAGACAAGAGAGAGAAGCATGCAAAGGCCACAGAGGCCAGAGAAGGACATGGAAGCCCCTGGGGCTGGAATTACAGGTCATTGTGACCTGTCTGTCCAACATGGTGCTGGGAAAGAAACTCTGGTCCTCTGGAAGAGCAGCAGACACCCAACCACTGAGCCACCTCCCCAACCCCATCTCCACCTCCTGAATGAGAGCTGGTGTCCAACTGTCTGACTCTCTGCTCCTGTTCCTCTTTCTTTGAGACAGGGTCTCAGTGTGTAGCCCTGGCTAGCCCGGAACTCACTGTGTAGAGCAGGTTGGCCTTGAACACACAGAGAACCCACCTGCCTCTGTCTCGAGTGCTGGGATTAAAGATGTTTACACACACACCAGACCCTGCTCCCAGTTTTGTTTTGTTTTGTGGGGGGTGCGTTATGGCTAGGAATGGACTGCTGGGTCTTACACTAAATCTGTCTTTAACATTTTGAAGAACAGCAAATGATATTTTTATAGTGGCCACGCCTTTCAAAGTTACCAGCCCTTATGAAGCAAGACTCCAAGCATCACCTACGTGACTTAGTCTCAGATCTCAAAATATCCAGTAGCCATTCTCGCGGTGTGAGGTGGTTTCTGATTGTGCCCACTTACTTCATTTTTAAATGTCTAAACCTCTGTCTTCTCTGTATTTGCCACGCACACCCCCTTGTACAATTTTAGCTTCCTTGTTTAGCAATAACCTTTGTCTCACTTGAAACGCGGGGGTTTTCTGGATCCCACGCATCCCACGCTGTGAAATGTACACCTATACTTCTCCAGCCCTTGGGCTTCCGCCTAGTCAGACCTCCTTAAGCGCCATTGCTTGGTTGTGGTTTTGCCTCATCAAAGCAGAAGCGCTCTCTAGTGGCCGGAGCAGGTATCTGCAGGGGCAGCCCTCTTCCTCAGGTGCGGGTCCCCAGAGGGTACTTGATACTTTATTTACCTTGTGATCCATTGGTTGGAGCCACGAAAGGCTTCCGTCCGTCTACGTCTACTGCACAGATAGATAGGTTCTCACCTCAAATGACAAGGACTTCTCCGGTGTTCTCATAATGGCTCCTTTCCTAAAATAGGAGTAGAGACACGGGTGACATTTTGATAGACAGTCTATCCAAGAAATTATTTTATTTTCCTCCAATCGCCTCCTTCACCCATTACCTTTTGAATTTCCCTTTCTAACCTCGAAAGACATCTCGAACGCTCTCGAACGCGGGGAAATGTAGTTCAGCGGACACAGTACTCTTCTAGCATGCAGGAGGACCTGGGTTTGAATACCAGCATCCCATAAAACACGCATGGCAACCCATGCCTATAGTCCTGGCACCCTGGAGGCGGAGGCAGGATGACCAGATATTCGCGGTAATCCTGGGCAACATAATGAGTTCAAAGCCAGCCTGGGCTACATAGAGAGGCCATGTCTCAAAACAACAACCAAAAAAGAAAGAGAGAGAGAGAGAGAGAGAGAGAGAGAGAGAGAGAGAGAGAGAGAGAGAGAGAGAGAGAGAGAGAAAGGGGCTGGAGAGATGGCTCAGTGGTTAAGAGAACTGACTGTTCTTCCAGAGGTCCTGAGTTCAAATCCCAGCAACCACATGGTGGCTCACAACCATCTGTAACAGAATCTGATGCCCTCTTCCGGTGTGTCTGAGGACAGTGACAGTGTACTTATATGTAATAAATAAATAAATCTTTAAAAAAAAAAGGAAGGAAGGAAGGAAGGAAGGAAGAAAGAAAGGAAGAAAGAAAGAAAGAAAGAAAGAAAGAAAGAAAGAAAGAAAACATTCCCAACAAACTGGGCATGGGACATTAAAACGGGGAGGAGGAACTAACTGTCCAGAAGGAGTGATCTGCTCTTTTATGGTCGTTCCCTTCGGTTTAAAGTTCCTCTGACATTTATGGTAGAATCTAAAATTAGGGGAGTGTCTTAGTTAGAGGTTTACTGCTGTGAACAGACACCATGACCAAGGCAACTTTTATAAGGACATGTAATTGGGGCTGGCTTACAGGTTCAGAGGTTCAGTCCATTATCATCAAGGTGGGAACATGGCAGCATCCAGGCAGGCCTGGTGCAGGAGGAGCTGAGAGTTCTACATCTTCATCTGAAGGCTGCTAGCAGAATACTGACTTCGAGACAGCTAGAATGAAGATCAAAAAGTCCACAATCACAATGACACACCTCCTCCAACAAGGCCACACTCCTTCCAACAAGGCCACTCCTAGTACAACAAGGCCACACCTCCTCCAACAAGGCCACACCTACTCTAACAAGGCCACACCTCCTCCAAGGCCACACCTCCTCTCTCAAGGACACACCCACTCCAAGACCACACCTACTCAAACGAGGCCACACCTTCTAATAGTGCTATTTCCTGTACTGAGCACATACAAACCGTCAGAGCGGGAGAGAGTCATACTCTATAAACTTTTCGGAAGTAGGAAGTGGGTCTCCGTTAGACTCTTTCCCAGGCCCTTCTTCCTTCCTTTCAATTCACCTCGCAGCTAGATTCTAAGATGCCCACTGTCTCCATTTCGAGTCTCCCACACGAGGAACTCAGGTGACCACATTTGATCCCCTCATTGTGACCTTCCAGCCCCATACCCCAACTATATTCTTTCCGTTTTTCTCCTTTCCCTCAGACATTACAAAAGCGATTTAAAAAGGAAGCGAGTCATTCTTTACAGCTGATGGAATTACAAGGCGAACAGCTCTAAGAGGCACACTAAAAAAAAATTTATTAAAAACCCACAAGACTCCCGAGAGACAATCAAACTTAAGTTGAAAGCACAAAGGGTAGTAACCGATGACTTTCCCTTCTACAGCGGCAACCACTGAGCTAAAACTGAGAAGAAATGAGTGCCCTCCAGTCACTACGCACCACCAAGGTCCTATAAATAAGACGACCAAGAAAAGACCGGGGCTCACACGATGAAAACTGTGAACGCTGACTACAGACGCTAAAGCAAGACACAGCACAGACGGCGGTCTGGGGATTCCTTATCATCCCACGTGGACCTAGAAACAGAAAAGCGAGATAAACAAATCAGTGGCCTGTCCTTGGAGTAGGATTCCACTCTGCGGTTAAGAAACTCGAGGTATCACGCTAAGCAAAAGAAGCCAGGCACAAAAGGGTGCAGGGGCTGTATAGATGGATTCATATGTTTTAAAGAGGGAAGAAATGAAGGCAATGAGAATGAGGACCAATAGTTTAAACGGTATGAGGGGACAATTGGGGCTCAGTGAGGACGTTCTTATTTTTCTTTTAAATTATGACTGTCTTAAATTTATATTGTTAAATTATGTGTGTTTGTGTGCGTGTTCTCGTGGGTATGTGCACAAGAGTACAGTGCCCATGACGACCAGAAGAGGCCTCTGATAACTTGGAGCTAGAGTCACAGGCTGTTTTGAGGTATCTGACGTGCTGGGAACAGAACTCTAGTCTTAAGTAAAGCAATGGCCTATGGTTTTTTTTCTGTTTGTTTGGTTTTTGTTTTCTTTTGTTTTTACATAAAAAGGCTTTATTGCAGGGGAACTTAATCAAACAAGTCAAATCTCATGTCGTCATCCAACTTCTTAGACTCCTCCTCCTTCTCCTCTTTCTTCTCCTCTGCAGCAGCGGGGGCAGAACCAGCAGCAGGAGCTGCAGAGCCAGGGGCAGCAGAAAACAGCCACAGCCCCACCAGCAGTCACACTGGCCAGCTTGCCAACACCCTGAGCGATGACATCTCCTCAATGTTCTTTCCATTTAGCTCACTGATGACCTTGTTGAGTTGTTCATCGTCTGCCTGGATGCCCGCACTGTCTAGTATTGTCTTGATGTCTTTGGCGCTGGGATTGGAGTTACCCCCGAGGGTGGCCAGCAGATAAGAGGCAGCGTAATGCATGGCATGTGTCCCGTGTCTCGGTGTGGTGGTGGTGGGGGAGAGCATGGCCTATGTTCTTACCCACAGAGCAGTGGCTCCAGGTATATAACTTTCTAAATTGTATCTAAATGACCAGGTGTGATGATGCCTGCTCTAATCCCAGCAGGCAAGAGACTGAGGCAAGAGACTTGAGAACCCGAGCCAACAAAGGTAGCAAGACTCAGTCTCGAGAACAATGTATCCAAGTGTATCCTTATCTAAATATGTCCCCACAGTGTTGCATTTCATTGCTGATTTTGTCTCAATGAAGGTGGGAGGGGGATAAATGCAATTAGGAAATTCACCAAACTTAGGGTTTAGGAGGAAGGTGGGCAGAGACAGAGATACAGAAAATTAATTTATTTGGGGGGGGAATCAAGTTATTAGATCAGCTGAGAGCATAAATAAGCTCAGAGTCCCTCAGACCTGTGGCACATGATGCGATGATGTCACAAAGCAGTGGATTTCTGCTACCAGAAGCCTTCTGCCTCTAAAAATGGCTTCCCAGGAGTGGTGTAAAAAAAAAAAACCAATAGTTTGTTCATATTGTTGTGGTTTGGGGGCTGGGATCCGCCCCAGGATACAGTGTATGATATGCATGGGCAAACAAGCGAGCTCCATCCCCATCTTGTGGGGTGTGTGTGTGTGTGTGTGTGTGTGTGTGTGTGGTGTGTTTGTGTTCGTGTGTTTGTGTGTATGCGCACGCGCATACATAATACATGCAACGGGGGCTTGGAGGCTTATGAAGGTCAGTGGATAATTTGAAGGAGTTGTTCCTTTTCTCCCACCTTGGTTCTGGGGATTCATCACACCTCGACAGTTTTGTGTGGTGTAGTAGTTACTCTTCTTTTGCTGTGATAGAAATCACAAAGCAAGTTCAGAAGTTGTTTTTGTTTATAGACCAGAGAGATGAGTCTGTCCTGGTGAGAAGACATGGTATCAGGTAGGGGAGAGAGAGAGATGGGGTGGGGGGGGGGGGGGGGGGGGGTGGGGGTTTATAAAAGGTCAAAGCTCACCCCAGTAGACACATTTCCTCCAGTCAGGCTATACCCCAATAGGTTCTGTAACATTCTCATACAGTACCCCCAACTAGGGATCAAGTGTTCAAACCCAGGAGCCTGTGAGGGACATTTCCCATTTAAACCAGCAGATGCAGCAAGGCTTCAGCACGGCGAGCCTTCTCACTTCCTGCCTTCCACTTTCTGTTTGGAACAGTACACACACTGCCCCCCCCCAGCCCCGCCGATGAACTCTGGAACTCTGCCAGGGTAGAGGCTGGGTGCCCAGCTGCCTTCCAGAGATCTGCCTGTCTCTGCATCCCCAGCACTGAGATTACAAACGCCCACTACCACTGCTGGGGGTACAGCATGAGGTTCTGGGAATGCAATCAGGTCCTGGAATGTATTAGGGGCTTTTTTTTCTGGGGATGACTAACTTTCAGAACACGACCCCCCCCTTTTTTTTCTTTTCTTTCTTTCCTTGAGATTTCTTATTTACATTTAGGCTATTCCCTTTCCTGGTTCCGGCCAACATCCCCTAGCCCCCTCCCCTCCCTTTTTTGGGTGTTCCTCCCCATCCTCCCCCATTGCCGCCCTCCCCCAACAATCACGTTCACTGGGGGTTCAGTCTTAGCAGGACCCAGGGCTTCCCTTCCACTCTTACTAGGATATTCATTTACTTAATGAAGAGTCCAGGGTCAATCCATGCATAGTCTTTAGGTAGTGGCTTAGTCCCTGGAACTTGGCATTGTTGTTCATTTCTTTCTTTTCAAGCTCTTCCAACTCTGATTCCCCCCCCTTTTTTTTAATTCTCATTTTTCAGTCTTAGCTGCTTCCTCCAGAGCAGTCCTGTGGACGAAAGATGAGCAGAAGGCTCCCAGTCCTTTAAGATTTTATATTTGAAGCATGGAGATCGCCAAGGACATTTTATTTCATAGCACATAGACACAGACCACCTACAAGCCGAGAAAAATTCCGGAGATTTAAGTAGGGGGACATGGGTGAGCCTCGGCTAGAAGACTTCAGGCCGCTCTACACAGGAAATAAGAGAGGAGCAGAAAATTGATCTGTGAGCCCCCACGGCGCTTCCAGTGAAACTCTTAAAAGAGAACAATGAGGGTTGGGGATTTAGCTCAGTGGTAGAGCACTTGCCTAGCAAGTGAAGGCCCTGGGTTGGTCCCCAGCTCCAAAAATAGAAAAGAAAAAAAAAAAAAAAAAGAGAACAATGAAGGGCTGTATCGGTGTGCTTTATGCTCGGTATAGACAAAACTCGAGATGACGACGTAATGTGACCAATTTCTCTGGGTACAGAGATTTCCCGCCGCCAGTGAGACACGGCTCTCTGAATTGGTGCGCTTGGCATATTTTTAGAACTGAAATGTATTGCTTAGGGGCGGCGTGGTTCAAAGATGATTGCTCTTCCAACCTGGTTTGCTCTCTCTTCCCCATTAGCGGAGTCTAAATAAGCCGTCTTGGAAAAACAGAGGGTGTTTTCTCTCCCCCGGCTTTCAAGAGCACAATTGACCACACACTTGCTTTGCCCAGTGAAAACCACTCCAGCACAGAGAGCTAATACCCCTGAGACTCACCACCAGCCTTGTGCCCCACGCCCACCCCACCTAACCAGGATTATTTAAGGAGCAAGAAACCATTGCGATTGAAAATATTCCCATCAGCCCTTCAACAACAGACATCGGGGTCTACCGTTCATGGTCATGTATGTGTTTGGTCTTCTTGTTTTCTGAGTTACCCCATTGTCTCTCTATTCAACGATACAATCCAATACAATGAGGGCAATTGTAACATGTGATCTGAGCACACAGTCAGGTTCGTCTGTGTTAGCTACTGTGTGCAGTATAACGTTGTCACTGACACACGAAACACCCCATGCTGGGGCTGGCAGGACGGCTCATAAGTTAAGAGCTCTCTTGCTGCTCTTCCAGAGGACCCGAGTTAGATCCGAGTATGCTCACGCTCTCTTGTAATCTCCTGTAACTCCAGCTGCAGGAGATCTCACCACCTCTTCTGGCCTCCAGAGCACCTGGACACACACACACACACACACACACACACACACACACACACACACACATATATATATATATATATATATAAACACTAAAATTGCTGGGCGGGTGCCAGAGGCACACACCTTTAATCCCAGCCCTTGGGAGGCAGAGGCAAGAGGATCTCTGTGAATTCAAGGCCAGCCTGGTCTACAGAGTGAGTTCCGGGACAGCTAAGGCTACACGGAGAAAACCTGTCTTGAAAACAAACATAACCACTAAAATTAAAATTCCATTTTAAAACGCTCTGTATCTTACAGTTTAGATGGATTCTCTGCAAAGCCCTAACCAGTGTGGAACAGGTGTTTTGTCTCTGGAACTGACCCGCAAAGACTTGCTTCGAGCCCGCGTCAAGACTGGCAGCATTTCGCTCCTTCAGAGTGCTATGCGTAGTTGTTTGTTCCTCGGTCAATGGAGGCCAAGTTCATTTCCTTGCTCTGTAGCCCGGTAAACACAGAAGCTAGCACTAGCAAAGAGGAGACTCTCTCAGCAAGACAGACATGACAGTCGCACAGTCTCCTGGCAAGAAACAAGCAACAGATGCCAGCCACACCAGAGGGGAGAGGGCCACAGAGGGTGTGAGTGCAAAAGTGGGGATGACAGAAGTTACAGTGGAATGGTTCTCCACGTCTTACAAGCTACCCACATCGCCTTGGTTCTCCACCCCCTTGACTGACGGGTTGCTTCTCCAGTGAACCGTATCTCGGAAGCGATGACTGATGGTTGAGGCTTGGTCGTTTGCTTTGCACTGTAATGCTAAGTGTGGGCCCTCAGACCGGGTTGGCCCAGAGATCAGAGAGTTTGCATGAAGACCCAAGTGATGCTATGTGACCTTGTCCCCGCCCCCAGCTATTTCTGATTGGTACATAAGGATGCCCACAGCCTATAGCTGGGCAGAATTAAGATAGGCGGGGCTTGACGTTCCCAGCCAGGGACACCGGAGGAGAACCTCGAGAGGGAGAAGAAGGTGGAGGAAGAGAGGGACGCCAAGGGCTAGGTGTGAAGAAAACGTGGCCCTGGCGGCCGGCCAGTTGGAGTTAAGAGCGGCCCAGATAAAACATAATGAGTAATAACTTGGGGTTATCAATAGGAGAGTCGATTCCAAGAGCACAGAGGGTAGAAACCTGCCCAGCTCTCATGCTGCTTAAGGCTTATTGTAAACCGTAAGAGTTGTACGTCTTTTATCCAGGAACTGAACGATCGAAGGCCAGGTAGAAACCCTGGAATGGGACGAACAATTTCTACACCTCACAACACAATGAGGCCTCTCTGGGATGCTTCTCTTATCCCCCGCCTCCCACCGTCCCTTCCTTTTCCTCCCCCTATCTATCTGCCCTTCAGACAGTCACATGCCATGTCACGATGTCAGCAACAGACCGGTCGGGTGACAACGGAGCCAGATCACTGGTAACACCCAGCGGGGTGGGGCTGCCTTGACAAAATAACACAGCAGGTCCTGCAGGTGTGGAACAGACCCTGCTGCACTGCCAGGTCTGTATAAATGCATCGGCTGTGCGCAGAGTACAGTGCATGGGGGACAGGCTCAGGGGTGAGATGCTCGCTTACAAGCCTGAAGCTTTGACACATGAACTAGACCGTGGCAATGGAAGCTGCGATCCCAGCCCTGAAGGGATGGAAGCCAGAGATCAGAAGTTTGAGGTCATCCTCGGCTACATATCGATTTGAGGCCAGCCTGGGCTACACGAGACCCTGCCGCAAAACATCAAGGCAGAGTAACAGCGATAACAAGTATGGAACTGGCTTATGCATTGGCCATACTGCGTCGGTGACCATGCTAGGGTGCGTGGACGGTCGTGTGAATAGGAATGGCTCCGGGAGACTCATGTGTTTGAATGCTTGGCCCATGGGGAGTGGCACTGTCAGGAGGTATGGCTTTGAGGTCTCCTATGTCTAAGCTACACCCAGTGTGGCACACAGTCTTTTTCTGCTGCTTGCCACATCAAGATGTGGGACTCTCAGCTCCTTCCTTCTCTATCCCCATATCTGTCCGCGTGCTACCACATGATGATAATGGGCTAAACCTCTGAACTGATAGCCAGGCCCAATGAAATTTTCCTTTATAAGAGTTGCAGTGGGGGCTGGGGATTTAGCTCAGCGGTAGAGCGCTTACCTAGGAAGCGCAAGGCCCTGGGTTCCGTCCCCAGCCCCGAAAAAAAAAAAACCAAAAAAAAAAAAAAAAAAAAAAGAGTTGCAGTGGGCGTGGTTTTTCTCCACAGTGACAGAACCGTAACTAAGACAGGGTACACCGTTCTACTTATTTTTCTTTAAAAAGTTGTCTGTAAAACAATGTCCCCTGTTAAGCCGGCAGGAGCTCCATATGGCTAGTGTTTATCACATGACTTGATTCAGTGGTTGAGTTAACCACATGGGCTTCAGTAGGCATGCTCTGCGAGGTTCAGACGGTGGCAAAATTGCCTAACAAGTGTGTTGAAGTGGAAACTTGTGGTTCCTTTGGAAAGTCAGTTATTTCAAACGATGTTTTGCTGGGGTACACGGGGGTGAAAGACTGTTTTCCTGAAGCAGACGCAGGTGAGAGGATGTCTGGCTAGAGCAAACACGTGAAAGGACCCCTGATGAAGGGATATAAATGTGACCCCACAGACAGTGGGAGACGGCACTGAGCATTGGTTTGGTTTGCTCTGCCTCCCTATCCTTCGCTAACGACACACGGGTATTAGTTCGCCTTACAAAGAGTTGCTGAGCTCAACTTGTAACACTGCCATTGCGAGAGACTCACCAAAAAGCTGCTCTTGAGATTCCTGCAGTTGGGGTTCGTGCCTGGTGTCTGCCTGCCTAGCGGACGGGTCTGCAGCTGCTGAACTATATTTGGTGTTTGCTGCAGGACTGAACTGGTGCCAAAGATCAAGCTCACCCCCAGAGAATATCACTGAACTGGCCCATTTCCCCCATATCCCAATAACTTTCTCTTTCACTGCCTCTGCTGGGCGGTGGGCTAGAGGAGAGGTTGAACCCTTATTAAAAGTAGGTTGCAAAAAAAAAAAAAAAAAAGTATGCTCATCTCACCTCTCTCCTCCCCCTCCTCCTCTTCTCCTCAGAGAAAGGGAGTCCTCCCACAGATACTGTTGGGATAGAAGTCTTGGCTCGCATCCAAACAGACCATACCAAGCCAACATGGTTCCCACGTGGAAAGGTTTAATGAGAGAAGAGTAGAAAAGGAGAGGAGTAAAGGTGGGCCATGAGGACGTGGAGGGAAGTGGGGAGGGGAATGCGGAGAGAAGGGACAAAGGGGAAGAGGGCAAGAGGGGAAGAGGCCAAGAGAGAGAAGAGAAGGGAGCAAGGAGGGGGCAAGCAGCCTCCTTTATAGTGTCAGTCACAGCTGGCTGTTGCCAGGCAACGGTGGGGCGGAGCATACCTGGCTGTTGCCAGGTAACTGTGGGGGTGGAGCTTAGACAGATATCAACCCTCCTGGGCCTATCAAGTTACAGTAAGACTGGGGGTGTCTTCTCCTATTGAGGCCAGACAAGGCAGCCCAGTTAGGGGAAAGGGATCCAAAGGCAGGCAACAGAGTCAGAGACAGCTCCTGCTTCTGCTATTAGGGGCCCCACATGAGGAACGACTACACATCTGTTATTTATGTGTAGAACTCCTAGGTCCACCCCATGCATCCTCTCTGGTTGGCGGTCCAGCCTCTGTGGGTCCCTATGGACTCAGGTTGGTTGATTCTTTGGCTTTTCTTGTGGGGTCCTTGACCTCTGTGGCTCCTTCCATTGTTCCCGGCTGTGGTCACAGGATTCCCCAAGCTCCACCTGATGTTTGGCTGTGGGTCTCTGCTTCTGTTTCCATCAGTTGCTGGGTGAGGCTTCTCTGATGGCGCTTATGCTAGGAGCCTGTCAGCAAGAAAAGCAGAGTATCACTAATGGTGTCGGGGGTGGGCTCCCTCTCACGGGATGGGTCAGTCTCTGGTTTGCCCTTCCCTCAATTTCTGCTCCATCTTCATCCCTGCACATCTTGTAAGCAGGACAAATTGCACCCAGACATTCTTAGCAGATAAATGATGGTTACTCCCTCTTCCTCCCCCTCTGTCTCTCTTTCTTTTCCTCCCCTGACCCCTCGGAAAAGGATGGGAGACCAATCAACCACCTACAGAGAGCATTTGTCTTTCTAAGTACATAGGCCAGTTAAGTGTCAGAACAGAAGCTACTGCCACAGGATTGAGGCAAATTTAGGCTGTAATACAACAAAGACAGACCAGGAAGGAAAGCGCAAGGCGGGGATGGGGAAACTTTAGCAAAACAAAGATGTTTAAAGGTAATCACTCATCATTCCCTGACACAGAAAATGCATTTTCAGCCCTTCTACCTAGCTCAGAAAATCCCCAGCAAGCTAGGCACGGTGGCGCACCCACTCAATCCTAGTACTCTGGAGGCAGAAGCAGATAGATTCTTGTGGTCAAGGCCAGCATGGTCTACATACTGAGTTCCAGGATAGCCAGGGCTACAGAGAAACCCTGTCTTGAAAAGCCAAAGGATAAAAGGATGAATAAATGAAGGAAGAAAGGAAGGAAAGTAGGTAAGTAAGAAGGAAGGAGGAAGGAAGGAAGGAAGGAAGGAAGGAAGGATGGAAGGAAGGAAGGAAGGAAGGAAGGAAGGAAGGAAGGAAACCCTAGCAAAAGCTGCATCACTCAGTCCATGTGCCAGGGATGGGCTCTCCTAAGCTTGCAGTGAAGTTTCAATATAGGCTCATGGTGAGCTGAGGATGAGAGCTGTGGCTGCCCATGTTGGCCCGGCCGTATTTAGGTTGTATGTGTTTGAGCTCTTCCGTAAAGAGAATGTACTACTACAATAAAAAGATTGCTTTACATTGACCTAAGAACACAGATTTGAGAGACTTTGTTTTCTTGCTGAGCTAAGTAACATAGAACAGAGACTGAGGTACAAAAGAATTGCCTGTAGCGGTTTAGATATTCTTGGCCCAAGGAGTGAGTGGCCTTGGAGTGTGTGTGGCCGTTGGTTGTTGGAATGGGTATGGCCTTGTTGGACTGGGTATGGCCTTGTTGGACTGGGTGTGTGCCTTGTTGGAGTGGGTGTGGCCTTGTTGGAGTGGGTGTGGCCTTGTTGGAGTAGGTGTGACACTGTGGGCATGGGCTTTAAGTCCCTCATTTTAGCTGCCTGGAAGTCAGTCTTCTCCAAGCAGCCTTCAGATGAAGATGTAGAACTCTCAGCTCCTCCTGCACCATGCCTGCCTAGATGCTGCCATGCTCCCATCTTGATGATACTGGACTGAACCTCTGAACCTGTAAGCCAGCCCCAGTTAAATGTTGTCCTCCTTGGGAGGCTGAAGAGATGGTTCAGTGGTTAAGAGCACTGACTGCTCTTCCAGAGGTCCTGAGTTCAATTCCCAGCAGCCACGTGGTGGCTCACAACCATCTGTGATGGGATCGGATGCCCTCTTCTGCTGTGTCTGAAGACAGCGACAGTGTACTTATGCAAACCAAAATAGTGGCTTATGTCACAGAATGTTACCTAAGCCACCAGGCCTCTTTAGAGAAGACTATTTTAAGGGCTGACAAGTTGGTTCAGTGAGTAAAGGTGCTTGCCTCCGAGCCTGATGGCCTGAAACGGGACACAGATGGTAGAGAGAACCAACTCTTCCTGCAAAGAGTCATCTGATTTCCATGTATGTGCTGTGGCACTCCCGCCCCCACACACGTGTACACTCAAACACAGCATGAATAGAATAAGGTTTGGTTTTGTTTTTCAAGATGGGGTTTCTCTGTGTAGCCCTGGCTCTCCTAGAACTTACTGTGTAGAACAGGCTGGCCTTGAACTCAGAGATCACTTGCTTCTCTTTCCCGAGTGGTAGGATTAAAGGCATGTACCACCACCGCTTGGTAAGAAGTGGAAATAGAAGAGTGTTTGGTTTTTATAGGACACAAACTCCCAGTGGAGGTGCATTTGGGGGAATGAGATAGGTTCTATGAAGCTCTTGTGGATCATGGTCCTCCAATGTAGGCCTCCCAGGTACTAGGATTACAGCCGCGTGCCAACACAAACAGCCACCACTGTCACCAAGGCCAGCCTCAGCCACGCTTCCATTACACGGCTTGCCACCAGCCTTTGCCTGTCTTTCCTACCAACTCCTCATACTCCAGAGAGCCTGAGCTCCCACCATCCCAACGGGATGAAAATCCAATGGGAAGGAAAAGATAAGAAAAGACAGACACAGACTTCTTGGAGCAGAATGCTCTCTGGAATATTTTTTTTTTTTTTGGGTTTTTTTTTTTTTTTTTGGAGCTGGGGGCCGAACCCAGGGCCTTGCCCTCGCTAGGCAAGCGCTCTACCGCTGAGCTAAATCCCCACCCTCTCTCTGGAATATTTTAACTCCGATCCCATACTCAACACCCAAGTCAGAACTGGCTTTGGTCAGCTGGACAGGGATGAACCGAGACTTCATTCTGTCACAATCAGGCAGAACAGAGGAAGGGCAATCAATGTTGAACCCAGCAATCAGTTTCTACCCATGCTGCTCTCTCTGCCCAGCCCTCCTAAACCCCAAAGTGTTGAGGGCTAGTTTCAAGAGAGAAGAAATATTGTGTGCACAGAAACATTTACTGTGAGTCCACTCTGTGGGACTTGGTTGGAGACTAAATATGTCTTTTTTTTTCTCAATAAATACTATGGGCTCACTGATTTGTTAATATATTTGTATTGGTTTTTATAAAAAAAAGATTTATTTATTATGTGAGTACACTGTAGCTGTCTTCAGACACACCAGAAGAGAACATTGGATCCCATAACAGATGGTTGTGAGCCACTATATGGTTGCTGGGATTTGAACTCAGGACCTCTGGAGTATATTTAAGTTACTTTTATTTATATCTGTATGTGTTTCTGTGTACAGGGGTCCACAGAGACCAGGAGCAGGTATCAGATCCTGGAGCTGGAGTTAGATGACTCGTGAGTCACCTAATGTGGGTTCAGGGAACCAGCCCCTAGAAGAGTGGTAAATGCTCTTAACTGCTGAACCATCTCTCCGGCCCTAGGGTGTCTGCTGGGTTTTTTTTTTTTTTTTTTTTTTGGGGGGGGGGGACCGGGACAGAGTCTGTCATCATGGCTAATCTGGATCTCATTGTGTAGACCAGGTTGGTCTTGAATTTATAGTGCCTGCCTCTTCTTCCTGAACGCTGGGATTAAAGATGGCCACCGCCATGCCTGTTTTATTTTGAGATAAGGTCACACTTTATAATCCAAACTGCTTTCCAAACAGGAACCTTTCTACCTACACCTCTTGAGTAGCCCAGAGTACAGGTGCCTGCCACATTCCTGGCCTGTCTTTCTTTCTTTCTTTCTCCCTTCCTTCCTTCCTTTCTTATTTATTTATGTTATTATTTTTGGGTTTTGTTTTCATTTCATTTTCGCCAGGGTTTCACTGTGCAACTTCGCCTGGCCTGGAACTCACCAGATATATCAAGCTGGCCTCGAACCCACAAAGACCTCCTGATTCCACCTCCTGAGTGCCGGAATTAAAGGTGTGCACCACCACACCAGGCTTACAGGTTTTTGTTTTTTGTTTTTTTTTTGTTTTTTTTTTTTTTGTCTGTTTTTCATTTTCTCTTCAATTAACGACTTTTTTGTTTTTAAGATGGGATATAACCGTGTGGTCATGGATAGCCTTGCTATGTAGATCAGGCTGGCCTTGAGCTTCCAGCGATCTTGGATCCTTAGTGCTGAGATGAAAGGGTGTGTGCCACCCCCCATGCTTTCTTCCTAGTCTTAAAAACTTACATTCCTTCTAGTGTTTTCCTTTGGGAACTAAGAACACCGCGTGTGTTCAGGCACTCACTTAGTATTCTAGAACATTCCATGGAAGGAGTGCCGCTACTACCGACCATAGAAAGAATATCTTGTGTGTTGTATGGATGTGGCATCTGTCAATCAAAAACCGTAGGGCCTATAGGAAAGGGTAGACTAAAAGGTGGGACATCCGGGAGGCAGAAAGAATTCTGGGATAGAGCCAGGTGGGAGATTCAGCTGGGAAGATGTGAGGAGACTAAGGCTTGGTGCCTGAGCACAGGTAACCAGCCATGTGGCAGAATGTAGGTTAAAAATAAATGTTAGGGGTTGGGGATTTAGCTCAGTGGTAGAGCGCTTGCCTAGGAAGCCAAGGCCCTGGCACAGGTAACCCCAGCTCCAAAAAAAAAACATAAAAAAATAAAAAAAAAAAAAAATAAATGTTATTTTAGTAATGATCTAGTCTGGGGAAATCCTAGCTATGTAGCCAAGGTATTTGTAAATATATTTTGAGTCCGAGTCTTATTTCTGGGGGAGTGGGCCTGGGAGGAAGAACAGGGACCTAACCTCTACAACCCCATTAGTTGTTTGCTAAATAAAAACTAAAAACAGAAACAAAGACATAGTAAAGATGGAGTCATTGCTCCAAAATATTAGTAAACATCAGTTGTCCGTGTCTCTGATATCAGCACGCACGCTGGCTTATGTCCCTTCACAAGTGGGAGCAGCTACAATGGTATTCGAGTAGTAACGCCTCTGAGCTACGTGCATTTGTAGTCCCAGCACTAAGGCCAGAGGAGGCCAAGTTCCAGACTAACCTGAGCTACATAGTAAGACCTAGAATCTTAAAAAAAGAAGTGAGTGCTGGAAGGATGGATGACTCAGTGGTTAGAGCACTGAACTGGCCGCTCCTCCAGAGGACCTGAATTCAGCTCCCAGCATGCACCTGGTGTGGTTCACAATCACCTGCAACTCCAGCTCCAGGGAATATGGCGCCCTCTTCTGGCCTCCATGACACCTACACTCACATGCACACACACACGCACACACACACGATTAAACACAGTAAAGATGGGGACAGGAGAGATGGATCAGCGGTTAAGAACACTTGCTGCTCTTGAAGAAGACCCAGGTTCAAGTCCCAGCGCCGCATGGTAGTGCCTGTTCCAGGGGATCTGAGACCCTCTTCTAACCTCTGTGGACACCAAGCACATGCGTGGTGCACATAACATGTATACAGGCAAAACATGCATGAAATGACTATATCTAGTTTTAAAGTTAAATAAACAAAAATAAAGATCATTTTTTATATTTCTTTTTTCTTGCTTGCGTTCAAGGTAGGGTTTCTCTGTGTTGCCCTGGCTATCCTGGAACTTATTCTATAGACCAGGATAGCCTCAAACTCAGAGATCTGCCTGCCTCTGCATCCTGAGTGCTGGGATTAAAGGTGTGAGCAACCACGCCCAAATGAAATTAAAAAAAAAAAAAAAAAGAATTCCTCTGGTCAAAGGACGCCAAAGTCCTCAAGAACACATTTCTTCTTTCTTTTCTTTCTTTCTTTTTTTTTTCTTTTCTTTTTTTCGGAGCTGGGGACCGAATCCAGGGCCTTGCGCAAGAACACATTTCTAATTACATGTGTTCATCTCCTGCCTTCAAGTTCTTGTTTTCTGCTCCAGTATCTGCGTTTAGGCCTCTAATTCACACCCCTCAAAAATATCACGGCACATGCTAAGTGTATCCTTCTAGCCATTCCCAATCATGGGTCCCCAGGGGCTATGCCCCACAAACGCTGCCTGGGAAATAGAGCCCAGATCTGCCACGAGTGGACCAGGATGTGGAAATGCTGTAATACCCCATCCCTATCCCTTTCTTTTTGAAAGATGTAATTATTTTTATTTTTCTATTTATGTCCGAATGCCTGCATATGCGCATGCTCACCACATCGGTGCTTGGTGTCCACAAAGGCCAGAGAGGGTGTTCTGTTTCCTAGAACTGGAGTTGCAGGAGACTGCGAGCCATGAGAGGTTGGTTCTAGGAACCAAACCCGGGTCCTTACAACAGCCTCGCCGTCTCTCCAGCACCCTGACCCTATTTTCCAAGTACTTGACCCAGTGGTGAGCACATCATCTCCAAAGTTCCGGTGCCTCTGGTCGACAGGCTGCTTGGATTACCTGAGTACCCCAGCCCAGTGAGCGATCCCATTAGGTGCTCGTTTCCCGGCTCCCTCTAACCACTTTGGAGAGTTTGCAGAGCTGCTGGCCAGCGTCATGTTACTTTGCTAAATCAGGTCGCTGAACAGGCTAAACCCTTCTGTATTCTCCGTCTCTCAAAAGTTTTTGGTCTGATTGGTGCACTCAAAAATCATCCAGTGAATTTGCCACAGATGTTAGAAGTAAAAGGCTCAAGGCTGATTGCTGTCCATTCACAGAAAGCGCCATGAACCCTGCCCCCTGTAGGTTTCCAGGATTACAGTCTAGGCAGGTTATGACCCCTTGCTTCTTCTCCTCCCAGGGGGGCCCCTTGACAGGCAGGTGATCTTAAAAGTTGAGTGACTTTTAACTATATCATGAAGCTTCCAGAGCCTTGTTGCCCCATTAGTAAATAATAATAAATCCAGAATTAAGCTAATGTAGCACCAATAAAAGTTCTAGAATGTTCCATTTGGGCATTGGTCCATTAGAGGTGTCCTGTAGCAGATACTATTTCATATGCGTAAATATATTCGCCATTCTATCTTAGATCTAAGGTCACATTTTGTCAGAGACACATCCCTCTATACACTGGCAGAAGCAACAGGCAGTAGGCCTAGATTTCATTATGTATATTGGAACCACTTTCATAAAAAAAAAAAACTACTGGAGGGCTGGAGAGATGGCTCAGTGGGTTAAGAGCACTGACTGCTCTTCCACAAGTCCTGAGTTCAATTCCCAGCAACCACATGGTGGCTCACAACCATCTGTGATGAGATCTGATGCCCTCTTCTGGTGTGTCTGAAGACAGCAACAGTGTACTCATATACATGAAATCAATCTTTTAAAAACAATTACTGGAATGTTCAAGTTTAGCTATAGACTGTCCCCCAGAGGGCTAAAGTAGGCTTTGGGACTATTGGAGGTAACAGAACCTTTGGTAATTGTGGCCTACATGGTGGTTCAGGTAACTGTGGGTTGTGTCTGAAGGAATCATGGAATCACGGTCTATTTCTTTCCCTTCATTGGGATGAGAAATGGCTTCCTCTGCCACACATTCACACACACACATTCACACACACACACACACTCACACACACTCACACACACTCACACACACACACTCACACACACTCACACACACACACACACACACACACACACACACACACACACACACACACACACACACACACACACACACACACACACACACACACACACACACACACACACACACACACACACACACACACACACACACACACACACACACCCCCACACACACACACACACACACACACACACACACACACTCACACACACACACACACACACACACACACACACACACACACACACACACTCACACACTCACACACACACACACACACACACACACACACAATGTGACGACATGCTGTCCATGGATCTTGCTTAAAACAGATGGCAGATGGGTTATAAGTTTAGTGAAAGCATAGTTGGTTAGCATGCCTAAGATCCTGAGTTCAATCCCCAACACTGCAAGAAAAAAATCATATGAAACACAGATTCTAAATCAAGTCTAGCCTGAGGCTTATTATTATTATTATTATTTTTACCAGTCCTGGCTATCCTGGAACTTGCTTTGAAGACCAGGCTGGCCTTAAACTTATGGAGATCCACCTGCCTCTGTCTTCCGAGTACTTGGATTAAAGTCAAGCACCACCACTCCTACCTAAAGTCTTTGTTTTGTTTTGTTTTGTTTTGAATTTCTAACCGTTTCCCAAGTGATTTGGATATTCTGGCCCTACAGACACAGTTTAAACTGCAAGGTTTTATTGAAACATGGTTTGTAGGACATAAAATTTTCTCACTCTAAAGTGTAGAATCTGGGAGTGGGAAGGGAAAAAAATAAGTGTAGAATTTGATTTTTAGAAAAGCATTTATTTATTTATTTATTTATTTATTTATTTATTTATTTATTTATTTATCTTATGTATGCAAGCACCACCATCGCTGTCTTCAGACACAGCCAAAGAGGGCATCAGATCTCATTACAGATGGTCGTGAGCCACCACGTGGTTGTTGGGATTTGAACTCAGGACCTCTGGGAGAGCAGTCAGCGCTCTTAGCGGCTGAGCCATCTCTCCAGCCTCCAGAATTAGATGGTTGTTTTTTTTTTTAAAGATCTTATTTTGCTTTTTAATTACACGTGTGAGGGTGCATGCGAGCACAGGTGTCGAGAGAACCCGGGAGAGGACTCCAAGTGCCCTAGAGCTGGAGTGGCAGGTAAGCTCCTGCCATTAGTGCTGGGAAGTAAACTTGGGACCCTCTGCAAGATGACTCCACACTCTTACCCACTAAGCCATCTCTCCAGCCCTGAGTTCAGTCTTTGTGAGAGCATTCACTAAGTTCTACAACGACCACTCTGAACCAGTTTGGGCATGTTTTCATGACCCAAATAAGATCTCTTACGGCCATTTAGAGTGGACACTGATTCCCACCCTCAGCCCCAGACGGCACCTGCTTTACTTCCTGTCTTCGTAATCTTCCTATTTCCGGAACATTTTATGTAAAGGAACTCAAACAATCTGTGGTGGTGTGAGTCTGGCTTCTTTCACAGAGAATCATGAATTTGAGATTGACTGCTGTCGTATGGAGGGTTGGCACTTAATTCCTTCTTCGCTTCTGGCTTTAGTGCCGACAGGCCACTCTCTGTTTAACTATTGGCAAGTTACCAGCCTTGGGGTTGATTCGGTATTTGAGACATTTGTTTTTACTTCTATATGTGTCTTTGTGAGGGAATGCCATGTGTGTGTGGGAGCTTGCGGAGGCCAAAAGGGGCCTCGAATATCTAAGAGCTGGAGTTACAGACAGTCGTGAGTCACCCAGTGTGGGTGCCAGGAACCAAACCCCGGGTCCTCTGGAAGAGCAGCAAACGCCCTTGACCTCTGAGCCATCTCTCTAGCCTCTGGTTTCATAGTTTTGAACCACAGGAGCAATACTTCTGGGAAGAGCTACACACAAGGCTTTGTGTGTAGGCCTTTCCGTGTCTCTGCGGATGAGTGGCTTGTAGAGCAAGACGGAGTGTTAGCCATGCCGCTATACTGAGTAACTGTTCTCAGGACCAAAGATACGGTCATATTCTATCAGGTACTTTTATTTCTTCTAAGTCGGGGCTTTTGGTCTTTGCACTGTCGCTATTTTAGGCCAAATCCTTCTTTTCTGGGCTTAGGGGGATGGTTCAGTGTGTAAGAGCATCCACTGCACAAGCATAAGGACCCAAGTCTGGATCCCTTCCACGCACGTAGAAACGGCGCCGAGAGAGAGGAGAGACAGGTGGATCCTGGGAGCTTGCTGGTTAGCCAGCCCTGGGAGCCACCGTGCTGAACATCCGGTTCAGTGAGAGACCCTGCCTCGAGAGGATAAAATGAGAACACTAGAGAGGGACACGCAAGGACCTCCCCTGGCATCTGTACACACAAACATGGCCATATGTTCCTGCACACACGTGCATGCCCACTCATGGACCACATATGCAAAAATAGTAAAATTAAATAATTCATCCCCTCTTCTTCCGTAATGCTAGGGATTGAAGCCAGGGTCTTCTATCCACTAAGCAGGTCCTCCATCACCTATCCACCCCTACTCCCAAAGCCAGGTAATTCATTGTCATGAAGGGACAACCCCATGGGTACCATGAGATGCCAGGAAACATCCCCTAGGAGCATAGTCCCCCTCCATGAGAATCCCAGAATAGCAATATTTCAGTCTATGAAAACCATGCCATTCCCCATTCCCAATGCAGGGGATTTAGTCGTTGAGCACATGGGGCTGGCCTGTCCTCCACATGTACTGGGGAGTCAGTGTGCTGGGGGTGGGGGGAGGGGGGCCTGTCTTGGAGTTCTCTGCAATGACATCCTACAGATTGCTTTATTTAATGTGTTCTAAATCAGTAGTTCTCTTGTGGATCTCTCTCTCTCTCTCTCTCTCTCTCTCTCTCTCTCTCTCTCTCCCTCCTTCCCCCCTCCGTGTGTGTGTGTGTGTGTGTGTGTGTGTCTGTGTGTGTGTGTGTGTGTTCTCAAACTGGGCCAAGAGAGAAAGTGGAGGGTTACAGATGGCATAGGCTGCAGTCTCTGGCTGTTTAATTCAGATCAACCCGTCCTAGTGGCATCTATTTCAGAAGTGTTTAACACAACATGCAATAGGTACCCAGGGTATTTATACATCTCTGCATACGAGAGGCTCAAAACCAAGCGGAAGAAACGCCTCTCGTTCTGAACCTCCGGGCGTCTCTTTCTCTCTTCTAAACAGAACCTTGCTTAGTTACTGAAGATTGGCCTCCTTGCTCTAGGCCATGGGCAGCGGAAAATCCCGGTATGTAGTCCTCATGCCGTGGAAGTCCAGGGCGGTTTCAGGAGGCCCCTCAGGCACATCCCACCCTGCCAGGCCGAGGAGGCAGGCAAGGACCACAATGCTATCTATATCCATGTAACAAACTATCTAGAATTTGGAGGCTTCATAACAGTGATTCGTGGTTGTATGGGATTCTGCGGGTTGGACATCGGTATAGATCTATTGAGTTTACCTGGGTTCATTTAGGGGTCCGCACTGATCCGGAGTGTTGGCACGGCTGGAGGAAGAACCCGCGTGGTCACGGGTGCAGATGGGTACCTGGGACATCTCGTTTCTCCTCCAGGTGACTCCCCACCAGCTCCAGTAGGCTAGTGCTTTGGTGTGGTGGTCTCCAGGCTCTAGGAGTTTAGTAGCAGAAGCTGATAGACTGTGTAAGTCCCGACTCTGGAGCCCAGAGGTCCAAATTTAACACATAGTTGGTCAAGAGCCATCATAAGGCCAATCCAGTCACAAAGGGACTTGAGGAGATAGACTCCAGCTCTCAGACAGAGGAACAGAAATGTAGGAGCCAGGGGGATGGGTCTCGCACCTTCTTACAAGCATGGGTTCTTAAGTTTGAGCCCCAGAACCCGCATAAAATGTAAAGGTATGCTCTCGTAATCCTAGCTGGAGGAAGATGGGGCTAGAGGACTTAGGGCTTACTGGAAGCCAGGCTAGCTTAGTTGATGAGCTCCAAGCCCACCAAAGACCTTGCCTCAGAGGCGAGTGACATTCCTGAGAATGACACCCGAGTTTGTGTCACACTGATAGGTACATGCATGCACCAGTGTAAACAGAGCTATTTATTTATTTATTTATTTAATGTATATGAGCACACTGTAGCTGTCTTCAGACACACCAGAAGAGGGCATCAGATCCCATCACAGATGGTTGGGAGCCACCATGTGGTTGCTGGGAATTGAACTCAGGACCTCTGGAAGAGCAGTCAGTGCTCTTAACCGCTGAGCCATCTCTCCAGCCCCAACACAGCTATTTTTTATATTTGGGGGCCAGAGGAGACAGGAGCTCTCTACACAGACCAGGCTGTTCTCAAACTCACAGAGATCCTCCTGCCTCTCCCTCTCAAGTTCTAAAATCAAGGCAGGTGTTACCAAACCTGGCCCTGTTTGTATTTTTAAATTTTATTTTATTCCTACTCTGGGTGGAAGCGTGTGTTCATGTGCTTATGGGCATGCGTGCACATCATATTCCCTAGAGTTGGAATTATACGCAACTGACATATTGTGCACAGACATTTCAAAAGGCAAAAAATATATAAATAAATAAATAAATAAATAAATAAATGGAAAGAAAGAAAAGAAAGGAAGAGACATCTCGTTAGAGAGGGGTCAGTTGAATAAAATAGGGTTCACTGAGGGCCATTATCATAACGAGCACTGTGACCCCCTGGCCACTCCAATGTGACTCCATGCCAGGACCCCAAATGTGCACACACAAATGTCTGTTCCAGAATGGCCAAGCTGGTGTCTACCACTTGTACCCGAAGAATTGTATCAGGCCTGTGGAGTAGAGGACTTTCCCTAGGCTCTGGCATCTAAGAACATGCTCACTGTCCTGGTTATCAGGTGGTGACATTAAACCCTTGAGATGTGACTCGTCTCCACTCCTAGCTACAGCGGTGGCTTCCTTTGTCTAACCAATGTGACCCTAACTCCTTGGTAGGGAAAAGAACAGGAACTAACACAACGAGTCCAGTGAAAACGAACTTCCCCGGTAACTCGGAGTCAGCCTGAACATCCGAAGAGCTCTACTGTGACATAAACCCAAGAGCTAAGGAACCAATGGTCACCTCCTCTGTGCAAATTAAAATAGAGAGACAAGGTGAGACAATGGCAGCACTGGGAAGAAAGAGACTGGTGGGTGTTGGGGATTTAGCTCAGTGGTAGAGCGCTTGCCTAGCAAGCGCAAGGCCGTGGGTTCCGTCCCCAGCTCCGAAAAATAGAAAAAAAAAAAAAAGAAAAGAAAAGAAAGAGACTGGTGGCACCTTGGAAAAAGCACCACCTGGCTCACTTAGGGTTCCCATTGCTGTGAGGAGACACCGTGACCAAGACTTGTCTTCTAAAGGAAAACGTTTAATTGGGACTGGCTTACAGGTTCAGAGGCTCAGCCCATTATCATCATGGTAAGCACAGTAGCATTCAGGCAGGCATGGTGCTGGAGGAGCAGAGAGCTCTACATCTGGACCGGAAGGCAGCCAGGTGGAGACTGTCTTCCCGCAGGCAGCCAGGAAGAGGCATTCTTATGCAGTGGGTGGGGCCTGAGCTTAGGATCTCAAAGCCCATCCCCACCGTGACACACTTCCTCCAACAAGGCCACACCCACTCCAACAAGGCCACGCCTCCTAGCATTCCAACTCAGGAGTCTGTGGGGGCCAAACCCACTCAAACCACTACAGACAACCTGAGAGGCTTTTGACTTATGAAGTTCTGAGCGATTTGTACATAAACTAGAAACTAGCTGGGGGAAGGGGGTATATCTGACCCAGAACTTGTTTACAAGATATCAGAAGATACATTTTTGTTGTCGGGTTTTTTTGTTTGTTTGCTTGTTTTAACTCTAGATGGTAGGAAAATGCAAAATGTCCTGGGGCTGGAGAGGTGGCTCAGTGGTTAGGAGCACTGACAGCTCTTCCAGAGGCCCTGAGTTTAATTCCTAGCACCCAGACGGTGGCTCACAACCATCTGTGATGGGATCTGATGCCCTCTTCTAGCATGTAGGTGTATGTGCAGATAGAGCATTCCTATAAACAAAATACATGAATAAATAAATGTTTTTTTTAACTGTGCTAAAAAAGAGCAAGAACTGAGCCTCCAGAGGACATTGGGTACACTGTAAAAATGCTGTCCACCCTAGGGAAGTTGAAGTGGAGAAGCAGGAAGCACTAGGGAAGCAGAGGCAGGTGGATCTCTGAGAGTTTGAAGTCAGTTTGGTCTACAAAGCAAGTCCGAGGACAGCCAGGGTTGTTACAGAATAACCCAGTCTTTCAAAAAAACAAAACAAAAAAACAAAACAAAACAAAAAAACCCCAAAAAAACAAAAAACAAAAAAACCCACCACCAAACAAACAACTCTCTATCTGTGATTCAGAGAATGTCTGAGCTGGTAACATTTGTTCAGACAATTCATTCTCTATGTTGCCTTCTCTCTGATCCAGCAATCTGAGGCCGGGCTTACCTGCAGTAGAGGGAAAAGAGCAAAGCCAGGGCGCTCCAGGTCGATGCTGTGCTGAGTTCTTAAGCTGCCTTTGCAGCTCTGATCTGATCCACCTACCTTAGACCCCTAAAAATAGAACAGGGGGCTCCCGAGGGCCAGAAGGAGCAGCCCAAAAAAGAAAAAGAGAGAGAGAGACCAGCGTCGTTTTAAAGTTATAAATCTATTTAAAGTGGTGTGGTCCTGCAGGTTCTGCACTGTGGAGGCACAGTACAGGGACCTCACTAAAGTCTGACTTTTAAAGAGGAAGCGCGGTTGTCCAGAAATGATGCCCGTCTTTCCTCAGTCCTATGTGTACAGCCAGGTACCTGAAGAAGCATAGAAATCACCAGGGAGTCACATCTGAAGAGAATTCTTTTTTCTTCACACGTTAATGCTTTTATTTTGATCAAGTCCACTGTTGGCTCCCACCACCGACTCCTCCAGACCCTTCCTCACACCCCCTTCCAAATTTGTGTCCCGTTGGAATAAGAACTGGCCTCCAAAGGATCCAGTATTTAAATGCTTGATCCCTGGTTGGTGGTGTCCTTTGAGGAAGTTATGGAAGCATTAGGAGGTGGAACCTGGAGACTTCTAAGAACAGGAGCTGGGCACCCACGGGGAGCCTGACTCCAATCACAGTCTCAAAAGCACCAAGGAGAGATGCTAGTTTCACCATTACTAAATCACCCCTTCCCGCTACAGCAGACACCTTTAGATTCCTATCACAGGCTGGGAATCTCACCTGGAGACCTGCGCCCAGGGGTCTGTGTTGACTGGAGACTGCTCTGTGAGGGAATCCCTTGGGAATGTTCTGGAAGGTGGCAGACCTGGCAGTGATTCAGTGAAGGCCTCAGTTGACCTTCCCCCTCCCTGAAAGCCTTCAGGTCCCCTGTCATTATTGGACCCGTGACTCTTTTGTGGGAGGTGATGACCTTGGGCACAACAGCTGACTTTAAGGAGGGCAGTCCCCCTAGGGGGCTAATGGCCGAGAATCACCAGTCTGTAGCTGTGAGCAGTTGAGGGTAAAAGCTGGGGGTGGAAGGGGAGTAGCTTGGGGTGGTGAGGGAGTAACTGGTGGTGTAGGGGAGTAGCTGGAGGTGGTAGGGGAGTAGCTGGGGGTAGTGGTAGAGCAGCTGGGGATGGAAGGGGTAGCTGTGGGTGGAGGGGAGCAGCTGGGGGTGGTAGGGAGCAGCTGGGGTGGTGGGGGAGTAGCTGGGGGGTGGTAGTGGAGCAGCTGGGGTGGAGGGGAGTAGCTGGGGGTGGTGGTGGAGTCCAGGCTATTTGCAGAGAGATCTCCATAGTACAAATACATCTTGGTCTCTCCTCACCTCCTTACTCATTTCTTCCCTTAGTCATTTCTTCTCCCCACCCTGCTACCAACAGGGGAGGCTCCTTGATTCTTTTGTCTCCATATAGAACACACACATTTTTTGTTCCCAGTAAAGCTGCATTGCCCAAGCTTGAAAATGCAAATCCATCTACCAAGATCAGATCTGAGGTGTCACCCACAAGTTCTTCTCCTCAGAAGGCATTATAATCAATGAGACACAAGGTAGGGGTTTTTTGTTCAGTTGTTTGGTTTTTTTGAGACAGGGTTTCTCTGTGTAGCCCTGGCTGTCCTGGAAATCACTCTGTAGTCCAGACTGGCTTTGAACTCAGAGATTGACCTGCCTCTGTCTCTGCCTCTGCCTCCCAAGTGCTGGGATTAAAGGCCTGCGCCACCACTGCCCAGCTGCTAAGGTGTTTCTTGATGTTGGTTTTTCGTTGTTGCTGTTGTTAAGATTTATTTATTAGGGGTTGGGGATTTAGTTCATAGAGTGCTTGCCTAGGAAGCACAGGCCCTGTAGTTGTCCCCAGCTCAAAAAAAAAGAACAAAAAAAAAAAAAAAAAAATTTATTTATTTATCATAAGTCACTGTCCTCAGACACCAGAAGGGGGCATCAGATCTCATTACAGATGGTATATGTGTGTATGTTTATGTATATGGGGTTGGGGATTTAGCTCAGTGGTAGAGCGCTTGCCTAGCAAGCGCAAGGCCCAGGTTCGGTCCCCAGCTCTGAAAAAAAAAAAAAAAAAATGTATATATATGCATAATTATATGTGTATATGTGTATAAATATGTTATGTGTATATATGTATAAATATGTATATATTTTTATATGTTGTATAATTTATGTGTTCTATATCATTAATTATCTGCTATATATTTAATATATGATATATTAATATATAACATATTATAAACATTCGATATTGTATATTAACTAGTTCATTAATATGCAGCATATAATTATATTAATGTATAATTATATTAATCACATCATTATGTTGCATATTAATTAACATATAATAGTAATTATATTATATAATAAAATCATTATATATTACATATTATTTATAGTATATATTGAAGATAGCAATGGATTCTAATAGCAGAAACACTTTTCATATTAAATAAATTATCCCCAGATGAAATCCACCGGGCGTCACAGGCAGAGGAAACTCTGATTTTCACAGAGGTCTCCCAGGGTCACCATTCCAGCCGACCCACCCAGTAGCTTTGCCTCAGATCCCTGGCAAAATGTCACACTCGCAGTCAAATCCTGTTTGCACACCACTGCACCAGAGCCGCGCACAGCACCCTCAGTTATAGGTAGATGTTCTGTGGTGAGAAAATAGCATTTCTTGTAGGTTTCTCAGAATTTCTAATTTCAGAAGAATTACAACCTCACTGCAGAGGTGCTGAAAACGGAAAAACACACACAAAAAGGCCACTTCAGGAGAGGAAGGAGTATGGATCCTCCAGGCTTTCTCCGTACGTGTGTGTGTGTGTGTATGTGTGTAGGGAGGTGTCTCTATGTGTGTATGTGCATGTTTGTGTGCATGTGTGTGGTGTGTGTATGTGGTGTGTGTGTTTGCATGTTTGTGTGTGGTATTTGCACGATTGTGTATGTATGTAGTGTGTGTGGTATATATGTGAATGTGGTGTTCATTGGTGTGTATGGTGTGTGTATGTGTTTGCATGTATGTGGGGGGGTATTTGCACATTCCTGTTTGTGTGTTTGCATGTTTGTATGTGGGGCACGTGTGCATGTGTGTGTTTATATGTCTGTGTGTGTGGTGTATGTGGTGTCTGCGTATGCATGTTTGTGTGTGGTGTTTGCACGTTTGTGGATGTGGTATGTGATATATATGTGGATGTTCATATGTGTATGTGGTGTGTTTGCATGTTTATGTGTGGTGTTTGCACATTTGTAGATACTGGCTTCCAGGCAGCTAGGAGTAGGGCATTAAAGCCCAGGTCCACAGTGACACAGCCACTCCAACAAGGCCACACCTACTTCAAAAGGCCACACCTACTTAAGGCCACACCTACTTCAAAAGGCCACACCTACTCTGACGAATAGTGCCACTCCCTGGGCGAAGCATATACAAACCATCACACTATGTATCTAAACCCAGGTCCTCCTGCTTCCGTAGCAAGTGCTTCACCAACCAACCTCCTTCCCAGACCATTCTGTGACTGTCTTAAAAATGAAATTGAAATCTGTTGGAGTATAACTTTTTTCCTTTGTAGTATCCTGGGTGATAGTATTTTCATTTAGTTACTATTAACAGGGGTTTGGGATTTAGCTCAGTGGTAGAGCGCTTGCCTAGCATTCAAGAAGGCCCTGGGTTCGGGTCCCCAGCTCAAAAAAAAAAAAAAAAAAAAAAAGAAGTGTGTTAGTTACTATTAACACAAATGTGTTCGTTCACATACAATAAACTGGTTAGGTACTTTTCAAGGATTTAACTGTGTCTTTTGACTTTACACGTAATCTATCACGAATTTTGAATTTGTGAAATAGCACCAACCTGCAGATTTTGTGCCAACTTCCCCTTTCACTGTGGGTTATGGACGTGCCTAGTTTCCCATTCACGTGCTAACTTTAGTGTCTGAATTAGGTTTCTATTGCTATAACTATTAAAAGACCATGGCTAAAAGCGACTTAAAGGAGGACGAGTTTATTTGGCTTACAGGTCATAGTACATTACCAGGGGAAGCCAAGGCAAGACCTGGAACAGAAGCAATGGAGGAGCACACTGCTCACTGGCTTGCTCCCTCAACTTGCTCAGCCTGATTTTTTTTATAGCATCCTGAAGCACCAGCCCAGGGATGGCACCGCCCACAGTGGACTGGGCCTGGGGATAACACCGCCCACAGTGGGCTGGGCCTAGGGGGTGGTACCGCCCACAGTGGGCTGGGCCCTCCCACAGCAGTCATAATTGTGCTTACAGGCCAATCTGATGGAGACATTTCTTACATTGAAGTTCCCCTTCCTAGACAACTAGCTGTGTCCAGTTAACAGAAACCAACCATTACAACCAGGTAGTTGGTTTTTTTTAAAAGATTTGTTCATCAAAAAGGTGAATAGGCAAATTACATAGTCATTGTTAATTAGCATCTAATTATTAGTGAGTTTGGTGAGTGTGTATTTTACTTGTTTGGATTCGTTTTCTTGTTTATTGACTGATTTTAATTTTTTATATAGGATCTCATCTTAGTTGAGGTTAACCTTGAACTCACTACAGTTGACCCTGACCTTGAACTCCCAACCCTCCTGCCCCTCTGCCTCCCCCCCCCCCGTGCTGTGTTATAGGTACACACCACCACATTCAGCTGTGTGTTTATAAGAACTGCCCTTTGACGTCCTCCAAGTCGATTCCCACTGTTTGTCTTTTTCTTATTGACGTCTAAAGTCCTTGCCGAACTCAGAAATCAGGTGTTATTATGAAAGTGGAGAGTTTATGTAACACGGCTTGTTATCGATCTTGTAAGTTATTTTCCATTTTCTGAAAATGAAAATTAGATCTGCTCAGCTCAGTCACCCAGGAGACCCATCCAGGGGCTGCTGTTCCTAACATACCATCACATCTCCCTTAGAAATCCTCACGCCATTAGCTGGGGGTGGCATTAGGATGCTGTAGGGCCTCTCAGCATCACCCCTACGGACATTTTGTCATGATAGTTTTCTGTTGTCGGGAGCTATCCTGAGTACCTTAGGGTACTAGCTAATCTCTGGCTCCTGTTCACTGGGTGCCAATATCACACCCTTTCCCAGTTGTGACAATAGAAAAGGTATATGTGCTTAGGGTCATTTAGCTCCCAGTGAGTGACAATACTCAAAAGGTCTTAAACATTAGGGCATAAATTTTTTTTAGGGTTTATTTATTATACTCCCTCCTCCCATTGACAACCTGAAGTGGGAAGATTCACCTACAGATGGTTTAACTCACCATGTGGTTGCTGGGATCTAATGTTGAACCAGGACTCTGGAAGAGCATACATTTTTGAGCCAACCTACAACCTATTTTTTTTTTTTTTTCCAGAGCTGAGGACCGAACCCACGGCCTTGCGCTCGCTAGGCAAGCACTCTACCGCTGAGCTAAATCCCCAACCCTGCAACCTACTCCCCACTCCCCATGCAACCTACTTTTTAATAAGGGCTCAACCACTCCCCTAGCCTACCACCCAGCAGACGTAGTGGAAGAGAAAAGTTATTAAGATGTGGGAGAAGTGGACCTGTTCAGCAATAGTTCTTTGGGGGTGAGCTCGATCTTCTTGGGCAGCAGCTCAGTCCCATAGCAAACATCAAATACGACTCAGCAGTTACGGACCCCCGGCACAAACCAGCAACTCTAGGCCATTTTGTTCAACAGCCGGCACCTGTAGTTCAATCCTGAAGGAACCACCAGGCTCGCCCACCAGCCTGAGGCGCGGCCGCTGAAATCACAAGCTACTGCAGGAGCTTCAAGAGCAGTTCTTGGGTGAATCTCTCCCAATGGCATACACAGAGCTTAACAACTCTATGTAAGGCAAACCGATACCTGTGGCGTCGTTAGCGAAGGATAGCGAGGCGGTGCAAACCAAACCAATGCTCAGCGCTCATCTCCCACTGTCTGTGGGGTCACATTTATACCCCTTCATCAAGCTTCCTTTCACGCGTCTGTTATATCCAAACATCCTCTCACCCGTGTCTGCCTCAGGAAAACAGTCTTTCACCCGTGTGCCTCAGCAAACCATCGTTTGACATCACTGACTTTCCAAAGAAACCAGGAGTTTCCACTTCAACCACCAGTAGCTCTAGTGCCGTAGCGACCATTTTCCAGTACACAGCATCGCCCACACCTCCAGTTATTTCCTCAGGGTAAACCACAAAGCTATATGCATCCCAAGGCCTCTGACATACTTTTGTCACGTCCTTAAGAGGAGCATCCTGAGCTGCAGAGATGGCTCAGCGGTTAGGTCCACTTTCTGCTCCTCCAGAGGACATGAGTTCCAGTCTTAACCTTCTCAGCGCGGGCGGTTCAGGATCACCCAGAACTCCAGCTCTCAGGATGCAGCGCCCTCTTCTGGTCTCTGTGGGCATCCACATTCACATGCATAAACTGGCACATGGCGCACACACACACATCATTAAAAATAAATAAAAAAGGGTCGCGGAGACGGCTCAGCTGTTGAGTACTTTTGTTGCTGCAAAGGACCCGGGTTCAGTTCCCAGTACCCACATCCCAGATCACAATTGTCCACAATTCCAGTTCCAAGGGAATCTGACACTTTCTCCTGGCCTCTGAGGATGCCAGTCACACCACGGCATACACACACACACACACACACACACACACACACACACACACACACGCACACACACACACACACGCACGCAGATACTCACATATACCTATAAAATTAAACATTAAAAATAAACCTTCGATACATTTAAAACATGATTAAAAAGCAATTCCCTGGACTACTAGATTAAAATGCAAATTCCAGATCCCTCACCATCAGTCAACCAAACAAGACTCCTGGGCGGGAAACAGGAGACCTGGCATAGTTACTGAGGTCCCCAAGTCATTACCAGGCACTTATCAGTTCGAGCACCATTGCATTAGGTTGGTGGTTTTTAGGAATATTACAATTACCTGGAGAGTTTAAAAAGAAAAAAAAAAGATGATTACTGGATTCTAATCCAATCTGTGTAAAACAGATCAGCCTGGAGAGACAGTCTCCTTGGTCACTTCCCAAGGTGACTTGGTTTGCAGTCGGTATTCAGAGCTAAATGTAATGGGAGCATTCTTTAACTGGTTAAAAGTAAATAAGCCCCAAGCAACACCCTTAAATGCTGGCTGTAGTTAATAGCTAATTTCTCTCTCTCTGCATTCATCCATCCATCCACCTGCCTATTTGTACCATCTTTTTAAAAATAGATTTATTCATTTATTTATTATATATAAGTACACTATAGCTGTCCTCAGTCATACCAGAAGAGGGCATCAGATCTCATTACAGATGGTTGTGAGCCACCATGTGGTTGCTGGGATTTGAACTCAGGACCTCTGGAAGAGCAGTCAGTGCTCTTAACAACTGAGTCATTTGTCCATCCCTCATCTACCTGTTTATCCATCCATGTATCTATACAACTATATATCTATCCACCCACCTACTCATCCATCTTTCCACCTATCCATCTATCTATGCATATAACCACCCACCCATCCATCCATCCATCCATCCATCCATCCATCCATCCATCCATCTATCTATCTATCTATCTATCTATCTATCTATCTATCTATCTATCTATCTATCTGAATCCTCCGTCTCTGGGATTTGTTGCATTTTTTTATGTTGAGAGGTTAAAAAAATCCTCATTCTCTTGACTGCTGTCAGTGGGAAACCACGGCGAGGCAGCTCCTGCGTTTCTACCCTGCACGATGCTAATTAAGGTCTTGAGATGGTCTGGAGTGCGCACCAGGCTGCTGTCTGCAACTTAGTATTCAACAGCCTCCTGCTAATCAGTGGTGCAGAGGGCTCTGAGCCACTCTCCCGTACCTGAGCTCCGTGGACTGCTCTGCACGGCCCCCTTGTCATAATAGACCTCTTTCCCTGCCAGTGAGAGAGAGAGAGAGAGAGAGAGAGAGAGAGAGAGAGAGAGAGAGAGAGAGAGAGAGAGAGAGAGAGAGAGAGAACAGAGATATTTAAGGGAAATTGCTCAAGGTCTTACTAATGTCATAAGCAAGGGTAAAGGCTCCAGAGCTGTGTCACATGACACCAAAGGAGAAGCTGGTCCTGTTCCAGGCAGCTGGACATTTAACATAAGTTCCGGGTGACACAAACCCTTGCCTTCACCTACTGTCCTTGCTTCCTTTCAAACTGGTCATTGTAGGTGCTGAAGTCCAGGGCGTGCTTATTGCTTTGTTGCTCATGACCCATTTTGCTAACACAGATCAACTTGGTGGGGATGAGTTAAGTTCTTACCATCAGAAATAAGACCTGGACCAGAACCAAATAGTTATTTCAATTTCATACTAGAGTGTGGTGGGGTGAATGTTACTATCCAGAATGGCTAATTGTGTAGGTCTCTCTGTCTGAGTTGCGACCAGTAGCATCCCATGGCTAAATTGAAACTGGCTGTACTGGGAAGACTGACACCAGAGAGACTGGCAAATATTACAGATGTGCTTCAACATTTAGCGCTGAGGGCTGAACCCAGAGTCTTGGGAGCGTTAGGCAGGAAATCTCCTGGAGCTACACGCCGAGATCCCCTGGTTACCAGGTTTTGTTATTTTTGTTACTTTTGTTACACCCGGACAGCCAGTATTTACCAGCAGCCTGCTCCAGCACAGAGATACACATCTGAGCTTTTATGTGTCTGATTTTAGTCTTTTCCCAGAACCAATCAGATACAAAGATACATCTGCCATGAACTGTACTGGGTTTACTTTTAATAGGTATGCTTTATAAAATGTCAGCTTTCAGATGTGATGTCATCCCTCTCTTAGCACAATGACAAAAATGGATGAGAATAATTTTTTGAAAATGGCAACCACAAAGAAGAGTTGCTCAGACACTGGTGATAGGAGAGACAAGTTCTCTCTCTCTCTCTCTCTCTCTCTCTCTCTCTCTCTCTCTCTCTCTAACAGTTATTTATTTATTTTATGTATATGAGCACACTGTAACTATCTTCAGACACCAAACTTCATCACCCGTTACTGATGGTTGTGAGCCACCATGTGGTTGCTGGGAATGGAACTCAGGACCTCTGAAAGAGCAGTCAGTGTTCTTAACCACTGAGCCATCTTTCCAGCCCAACAAGTCCTTTCTCCTCTCTTTAAATGTTTTTTTAAACTTTGTGTGTGCGTGTGTGTGTGTGTGTGTGTGTGTGTGTGTGTGTGTGTGACACTTATGTTTTATGATGCTTTGTTTTGCTCTCCAGGTAATTTTAATAAGCACCCAAGCTTGAAGCCGCAGCCTAACACAATGTGCTTGAATTGATAAATGCCTCGTAATTACCTGAGGGACCTTAGTAAGCAAACAAAGCTCTGGTCCCATCCAGAGAATCTAATTTGGTAGGCTCATCACAGGGGACCTGGAATCTGCATTTTAACCTAGCGGTCTATGGGATTCTTTTAATAAAATGATTTATTTAGTTGTAAAATTTTCTGTTTTGGGTTGGGGATTTAGCTCAGTGGTAGAGTGCTTGCCTAGGAAGCGCAAGGCCCTGGGTTCGGTCCCCAGCTCCGAAAAAAAGAACCAAAAAAAAAAAAATTCTGTTTTTATTTTTATGTGTTTACGTGAGTGCCTGAGTGTATGGATATGTATCATGTGCATGTCTGGTGCCCTTAGTGGCCAGGCGAAGGCATCCAATCCCCCAGAGCCAGAGTTATAAGTTGTAAGCCACCCATGTGGGTGGTAGGATTTGAACTCAGGCCTCAGGAGAAGCAGTACTCACTTTGAAGCACAGAGCATCTCTCTGACCATCAGTCTAGGAGAGTCCAATGGTCCAATGCCTACTTCCTTGATTACTTTTCAGGTCTTAAAAAAAAAAAAGCTGGGTTCGGTCCCCAGCTCCGAAAAAAAAAAAAAAAAAGCGCCTTGGTCATATTTTATAACAGGTGTAGAAGAAGCAAGGGAAATGAACAGAAATTGGAAAGAAAGTGAATTGATTCTATTGATTTTGCAGATAGCCCAAAGAACTGTGGAGAACTGGGTGAAGCTAGTGACAAGAAAGCAAGAAAGAGGTTTTAGAGGAGAAACAGATCATACTTAATCTGTGCTCTCAGCCTGGCAGGGCGCGCGCGCATGCGCGCGCGCGCACACACACACACACACACACACACACAGAGGTGCACATGCATGCACACACGTACATGTGCACAGGCACACATGTGTGCACACACATGCACATGTGCACACACGCCGCTCACACACATGTTCGAGTATACACACGGGTACATGGGCACGCAGTCTCACACATAGCTGTTCTTCAGCCAGTATGTCCATACTGATTATCAACATGCTTGAGTGGTCCCTAGCAGGCAATACTAGCTGCCCCTTTCAAGGTTATCCCTCTCCATCCACCCACACTCTTCAACCACCCTGTTCCTCCAGATGGAAATCTCTCCCCAAGCCAAGTACAAAAGGGCCTAGGTAAGTTAGACTTTTAGTTGCTACGACAAAATATCCAAACACTTTAAGGCAAGGAGGATTTATTTTGGCTCATGGTTTCAGAGGTTTCAGCCCATTAAGTTGAGGAGGGAGAGCAGCTTTCACAACAGACAGGAAGCAGAGAGAGTGAATGCCTGTGTGTCCTAGCTTGATTTCTTCTGCTGTGATCAAATACCCTCACAAGAAGGAAGGTAGAGGATAAAGGAGCTCATTCCAGCTGGCGACTGCAGGTTATACTCTGCCATTGTGGGGAAGTCAAAGCAGAAACTTTAAATAGACATATCCCATCCTCAATCACGACAGAGAGAAAGGGATAGCATGTGTGTTGCTTGTTTGCTCACTCTCAGCTCCATTTCTTTATTCATACAGTTAAGGTCCCCCTGAATAGGGAACAGTCTCACCCACAGTGGGCTAGGTCTTCCCATATCAATTAATTTAATGAAGACAATCCCCCACAGAAATCCCAACATAGACAATTCCTCACTGAGATTCTTCCCAGGTCATTCTAGGTTGTGTTGACAAAAGTTGACAAAACCCACGCTGTGTTTTGTACTTTAACTCCATCTAGGACCCCAGCCTGTGCAGTGGCACTGCCCACAGTCAGGATGAGTCTTCCCCTTTGGGAAGACTTGAAGTGCGCTTACCAACATGCACGAAGGTGTTCTTTAATAAGCTTGAAGGTGCGTCTCAATCTAAGCACGTTGACAATCAACTTTGACTATCAGAATTTCGGTCTTTAGAGTTCTGGAGTATCTCAGCCACCTGCCCAATTATAAGAAGAATGTTATATTACGTAGGGATGGTTCTAAGGCTAAGGTCCTGTTCCCCAATTGGTTCTTGATGGAGCCAATTGCTGGGCAAGAGGAATAGGCGGGACTTCCGGTCCCTGGAGGAAAAGAGACAGACCCAGGGAATTCACCATGCTTTGGAGGGAGAATCAAGCAGGAGTGCTGCTCCTACAGGCAGGTGGTCAGGGATATTTAGCAGGAACTAGGTGTATCCTAGCAACTAAAGTTTAGGGCAGGTTGGAGGGTTGGAAATAAGAATATTGTTAAGGACATGCTTTTCCAAGCAGGAGATAGTAGTGTGCAGCAATTGTATCCAAAGGCAAGTTGAAACAGAACAACTGTGTGTTTTATCCATGCATTCAAGAGAAGCTGGGTGGGAGTTGGTAGCATGGCTGTTCCCAGAGCATACACAGGGTGGAGAAAAGCTACATGCAATAATGTTATACCAGTGGTATAGAGATATAGAAATAGTAACAATGATTTGTATCTGGAGAGATCAAAGAGTAACTTGAAATATGTAGCCTTTGAACTGAAGCCCAATAGGTAAGGATTTAAATAGGTAGAGAAATAAAGATGTGGGAGACATGGAGCATAAATAAAGGTGGAGAGGTAAAAACAGGTGTGTGGAGAAGTGGATACTTATGGTCTGTGGATGAATTTAAGATGCCTTAAGGACAGTCAGTAGGGATGGTTTGGGAGTGATTGAGTGGTCATTTTGCCACTCAAGACAGATGATAGGTTTGGATATGATGGTACTTCCTTATAATCCCAGCTTCTCAGGATTCTGAGACAGGAGGATCTAACCTGTGTTAGATAGTAAGTTCAGGTCTAGCCTGGGCTACATAACCAGAGCTGATCTCAAAAAACAAAGGTGTAGAGGTGTAGTCAAATGATAGAACACTCGCTTAGCATGCACAAGGCCTTGGGTTCCCGCCACATACACATACATATCAGACAGTCAGACAGACAGACAGACAAACAGACAGAGAGGATGGAGACGTGAACACCATTGGGATATGTTATTGAAGAACTGGAAATGGATGAATTCACTCGAGGCCAACTTCTCCATCCGGCAGAGCAGATGTAGAGAGAAAACAAAAATGTTTTAATTGCTTCAGAGAGCAGAAGAAAACAAACAAATGAAACAAAGTAGATCCAGTCTGGATGGCAGTTGCCTTCTTTTTCTTTTTCTTTTTTTTTTTTAGACAAAGTCTCATTGTGTAGACCAGGCTAGCCCCAAACTCCTCTTTGTCCCCAGTGCTGGGATTAAAGATGTGTACCACCACACCTGGCTGGGATTCACCTTTATATAAAAACACAATTGTAAGACATAATTCTAGATATCATGTATGGAAGAAGGGACCACAAAGACAAAAGATGCTCTGGGTGCATGAAGCCATGAGATGCTGAATCTACCCTGAGACGGGAGTTGCCACCCAGAAGAGTTTCTTCATCTTTCCAGGACGTGGTGTTCCTTTTGTACTTTGTGAATCTGAAGAACTATCCTCAGAGCAATGGTTTTAAATGCCTTGCAAAAGTAACTTTTATTCTCCAGATACAGTTGTAGTCTTAGAAGCTTGTACTGCTGAAAAGTTCATTTTCTCTAGCTCTTTCTGAACTCTGGCCGGCTAGTTCAACTTAGCTGTCCTAGCCCAAACTTCTCTCCAAACTGACAGATTCAAACTGGCTTTTCTCGACTTCTCACTGAATTGCTCTGCTTGGAAAAACTGTCTCTGAGTTCTACAAACTGAACTGCACTGACTGCATCTACTGAACAGAGCTGCCCTCTACTTAGAGGTCACTTTCAAACATGGCTGCTTCCTTCTAAAAACTAATCTTTCCTACACTGCTTGGGATTAGAGGTGTACACTAAGGGTGTTTGTCTGTATTCCAGCCAGAGGGATTAAAGCTGTGTTATTCCAGCCAGATTACACAGACCTAAAATGATTTTTTAGATGTGATTCCTTACCAGAGCAGCCATGTTGCTGGATTCAAATTCTACAATGTCTGAACTAAAACAAGATAATGACATTAAAATCCAGAATCTTTACAAAACCAAATCGGGATGTAGCAATACATTTTTCTTTACTAAAACCCCATTAAAAAATTACAGGCACTAATCTAAAAACCAACATCATTTCTGAGTGCTGATGACTGAATTCTGAGATGTCAGTAATAGCCAGCCACGCCAAACACAAACATCTATGACTCTTGTGGCAAAGACGCAGGCTTTGAGAACACCCCATGATCTGTGGTCTACATTCATAAAAGAAGGAGAAACCTTGAGTTCCAGCTAAAAATCGGTGCAAAGAAGTGAGTTTCTCTTCTTCCACCCAAATTCGTGGGTCTGAGGATTCTACCCACAGTGCCTCTGGTCCCTGGTTGTCTTAGACACTGTTCTACTGCTGGAGAGAGGTGCCATGAGACAACTCTCACAAAGGAGAGCATTTAATTTGGGCTGGCTTACAGTTTAAAGGTTCAGTCCATTATCTCCATGGTGGGAAACATGGCAGTACACAGGCAGACATGGTGCTGTAGAGGTAGCCAAGAGTGCTGCATCTGGTTTCCCCAGGCAGCAGGTGAGAGAGAGAGAGAGAGAGAGAGAGAGAGAGAGAGAGAGAGAGAGAGAGAGAGAGACTGAGTGGGCATCTGGATCTTCAAAGCCCACTTCCAGTGACACACTTCCTTCAACAAGGCCACTCCCCATGGACCTATGGAGGCCATTTTAATTCAAACCACCACAATGGCTCCAGGTTAAGAGCACTCAGTGTCACAAACACAGGGGATGGAGAGTAGGAGCAGAGCTAAGAAATACGTTAAAACAGACATGCTTCATAAAGGCCATCCTGACCTGTTAAGATGGAGTCTGTGTGAAAGGAGCCATTGTGTTGCGGTAAAAATTTAAAAATGGGGGTTGGGGATTTGGCTCAGTGGTAGAGCGCTTGCCTAGCAACCGAAAGGCCCTGGGTTCAGTCCCCAGCTCCGAAAAAAAAAAAAATTAAAAATGGCACGACCGGTTCCTGCGCTTCACCACTCCATGCTGGCCCCCCTGGTTCTCTCACTCCCTGTTATTAGTTCTGGCACTGTAGGGCCATATAGAACTAATGTTAATTTGTCACATTGGTGGCCGTTTCCAGCATGGCGCCATGCCATGTTAGCCTAGCTATCTTCTAGCGCCAGTGGTCTCTCCGCTCCCATTGCTAGTAGCCCTGGCCAGCCCGGGATTGAGAATTTAACATGTAAATCTGATGGTTGGGTTATAGTTTGTTGAGTCTTGATGTTATCAGGTAGCTGGGACCGCAACACCATTGTCCTACGAGCAACCTCTTGGGATAATGACAGAACCCTGTGTGATCCAGCGATGGTGGTCACAGCATCGTCATAAGGACTCTGTGAAATCCACTCAGCACTCTTGGAAGAAATGGATGATGTCTTCTCTGAGCACACCCGAGGAGCCTTCAAAATACACGCAGATGGTGTGGGGACAGCGAAGTGTCCTTGGTGATTTGGTCTTCCATTATTTATTTTCTCAATCAAACTGAGGTAAAATGACACACCCTTTCATTGGACCATCAAGGGCCCTGTTCCACCAGACTAGAGGGTTCCGTGTGCTCCTTTGCATGGCCCAACTCTTGCATCTCACCTCAAGGAACACGTAGCCCTGTAGACGCGCCCTGACCCCTCTGAATATTGTCACCTCATAACACACCACTATGGTTCCCCCTAGTGTCTTAGCCAATATCAAAAACTAATATTAAAAAAAAAATCTGGTAGTGCAGTCCTTTAATCCCAGCACGCAGGAGGCAGAGGTCTCTAGGATTTTGAGGCTAGCCTAGTCTACATGGTAAGTTCTAGGACAGCCGAGCTACATAATAGACTCTGCCTTTTAAAAAAAATGTATCTTTATTCCCAAGCCAGGAATAAATATTTATTGAATGGGTAGTAGATATAATCCCAGATACAGCCACTTGGGAGAGGGACCGGGATCTTAAATAATCTGTTTAAATAGTTTCACATTTCCCTGTTGCCTCATAAATATGTATTTCACAAATCCCCCCAGGTTCAATTTTTATGGACGATGCACATTAACTACAAGCTGTAAACACGGGCACTGCCATTAATTCTAATTTGCCCTTGAATGTGTGTTTAAAAATCATTCCCATGGAAAGAATTGGTAGAAGAAGAAGACTTACTTACATGATCTTGGGCCAGGGAAGTGCTGGAGACGCAGAGAGGGACGGTGAACACGATAGAACCCAGGGAGAGCCATCAACCATTTTATTCTGCCTTTGGATCCCTTTAGGTGGACAGTAGAACCCTCATAGGGAAACCTGCTCTCTGCTGCCATCTGGTGACCGTAATTAAAGCAGTTCCCACAGGACCATGCTCTGTGGACATTACATTTTAAATTTTAATATTCCTTTGTCAGTGAGGGAACATATTCACATATAAGGTTTCAAACTCACTCTTTTTTTTTCTTTTTTTTTTTCGGAGCTGGGGACTGAACCCAGGGCCTTGCGCTTGCTAGGCAAGCACTCTACCACTGAGCTAAATCCCCAACCCCTCAAACTCATTCTTATATCAGCTTACCAAGGTTGACACTGACCAGGTGAAATTATTCCCACTTTACAGATAAGGAAACTGAGGGCCGGCTTACAACAACCTTGTAGCTGATCAAAGCTAAGGGTTAAGCTCTCAAACTACGACAAAACAGATATTACTGCCTTGTTTGCCCCAGTGAAGAAGACAGGAAGAAAACACTACAATCTCCAGCCTGCAGCAGGTAGACACAGGATTCACAGAATCCTAACACAGGATTCACGGAAAAGAAAAAAGAAAAAGGGAAGGGAGAAAAGAGAGAATAGGAGAAGAGATATAGGAACCCAGCTCAGTGTATACGGGGGCTTTCCACCAAGCCTGACTACCTGAGTTTGACCCCTGGAACCCACATGGAGGGAAGGAAAGAACTGACTCCTCCAAGCTTTCCTCTCACCACTACACATGCACAGTGACACGAACATATGTACACACACACACACACACACACACACACACCACAAATAAAACAAATAAAGGAAGGGGAAATTTTGTTTTAGCAAAAGAAGAAGTAAGGGGCTAAAGAGATAGCTATGTCGTTAGGAGTGCACAGTGTTCCTCCAAAGGACCCAGGTTCAGTTCCCAGTCCCCACACAATACCTCACAAAACACCTGTAGCTGCAGTTCCACGGCGTCCGCTGCCCTCTTCTGGCTATCAGAGGATCCTGCTCTCATGTGGTGTGCATACAGTCAGGCACATAAAATAAAAATCTTTTAAAAAAAGAAATGGGCCGAGAGAAGGAGAAAAGAAGAAGAAATTCTATCTCTAAGTGTCTTTTTAAGCTGAGAATTGGTTGATTTTTTAGTAAAGCCCCAAACCTCAGGATCGAGTCTGACAAGAATCAAATAGGTTCTTCACTTGGAGTTTGATAGGACAAGGGGATCCAGAGTCACAAACTCCTCCTTGCAAGGTAATCAATGCCCTGTATTTTTATCATATTGATGTCCAGTGTGCACGTCTAATAGTGTACACACATCGCATGTGGTTCTGTTAAAAACCAGATTCTGAGGCGGCCATAGAGTTTCCTGTAAGAGCATGGGAATGAGTTCAAATGCCAGAAGCCACGTAAAAAGCTAGACCTTGCTGTGCACAAACTTGTGACTCTAACATTGGGGGTGTGGGGGTGGGGAATACTAAGACAGGAAGATTCCTGGATTTGCAAACCACCAGAGGTCTTAGTTAGGATTACTATTGCTATGGTAAAACACCATAACCACAGCAAGTTGTGGAGGAGAGGGTTGATTTGGCTTACACTTCCACATCGCTGTTCATGTTTGGAGCAAGTCAGGACAGGAACTCAAGCAGGGAGAAACCTGGAGGCAGGAGCTGATGCAGAGGCCACGGAGGGATGCTGCTTACTGGCTTGCTCCTCATGTCTTTCCCCGCCCGCTTTCTTATAGAACCCAGGACCACCAGCTCAGGGGTGGCTCCACCCACAATGAACAGAGCCCTCCCTCACCAATCAATAATGAAGAAAATGACTTACAGCACAGTCTTAAGGAGGCATTTCCTCAATTGAGGCTTCCTCCTTTCTGATAACCCTAGCTTGTTATTTTAGTTAGGGCTTCTATTGCTATAAAGACCATGGCAACTCAATTTGTCTTGTTGCCGTCGTTGTTGTTGTTTTTCAAGACAAAGTCTCTCTGTGTAGCCCTAGCTGTCCTGAAACTCATTCTGTAGACCAGGCTGGCCTCCAACTCAGAGATTCAACTGCCTCTGCCTCCTGGGGATTGGGATTAAAGGATTGTGTGCCACCACCACCCAGTTTAGGAAAACACTTAATTGAGCCTGGCTTACAGTTTAGGGGTTTAGTCCATCGTCATTGTGGAGGGAAGCGTGGTGGCATGCAGGCAGACATGGTGCCGGAGTAGGAGCTGAGCATTCTCCATCTGAATCTGAAGGCACCAGGAAGAGACCGATAGCCACTAAGCCTGGCTTGAGCTTCTGAGACCTCAAAGCCCACCCTCAGTGACACACTTCCTCCAACAAGGCCACACCTCCTCCAACAAGGACACACCTTCTCCAACAAGGCCACACCTCCTCCAACAAGGCCGCACCCACAACAACAAGGCCGCACCTCCTCCAACAAGGACACACCTCCTCCAACAGTGCTACACCTCCTCCAACAGGGCCACACCTCCTCTAACAGGGACACACCTCCTCCAACAAGGCCACACCCACTCCAACAAGGTCATGCCTCCTCCAACAGTGCCACACCTCCTCCAACAGTGCCACACCTCCTCCAACAGTGCCACACCTCCTCCAACAGGGCCACAGCTCCTCTAACAAGGCCACACCCACTCCAAGGCCATACCCACTCCAACAAGGCCACGCCTCCTCCAACAAGGCCACGTCTCCTAAAATGTCACTTCCTATGAGCCTATGGGGGCCATTTTCACTCAAACCACTACACTTGCGTCAAGTTGATAAACAACTAACCAGCACACCAGGCTTTCCATATAATGGGATAGAAGTCAAAACAAAATGTTTAATATTTATGAAGAGTTTATAGTGCTTCAGGCCTCGAGGGGCTGGGGCCGATACCTAGGGCCCTGTGACTGCTATGCCAGTGTTCTATCAATAAGTTATACCCCAACCCTCCAGGCTCTTCATGCAGTAAGTACTCTGTACCATTATCTATATCTCAAAGACAAGGATTTGCTCAAAGTCACACCTAAAGCAAGAATGGTAATCATAATGGGAGTTCAGGTGACATTCCCGGCTAATTTTTAAGGAGTCTATTTATGGCGCGCGCGCGCATGTGCGTGCATGTGTACGTGGTCTCAGAGACCAGAAGAGAACGTCAGACCACCTGGCTCTGGACTTACAGGTGGTTGTGATCCCCCTGACTGGGAGGCAGTGGGCTGTGAAAGGTATCCTGGTTCCCGGTTGAGGTGAGGTTTGATTCTCCCGTGACCTTAAGGGATGGTAGGCATTTCCCTAAACTCCCAGGAAACCAGCCCTGTCACGTAGCTACAGCACCTCCCCCCTCCCCCAAAGCTCCCCGTAGAGAGGTTTGTGACTGTCAGGCATGTAGGAGCAGCGCAGCACTCCAAGCCCTCCCACATGTAAATAAGATATCCCCAAGCTCTCAGACCAAGCCAATAGGAAGTACCAACTGTCAGACCCTGACCCACCCCCAAAACTGTGTATAAGAATCCTATCCAGAAGGATTAAAGGTGTGATGGTCTGAGAACTTCTGTCATAAGAGCCATAACACTGCCGCCTGGGGAAGAGATCCGCTCTCCTGAAGCCGCCAGAAGCTCCCTTGTACCCCTCACTGGCTAGTCAGCCTCCTGCTGACTCAGCCTGGCCCAACATCTTGAAGCAACTGAAGCCGCAGAGACAGAGGTGGAGCAGCACCAGCAGCGAAGGCAATGGAGGTGATTGCCCCTCCCTGCTCGAGTTCTCTCCCCTTCGCCTGAACCCTCACACCTGGCTGGGCCAGCGATCTTCTCTGTGGAAAGCCTCCAAATACAAGCCTGCACCTAACGTGGGTATTAGGAACAGAACTCAGATCAGCTGGAAGAAAAGGAAGTGCTCTCAACCACTCACGTTTTTAATCCCAGCTCTCAAGAGGCTGAGGCAGAACTGTCATGAGTTCGAGGTCATCTTGGGTGAGAGCGTTAGTTCCTGGTGGGCATAAGCTACAGCGTGAGATCCTGTCTGGAAATTAAACAGAAACGTTTGGCCCCAAGGATAGTTCTTCTTCCTTCTCATCTTGATTTAGATTCCTCTGGACTCAGAATCATGTTTTTGTATGATATTTAATAACTCGATCAGCTCTTATTATGAGCCAGCCCGCCACCCAATCATCAAGTCAGAGTCCTATCAATTCATTTAATTAGCTTTAGCACAATTACTGGACCCCCTAAACTATTTTTCCTCGATAGACTGGCTATTTCCCAGGTGTGCTTACCAAGTACTTGCTGTTTAAGTCTTGCCTGGGTTATTTCTGCTCCAGCAGTCTGTCCTCAGGGTGCATTTCCTGGTCCATTCTACCTAATGGATACCTTCTCTCTCTCTCTCTCTCTCTCTCTCTCTCTCTCTCTCTCCCTCCCTCTCTCTGTATGTGTGTGTCTCTGTCTCTCAGTCTCTCTTTCTCTGCCTCCTACCTGTAACCCCCAGCCCGGTAACCAAAGCCCCACCTATGTCTATTTTCCCCAGTAACTGTCCGTCAGCCACACTTATTTAACCAGTCAGAGAACACAGGCGAGCACAGTTTATACAACATCACTTGGTGCACATCAGAATGTGCACACCTAGACTGCAGCCAGATCTTGGGGGCCAGCATTTAGAATTTGAATTTGTAGCAGCACCAGACCAACCTGCAACAGAATCATTTATGAGACACATCCTGGGTCTGTCTATGAAGGTATTCTATACTAAGCTAGAAAGGGAAGGAGGGAAATTTGAGTGTAATGGGGATTGTAGGTAGGGGCCATGAGGCAGAGAGACAGAGACAGAGACACGCAGAGAGATAGAGAGACAGAGACAGAGACAGAGACAGAGAGTGACACAAAAAAGAGGGTGTAATACCATCTCCAAATCCCAATTCCCTCTGCCATTCTTTCTCATGGGTCATATTCCTTCAAACCATGAGCCAAAATAAATCCTTTAAAATATTTTTTATTTTTATTGTTTTTGTAAATAATGGCCATGTATGTGTGCATCTGTGTATAGATCTGCACCATGTCCGAAGTTCTTGCCCATGAGAGAGGCATCAGATCTCCCTGGAGTTGAAGTCACAAGAGGGGGTGAGTCACCTGATGCGGGTGCTGGGAACTCAATTCAAGACCCTCTCTAAGAGGGGTAGGCAGTCTTCACCGAAAAGCCATCTCTCCAGCACAATCTTTCCTTCTTTACCTTGCACTTGTCCAGTACTACGGTCATTTGAATAAGAGATATCTGTCATAGCTTGTGTATTTGAACACTCGATCCCTGGCTAGTTGTACTATTGAGGAAGGGTTTTAGGACCTTTAGGAGGTAGAGCCTTGTGGGTGGAGGTATGTCACTGGCGAGGGGGCACTTTACCTGTTCTCTTTCTGTGTCTCCATCTCTGCCTCTCTTTGCTTTCTGTGTGTGGGTGAAAATGTGATCAGCTAGGTAGGGTGACATATGCCCTTATTCCAAGTACATGGAGAAAGAGGCAGAGGCAAGAGTGTTTCTATGAGTTCAGGACCAGCTTGGCTTACATAGTGAGCTCCAGGACAGCCAGACAGGGAGCCTGTCTTGAAAGAAGGAGGAGGAGGAAGAAGAAGAAAAAAAGAAGAAAGAAAAGAACTAAATTAAATATAATCATTCAGCTTCCTGTTTCTCCTATCTACCAGGAGACTCCCAGCCTGGAGCAGGTTGAAATGGGACACAGAATAGGACTCTGGTGTGGCTTTAACAACTAATGGTCTCTGGACATTCAAGCTGTCTAACTATACTGAATGCTGATGATAACTTCTAAAATCCCAAAACTTCTGAGGGTTAAAAACTGGCTTGGGCTGGAGATGGCCCAAAAGGTCCTGAGTTTTTCATGGTTGCTCATTCTGATGCCTTCTGGTGTGTTGAAAAGCCACTGATAAATAAATAAATCTTTTAAAAAAAAAAAAAAGCCACTGGCTTGGGCAAATCACACCTGTAGCCTAACTAACAGCTGTTCTATCTCTGTGGGAATTATGGGTCTCTAACTTCAGCCTGCTCCTTGAAGTTGCAGGAAGAAAAAGGGATGCTTTGAAAAGTGGATTTGGCGTTCATTTCTAAGTTGTAAAAAAAAGTTACCTGTGAAAGCTTTCCAAGAAAAAAAGGTGAAAGTGGAATGATCATCAATTTATCTAAAAAGTGTTCTGTCCAAAAAGTTCTCCTCAGCTCAGTTCTGTCTTTTCTCTTTGTCCTCAGTACTTATATATCTTTCAGAATATGTGTAAAAAGTTCATCACGAGTTTACATATAAATTCAAGCAACAAGTTGAATAAGATGTTTGCAACAGAGAATGTTTACATGCATATCCATTAGGAGTAATTATCTGGCTAAACATCAATCAACTGTCACAACTCCACAGGTTATTGGAGAGTTAAAAACCATAACTATTAGTTATTAGGAACAAAGTCTTTGTCTCATTGTGGGTTTCTGTCCCTGAAATGAAACACCATGACCAGGACAGGAACATGACCAAGAAACAGGGCAGGAACTATTATAATTATTAGTGAACTTGTGTATAGATAAACCCGGTCAATATTTTATCTTCTGCCTTAGTGCCTCTAATAAATCATAGTTCCCTTTTTATGACCTTTGGATAATGGTTTTACAACCTTTTGGAATTTGCTCTGAGTAGTAGAAAATTTTGGTTACTATCTATAAGCGATTAACTGGTGACAAATGGGAGACTGACAGAGTTCTCAGTGCAGTTTTGACTATCAGAAAGAACCTAATAGCAGTCTTCCATTAAAGAAGCTTAATAAATACTGATATAATTTTGGGAATTCTTATAGGATTATCATTAAGAATTAAGAAGTCATCTATTTGTCTACGTAGCATCCACTACAAGACCTTATGTCTTCATAGTTCTGCAGAGATCTGCTCAAAAGGGGTTGGCTAATACTTAGTGATTGTCCTATTTGTGATAACAGAAAAAGCACATTAATAGCAGGAATCTTTCCTTAAATGATTTTCTCCCGGACCTTGCTCCTTGCCAATAGGAGCAAATCTGTCATGGATTGTTATAATCAAGGCAGACCATCTCAGGAAGATCACCTCCTAGTTATTAGCTTGTCCTATGCTGGCTCCTGACACCTATCACCCACAACCCCTTGCCTACCTCTTCTCCCATGCCCAGCCACACCATGATGAGCTCCGTTCCTCCAGAACCATAAAGAAAAATAAAGCCTTCCATAAGTTGCTCTTAATCGTGGATATTTTCTCACAGAGACAGAGATGCAAAAGGATGGGTGCTTTGTCACAGCAAGGAGAAAGGTGACTCGTTGTGGTTACTGGTGAATGTGTGGAGAAGGACACCAAGTAAGGAAGCTAAAAGCTAAACTGTAAATCCAGACTGCGCTGGCTACAGGCTACAGTCATCTGAGAAAAAGAAACCTCACTTGAAAAAATTTCCTCTGTATTAGCCTGAAGGGTGATCAATGGGTGGTGCCATCCCTGGACTGGAGGTCCTGGGTTCTATAAAAAAAGCAGGCAGAGCAAGCCAGTAAGCAGCACCCTTCCATGCCCTCTACAGCATGGTTCCTGCCCTGTTTGAGTTCCTGTCCTGACTTCCTTCAGTGATGAACAGTGCTGTGGAAGTGTGAGCTGAATAAACTCTTTCCTCCCCGAGTTGCTTTGGTCATGGAGTTTCATCACAGGGACAGAAATCCACAATGAGACAAAGTCCTTGCTCCTAATGATTTTTACTTCTGTTCTGCCAGACGTTACATTTTCTTTATACTATGTAACCATTATTCTTCAAGTGTCAGTGATGGCTAATCTTTGTTGCTGACTGACTGAACTCCATCTGGAATCAATAAAAAAAAAAAATCTGCTGGGCATTTCTGTGGGGCATTTTTTTGATCAGAGTATTCAAAGCAGGAAGGCTCGCCCTAAATGTGCACCATCTGCTGGCAGGCCTCATGAAGGGACAAGGAAGAAGGAAGCTTGCTTTTTGCCTGCTTGCCCTTTACTCTCAATGGCAAGTTCATCCATTCTGTGGCTGTAGCATCCTCTCTGTCAAGACACAGCCACTGTGGGACTGCCTGAACCATATCCTATAAGTCAAACTAGTAAATCCCCTTTTGATGTCTACATTCACCCTATCGGTTCTGTTTCTTTGACAAACCCTGACTAATACATAGCTGTAGGCATAGATTTTTCCAACCTATTTTAATAAGGGTTCAACCTCTTCTCTAGCCCACCACCCAGCAGAAGTAATGGAAGAGAAACGTTAGGATCTGGGGGAAGTAGATGTGTTTAGAAATGGTTCTTTGGGGGTGAGCTTGATCTTGATTGGCAGTTCAGTCTTGTACCAAACACAAAATATGAATCAGTAGCTACAGTCCAGTCCTCTCAGCAGGCAGACACCACACGCAAACCAGGAGTTACAGTTCAATCCCGAGGAAACCACCAGGCTCACCAACTGGCTCAAAGCTGCTGAAAGAGCAAACTGCCTCGGAAAACTCATGAATAGTCATTGGGCAAGTTTCTTTCAATGTTGGTGTTACCACAAATTGAGCTCAACAATGCTATATAAGTCGAACTGACACATGCGTGTAGCGAAGAATAGCGAGGCAGAGGCAAACCAAACCAATGCTCAGTGTCTCCCACTGCTTGTGGGGGTCATTTATACTCCTCCATCACAGCTTCTTTCCTATGTCTGCTGTATCCAAACGTCCTTTCACCTGTGTCTGCTTCAGGAAAACATTCTTACCCATGTCTGCTTTAGCAAGACATCCTTTTACCTGTGTGCCCTGGCAAAACATCATTTGACATAACCCGCTTTCCAATGAAGTAGACGTTTCTTCTTCACATAGTCAGAATAGAAGTGACTAGAAATAAAGTTGAACTTGGTGAGTCTCCCATCACAGCCACATCCTTCTTGCTAAAGTACAGTGACCAATGTCTTTAACGCAGTGTCTACCAGAGCTCGAAGAGAGTTTTGGAAACAGTTGAGCTGGCCACCTTGGAAATTTCCATCTGCCCTACTCAGTCACCCTCCCAACTGGGGAAAAAGGACCTCATGTGCACTTGAGGCCTCAAGGACCAACCACAGAGTGGGTTGCCCAGGTCTTTCTGTCTCTTCTCACAGAGACTAATTTATAGTCTAACAATATGGATCATATAGGATGGAGAGATGGCTCAGCAGGGAAGAATGTATATTTTGCTCTTGCAGGGGACGTGAGTGTGGTTTCCAGAGGCTCACAGTGAACTTTAACTCCGGGAATCTTGTAGGCCTTTAACTCCGGGAATCTTGTAGGCACCTGCCTCTCTCTCTCTCTCTCTCTCTCTCTCTCTCTCTCTCTCTCTCTCTCTCTCTCTCTCGTGCATGTGCGTGTAGTTAAAAGTATAAAATAAATCTTTAACAAACAATGAACAGGTCTGTGTAAGCCAGGGCTTCTCGACCTCTGGGGCCAGGTAATTCTTTGTTGTGGAGACCTGCTCCATGTATCAAGTGGTTCCCAGCAGTGTTCCATCCTGCTGTGGCTAGAAAAATCTGCATCACATCACCTGTGATGATTAATGATATCTCGGCCCTTGCCACAGCACTCTGGGGGAGTGAAATACCCCATCTGAGAGCCACCAGTGTAGATCAATGACAGTTTATGCTTCAGGAGTGCCCACCACCATCTGTTTGTGGGAGTATACGTTGGCACAAACCTTAGGAGGGTGATTTCAAAAGTAGACGTTGGAAAGCAATCATTAAAATATTCAAAATATTTGCATTGGAAGGAAGGGAACGGATCTGTTATTTATAGCCCTGAAAGTGTAATAGATTCATTAGGAATAAGGGTTTGACAGGATATAAGGCTGTATTTTCCTGATGTGATAGACACAGATTCAGTGACTGCCAGCTCACTGCAATCTCTGAAGTAGCCCCATGCAGAACCCTAATCAGTCAATTCTATTGTTTATTGATTGCAGTCTAAGGTATCTGGTCTTTAAACTCACCGCGTGTGTGTGTGTGTGTGTGTGTGTGTGTGTGTGTGTGTGTGTGTGTGTGCGCGTGCGTGCGCGCGCTCACAAGTGCACAGGCATGCACATGAACACATTCACACGTGTGTGCCCACACCCATGCCAAGACAACTTATAGAAGGCAGTTTTCTCCTTCCACCGTGTGGGTCTCACTGGGCAGTGGTGGCACATACATTTAATCCCAGGACGAGGGAGACAGAGGTGAATTTCTGTGAGTTTGAGGCCAGCCTGGTCTACAGAGTGAGTTCCAGGACAGCCAGGGGAGTTAGATAGAGAAACCCTGTCTTGGGGACTGGGGGTAAAAATACCAATGTGAATCTGGGATCAAACTCAGGTGGTCAGGTTTCATGGCAAATTGCTTTATCCACTGAGCCTTTAAGGCGGCCCAGTCTAAGGTACTTCATTATAGCAGTTCATACTGACAAACAGTGCTTCCCTAGGCATCTCATTAACCTGAGCAGGTGAGTCAGGCAAAGGGACTAAGGATGTGACGACTCCTCCCCCATGTCCAGCACACATGCTCCAGCCTAAGGAACAATGGGGGGGGGGACAGATGCCTAGAATCTCTGTGACATTTGTGGGAATCTAGCTCCACGAGTTGGCAGCCATCTTGGACAGAACCCAAGGTAGATGACATTAACATGCATCCCAAAACATATAGGATAACAAAATTCAGGAAGAGAGCCAGTCAAGCATCTTATGCTGGCCACGATGCTCTGACATCAGATGGGTCATTCACTCCTGAAAACACCCAAGGACATGACAGTTAGCAGTAGCCGACTTTTTATCTAGATTAGCATACAAAGCCCCTACTTCATGCTTAAGTGCACAGGAAACCTCCCCATCCTGCTGCTTGCCCAAACGCTGCTTCTAGCAGAGTGCCCTGGGTTGTCTCGCTTCTTCCTGTGGTCTCTCAGCATTTTCCACTTAGGAGAACTGGTTCTCATACCTGGGATTTTTCCACAACGGTATTTAAGTCTGGAGTTCTGGTCTTCCCACCCCCTCCACTCCATTTCCTCCTTCTCCTCTTTATTGTGCATGTGAGGTGTAGATGTGTGTATATCATCACGCAAGTACACACGTGCATGCACATAAGACTGAAGGGAAGTCAAGAGCAGGTACCTTCCTCAGTTGCATATATATGTGTGTGTGTGTGCATGTGCGTGTATGTATGTGTATGTATATATATGTATATATGTATATGTATACATATGTATGTATGTGTGTGTGCATGTATGTATGTGTATGTATATATGTATGTATATATGTGTATATATGTATGTGTATACATATGTATGTATGTGTGTGTGTGTGTGTGTGTGTGTATTTTTTTGAGACAGCTCCCCTGAACTTGGACCTCACAGACTCCACTGAACTGGCTAGCCAGCAAACTTCGGGGATCCACTTGTCTATCCTGAATTGCACAATACCCCAGCTCTGGGGCTACAGATGTGTGTCATACTGGGGCTCCAAACTCAGCTAAATACTTACTGACAGCTGTTTTTCCAACCCCAAAGTTCCAGTTATTTCCATGGCTACCTTCAAGCAGGACATCCTCATGGTCCTCTCACATAATCCAGGAATTTTCTTCCTTGTTCACTGCATATAACTCAGATTGGATTTCTTTCCTCTGTGGCAGTAGGATTCTAATATACCTTGGCATAGATATAGTAAATTCACATAAATGTCCAAGAACACTGGTGAGATTTTTGACTTGTAAATATCTGGAGGAAAGAATGGCTGTGCAAATAAGGTGCGTGCAAATCGACCTGCGAGCTATTTTGTAAATCTTTATGTGGCTTCTGAAAATTCTCAGCAGATGTGGCTGCCTATTGGTACAGATAGCTGTGTGAGGCTGGTTTTAATTGACACAGCCTAGAATCACCTGGGGCAGAGAGTCTCTGCAAAACATTGTCTGCATTGGGTTGGCATGTCCTTAGGGGACCAATTCATTAAGTTAACTGAGATGGGAAGACCTAGCCCACTGTGGGCGGCACCATCCCCTAGGCAGGGTTTCCTAACAGATCTAAGAGTGGAGAAATAGAAATGGAAGAGATGGGACTAGCTGTTGTTTGAAGTCCTGCTTTGACGTCCCCATGATGCTTTGCAAGCTGAAATGAACCCTCGTCTCCCTCAAGTCGATTTTTTTTTTCTGAAGCATCTTATCACAGCAGGGGAACTGAAATTAGAACAGACAGCCACCTCAGCCATCTATACTGTGGAAGACCTTGACTTCCCAAAGATCTGACACTCATTACCACATTTGCCTTCCACCGCAACAACTCAACCAGGCAGAGGAGGCAGTGCCATTCCCATTTCCAGGTGAGAAAATGAAGACACCACAAGGCTAAATGACTTTTTAATGCAATTCAGGAGTCTGGAAGGAGAGAAGCAATTCCCAAATTCAATCGGTCGGGAGCTGCAACCGAGAGTGATTCAACGCTAACGGCCGAAGTTCTGAAGCCTGAGAATGATTTATCTCCTTTTGTAAATAATATATTATCCCTCTAACAACCTGATCCTCGCCAACATTTGACATGCTTACCAATGAGAGAGAAAGGAATAACATTATAGCTGGTATACTGGCAAACCTCCTGGGAGGGTAATGTACGTTGGATCTCCAATGACAGGCTCCACAGCAGAGAAAAAATAATAAACCATGAAAAATCAATAGGTTAGCCAGTGCCCAGAATTGCTTCTGCCTGAGAGGCGATGATTCACCCAAGATAAACATCGAACTGGTGTCATTCAAGATAAAACACTGGACAGGCCTTCCTGCCCATCCCCTCTGTGCTATTAAGGGTCATTCGCACCCAGAAGTGGTACAGTGCACCCTGCAGTCTAGATTGTTGTTGCTGCTGCTGTTTTTTGGAGACAGGGTTTAGAGGGCAATATACAACTTGAATTGACAACCTGCAACATAGTCCTGCTCCTAAGATTCAGGAAACAAAGTTGCAGAAGGGGTAAAAAGATTGTAAAAGTCCGAGGAACAAGATATTGGCTACAAGATAGTGTCTGTGATGGTTTGAATAGGTTTGGTTCCCATGAGTCATGTGTTTGAATGATCGGCCATAGGGAGTGATACTATTAGAATGTGTGGCCTTATTGGAGGAAGTGTGTCACTATGTAGGAGGGCTCAGGCTCTCCCCAGTGTGGAGGCTAGTCTCCTGGCCAGTGTCCTCCTGGCTGTCTTAGGATCAAGACGTACAACTCTCAACTCCTCCAGTACCATGTCTACCTGCACTCTGCCTTTCTTCTTGCCATGATGATAATGGACTGAACCTCTGAAGCTGTAAGCCAGGCCCAAGGGATCATAGTGTCTCTTTTTTTAAAAATATTTTATTTGGGGGGTTGGGGATTTAGCTCAGTGGTAGAGCGCTTGCCTAGCAAGCACAAGGCCTGGGTTTGGTCCCCAGCTCCGAAAAAAAGAAAAAAATATTTTATTTTTTATTTTATGTATATAAGTACACTGCAGCTGTCTTTGACACACCAGAAGAAGGCATCAGATCCCATTACAGATGGTTGTGAGCCACCATGTGGTTGCTGGGAATTGAACTCAGGACCTTTGGAAGAGCAGTCAGTGCTCTTAGCCACTGAGCCATCTCCAGCCCCATGGTGTCTCTTCACAGCAATAAAACTCAAACTAAAACAGCATCCTATTTAAAAAAAATAAGATTTGTTTTACCAATATGAGTGTCTTGCCTGTGTGTGTTTCTGTGTCTGTGTGTGTGTGTCCTGTGGTTACCTGTTGTCCAAAGAGGTCTGAACAAGGTCTTGGAGCCCTTGGGACTGGAGTTATAGATAGTTGTGAGCTACCATGTGTGCTGGGAACCAAACCTAGGATCTTTGGAAGCAGCCAGTGCTTTTTTTTTTTTTTTTACAGATTTATTCATTTATTATATATAAGTACACTGTAGCTGTCATCAGATACACTGGAAGAGGGCATCGGATCTCTTTACAGATGGTTGTGAGCCACCACATGGTTGGTGGGAATTGAACTCAGGACCTCTGGAAGAATAATCGGGTGCTCTTAACTGCTGAGCCATCTCTCCAGCCCGCAGCCAGTGCTCTTAATCACTAAGCCATCTTTTCCAGCATCTCGCGCCTTACTTTCTACTTTTCTGTGTATCATTCAGTCCAGGCTGGAAGATGGTGACACTCTCATTGCGTATCTTTCCCACACCCTCAGCTGATCCTCTTTGGAAACATAATCACAGATAAGCCCACAGATGTACTCACTAATGTTCTAGGTGGTTCTAAATCCAGGAAGGCTGACCATCAAGTCTAACTACAGAGTATATGAACATAAAGTGTACATGGGTAACACTGACCTGTGAAACCCAGTGTATAACTGTTTCCTCTGAAATTGATACATTCTATCCTGTAGGAATGATCTAAACAGGAAGGTTAAACAACTCAAAATAGCTTCAGGAAGTCCCTGAAACTGACCAGATTTGCTAGATCCTCTCCCTGCCAGGGTAAACAATAAAGGCTGTGAGCCCTCATAAGAGAAGGGCGAGCCAAGTCGCAAAAGACCCTTGCAGCCAAACCCGCTGCCTGGAAGTAACAGAAACCAGCCAAGCTGCCTGGAAGAGGTTTAGACCAACTGAGGCAGCCAGAAAGGATACTCTACAACCTGCTGAGCTGCCTGCAGGCTGTGCTCCAGATGTCACCCAAGCTGGGGAGGGCTTTGGTGATGCAGCTGTCTTTGACACATTTCTGCACTTCTAAGTTACCCCTCATCCATATTCCTATAAGTAACCCCAATAAAATTTATTGGTTCACCGATTGGACTTGGTGTTGCCTGTACTTTAGTTTGTCATGGGATCCCAATATGGGGTTAGTCCTCTGAGAAGTTTGGTCACATAACAAAATTTCAAGACTGTGTCTGTAAAAGAGTATAATCACAGGCTAAAGAGATGGCTCAGCAGTTAAGAGCACTGACTGCTCTTCCAGAGGTTCTGAGTTCAAATCCCACCAACCATGTGGTGGCTCACAACCATCTATAATGGGATCTGATGCCCTCTTCTGGTGTGTCTGAAGACAGTGACAGAGTACTTATATGCATAAATAATTAATTTTAAAATGGTTTTAAAAGTGCAATCATTTTCAGCCTCTCATGCCTGTTTTCAGGAAGTAAAACTACTACGTTTGCCTCTTAAGGGAAACATTTATAGCACAAACCCCCAGACACCTAAATGCCTGTGACCCACCACTTAAACAACTTCTTTCTGATTCCTCGAATGTAAAATAGTCACCGGAATGCTAGCATTTGAGGCTTCCGGGGAGCCTGGCTTCCCACGTTGTTGGTAATTCTTTTCTCCACAGGGTTGTTATTAAGAACCGTTTGCCAGGACACCTACAAGCAAAGATTAAGCTCATAAACAGCCTGCCTCTGAAATGCCATTGGGTGTTCTCAGATGCACATGTAGCCTGCTGGGTATACATTCCCCAACATGATTGCCGGAGCTATCTTTAGTCTCTACCTCACAGCTTGTGTTTATGAAAATAAGCACATTCACATGACAGTCATTTGAAGGGCAACCCTGACCTTATGAAACACATAATTCCGGTCTGTTGGTAGATTTCTGACTGAGGGGCTCATGAGGGGCATTGTTATACATAAATCTTCTATGTCTCATTAATACATTAGATCCATACTTACAGAAGCAGTTATTATGTGTCAGGTGCTATTCTAGGTACTAGGTTCAAGGGTAAAAAAGGGCCAGAGATAACTAGTTCAAGGACAGCCTGGTCTACAGAGGTGAGTTCAAGGACAGCCTGGTCTACAGAGGTGAGTTCAAGGACAGCCAGGGCTATGCAGACTCTGTCTCAGAAAAAAAAAGAAAGAAAGAAAGAAAGAAAGGAAGGAAGGAAGGAAAGAAAGAAAAAGATTTTCTATTCCGAGGTCTCAGACTGAGAAGAAAATATTCAAAACCAAAATCAAAACACAACTCTATTAGTATTTATTTATTTATAGTCTCCTGTGTTCCAGAAAAGAATTAAGACAGCCTATTTATTCTTATTTAGGATACCTAACACGTTGCCGGGTAGTGGAAATTTTATATAAGAAAGAAGGAAGGTAAACAAATCAGGAATGAGGGCAGAGATAGGGCCAGAGACGAGACTAACTCAGACATGGGTCTGATCAGTTCTCCTGTGCGTACAGAATTGGGCTGTTGCTGGTGTAATAGGTGTTATTGGGGCTCTCCTAGAGCCCCTCAGTCCTCCCTCTAGGCACTGAACAATTTTCATTGAGCTCTGAATGGGTGCTTTCTTTGTGGGCGCACACCTAGCCACGTGTCCCCAAAGTGCCTGCAAGTCCATAGCCCCAGAAAGAGCTCTCAGCTAGTGATGGGTGGGAGCTGATAGATCAATGCCTAATAGATTGATACCCGTGTTAGTCAGCTTCCTGCTGTTATGCCAAACTACCTGAGACAGTCAGTCTGGAGAAGCACACGTTGGTTTTGACTCATGGTGTCAGAGGGTCTTGTCCATGTTTGTAGGGGGAGTGGTTCTGATCGGGACTCTGTGTTTACTGACGCTGAAGGCCCTTGCCCCCAATTGGTTTTTAACCTATCAATAAAGATGCCGCAACCAATGGCTGGGCTGAAAGAAAGAGGCGAGACTTCAGGTTCCCACAGGCTAGTTGAAAGGAAGAGAATTAAGATACTTGTGGGAGAGAGACCGAACAGACTCGGAGCTATAGGGGCAGAAATATAGGCAGAAAGGGAAAGCAGCCTGAACCAATGGGCTTCACAGAAGGTAACCAAGCAACTAAGTTGAGGGAAGATTTAGAGGTGTTGAGCTAGGAGTGAAGGTAAAAGCATGCTAGCCGCAGAAGGCTTAGAAGAGCCCAGCCACAGAGCCAATAATCAAGTTTACTAAGGAGCTGATATGTCTTTTATCTGCAGATCTGAGATAGCTCCTGGGCGGGTGCATGCTTGCGTGCAACCAGCCAGGAACACAGAGCAGTGTAGACAAAACTACATGCTACACACGCTCACTTGGTTCCGTCCCTTTGTTCCTGTGGTGATATATCATGGCAGGAGCATGAGGTGGAAGAGGCAACCACTACTGCTGTGTCAGGAAAGCAAAAAGAGACAGGAATGACTTGGGATCCTCAGTGTCCTAATATCCTCTCCCATCAGACCCCACTTCCTAAAGGTTCCACCAGAGAGCGAGGAGCAAGCCTTTACCACATCACCCTTTGGAGAACAGTTCAAAGAGAAGCTAGTGCGACCCAGCTCCTCTCCCTTCTGCAACAGCACTTAGGCGGGTGCTGTATCATCTTTCAGAGACATCATGACCAAGTCAACTTTTTTAAAAGAGAAAGCATTTAATTGAGGGTGTTGCCTATAAATGCTGAACTGTAATCCCTTATCATCATGATGGGGAGCACGGTGGCACACATGGCACTGGAGATGAAGCTGAGGGCTTTACGTTCTGATCCGCTTGCAGGCAGAAGGAGAAAGGAACACTGGACAGGGTGTAGGCTCTTCAAACCTCTGAGCCCACCCCCTCCAGTGACGCACTTCCTCCAACAAGGCCACGCCTCCTAATCCTTCCAAACAGTGCCACGCTCTGGTGAGCGAACCTACAGGGCCTGAGGGGGGCCATTCTTATTCAGACCACACCACCTCCTTTGTTTCCAGACATCAACCACAACATGCTGTCTTGGTTGAATCCACTTTAGCCAAGGGACATCTCCATCTTGTTCCACTGAGCATCGTCTTTCTCACCCAGCTACTGTTGGTTTACTGGATGCCAATAGACCAGTGGTATCAAAGCTGTCTGATACTCAGCTAGGAGAACTACCTCCTAACCACTCCGGTTACCTCCATGCTGTCTAGGGACCAGAATAACATCAACAAAAATTTTTTTTATTTACAACACTCTTCAGTAAATATCCCTCTAAAAGTTCTTTTGACTTCTGTCTACGCCCATCAGCACTTCAAGCTCAGGCATGGTCGGTCAGTCATAAGCATTGATCCTGAAACTTAATTTCCAGGGAAGACTGTCTTACCGTCCTCAAAAACCACCCACCCCAGACAAGGAGTGGAACGAAGTTCTAGAGTATTCAACTACCTAGCACATGCAAACGGCTGAACTCCATACCAGCACCACATGCACACACACACTCCCACACTAAAATGAAAACTCTTTCCAAATAAACTTTGTTTCAACTTAAGCCTGTCTAACCAACCTTGGCTTTCCCTTTTGATGACTATCCCTGCGATGCCCCCCGGGTACTTCTGGCAAACAGGATCCATGAAAAATGTATGAGCTGTCCTGGAAGAGAGGATTATTCATTAAAAATCCTGTTGAATATTAAAGGCCATCCACCACGATACTCATTTCTAATGGATGTGGGTGCAGCTCAGTGGTAGAACATGCCTAAGGCCCTGGGTTGTTGTTTGCAAATACTGACAGAGCGAGCCATTTCTTCAGTCTCCTTTCTGGCAACATTTAGGGAGGTGTCATAGAAATATTAGCTATCTGTGAAGCTAATATTGGTTCTCTGTAAAGCTATCTCTGGGCTTACCTTTTTAAACCAGGTACGGGCTGGCTTTTGTGCTCTAAAACTATCTTTGGCTCTATGTTTCCCTTAAAATAAAACTAGGATCTGTTTTGTTTCATTTTGCTTTTGAGATGGGGTTTCTCTGTGTAGCCCTGGATGTCCCGGAATTTGCTCTGTAGACTCAGCTGACCTTGGACTCAGAGATGCTCCTGCCTCTGCCTCCTGGAGAACAGGTTTAAAGGTGTGGCCACCACTGCCCAGCTAAACTAGGACTTCTTGATAGGACCTATTGGCCCCAATCTGGCACAGCCTCATCTCTCCTTCCTCTCCCTTTTAACAAACTTGTCCCAGCTCTGGGGTTTCCTTTCTATTCCTTAAAAGTACCACACTGGTCAGTGGTACCACACTTCTTTAATCCCAGTACACGGGAGGCAGAGGCAGGAGGGTCTCTGGGTTTGAGGTCAGCCTGGTCTACAGAGTGAGTTCCAGGACAGCCAGGGCTACACAGGGAAACCTTGTCTCAAAACAAACAAACAAAAATGCCACACTCTTCCCTTCTTCACCTCAGTCTTTGCCTCTGTCACCCTTTCTGCCTAGAGTATTCCTCCCACGGCTTTTTTTTTTTTTTTTTTTAATGGCTGACTCCTGATTCAAATGTCAACTCAAATGTCACTTCTCTAGACATCAGCCCAGCTGCTTGCACCTACCCCAGTGCCCACTATTTGATAATCAAATTTGTAACTCTCAAACCACCTTCCTTTTCCATGGGATGAATCAACACCCCGCCTACTTTCTCTCTCTTCTAAAACATTTCAGGTAGGTTTAGGGCTGTAAATCAAGGGCAGAGAGTGCACTTAACATTCAAAGAGGCAATCCCCAATAATTAAATGACCAATAATTATTCATTATTTCCCCAATAATTATCTAAGATTTTCCCCGGAGATCCTGACTCTGAATGAGGATCAAGTCACCAATTCATGCAATGCTGATCAATTTCTGTAACAGGCTAAAGTAAAGGAAAGGTTGTTGTTGTTGTTGTTGTTGTTGTTGTTGTTGTTGTTGAAGCAGTGAGGGGCGGAGACAGCTTAGCCATTAAGAGCATTTGCAGAGAACCAGGGTCCAGTTCACAGCACCCACGCTGTGGCTGGTAAACCATCAGTAACTCCCGTTCCCGCGCCCTCTTCTGGCCTCTGCAGGTACTGCACACACATGACCCAGGACCAACATGCAGGACACTTCATAGACATAAAACAAAAAGGATAAATACTTTTAAGTGGAAATCGGGGCTGGGCATACAGCTCAGCAGTTAAGAACACTCGTTCCTCTTGCAGAGGACCCGAGTTCAGTTCCCAGACTCACACAGTGGTTCACAACCATCCATAAGTTTGTTTCCAGTGATCCAATGCCTTCTCCTGACATCTATAGCTGCTAGGCACACGGGTTTGTGTGTGTGTGTGTGTGTGTGTGTGTGTGTGTGTGTGTGTGTGTGTGTGTGTGTGTGGCAAAGCATGCATACACATAAAATAAATAACCCTAATTTTTTTAAACTAGAGCAGCAAATGTAACTAAGTTTTCCACAGGCTAGAGAGAATAAAAAAGGAAAACTTCATGGTAGATGCTCAAAAAAGTTTTGTTTTGTTTTAGACAGGGTCTCACCATGTAATGCTATCTGTCCTGGAACAGTCTATGTGGATCAGGCTGGTCTTGAACTCACAGAGATCCACCTGTCTCTCTCTTCTGGGTGCAAGAATTAAAGGCATGTTTTACTTACCTGGACTGATTAAAAAACAAAACAAAACAGAGTGTACAATATGAGTCAGACCATATTGATTAGACCAGCACTATCCGACAGAAACATAAGGTGAGCCACAGCCACATTGTAAATTTTCTAGTAGACCAAATAAAAACAAAACAAACAAAAAAGGTAAAATTTAGTTTAGTAGTAGATTTTTAAAAAGATTTATTTAGGGGGGGGGGAGTTAGGCCAGGGGTGGAGGGCTTACCCAAGAAGGGCAAAGCCCCGGGGTCGGGCCCCAAACCCAAAAAAAAAAACCAAAAAAAAAAAAAAAAAAAAAAAAAAAAAGATTTATTTATTTATTCTATGTATGAGTATACTGTCACTGTCTTCAGACACACTAGAAGAGGGCATCAGATCCCATTACAGATGGTTGTGAGCCACCATGTGGGTGCTGGGAATTGAACTCAGGGCCTCCGGAAGAGCAGTTGGTGCTCTTAACTGCCGAGCCATCTCTCCAGTCCAATAGTACATTTTATTAAGCCAAATACAGCCAAAATATTTCAAAATGCGGTCACTATACAAAGAATACCAAGGAGATATTTTGTGCTGCTTTTACACACAGTCTTTGAAATGAAAGTGCGACATTACACTTGTGGCAGAGTTGGGGGCAAAGCACTCACCTCTCATGTGAGAGGCCCTGGTTCAATCCCATGCCCCTCCCAACGAAGCAAGCTAAGATTCCACCTACAGCATAGCTCAATTGGGGTGTCAAACTTTAGTTGGAAAAGGATTCCCCATACACTTGAATTTCACCAAACTTACGGATCAAAAAATGTGAATTCCTATCTACACGCGTTCCGAACACTTCAGTGTTTTCCAAGAAAAGCCAAGAGTCAGTTTTAAATTTAAAATGGGAATTAAGGGTAGCATGACAAGAGACACCAGATAAAGAATGTCACATACTAGATGATTCTGTTTTTCCTTAAAATTTATTTACCCTTATTTTATGTATTTACATATTTTGCCTGCATGTTTGTCTGTGTGCAGTAGCCTCACAGGCCAGAAGGGGGCGCTGGAGTCCCGGGAGTTGGAGTTAGGAATGGTTGTAAGCTCACCTGTTGGATGCTGGATATCAGACACTGGTCCTCAGTAATGCAGACAGTGAATGTTCTTAACCACTGAGCCATCTTTCCAGCTTCTGGGGGTTTTTTGGGGGGTAGGGTAGGGTGGTGGAGGAGGTACATTGTGGGTGTGTTTTTGTTTTTAGTTTTTTATTACATTTTTTGAAAATCTATTTGTGTGTGTGTGTGTTTGTGTGTGTGTGTGTGTGCCCACACCGATGTGCACACATAGATCAGAAGACAATTTGTGAGAGCCATTTCTTTCCTTCTACTGTGTGAATCCAGAGAATCAAGCTAGGTCATTAAGCAACAAATCTTATCCACTGGGCCATCCTATTGGCTCTGAATCTGTCGGTTTTTTTTTTTTTTTTTTTTTTTGGTTTTTTTGGTTCTTTTTTCGAGCTGGGGACCGAACCCAGGGCCTTGCGCTTCCTAGGCAAGCCGCTCTACCACTGAGCTAAATCCCCAACCCCTGGTTTTGTTTTTTAATATCCAGGATAGATAAATTCCTAGGAGATGGATCATAGGTTGATGTTGACGGGGGCTAGGAGAAGAGATGGGGAGAAACTATGTAAGGGGCTTCCTTTGGGTGAAATAAATGTTTTCTGGAACTAAGTAAAGGTGGTAAATTCTAGTAAGCCCAACAGAGCCAAAATACTTTCATTTCCACTTGTGTTCGGTATACAGAAATAGCTATTGTGAATGGATTATTAAGGTGAATAGATCGTTTTGAAATGGTCAGTGAATATGCTGTTTTCAGCGTGTTGGAAAAAAAATTAACAAAATTTAACTGAAACCAGTTTCCATTCCTCAGTTGTTCTAGTAGTTACAGTGAGCTGTCCTCAACTATGGTGTTGTAGGACGTCGAACATGGTCACTTATATGCAGAGTCACCCACTGATTCCAATCCATGTTTGCTTTGGATGTCCAGCACTCTCCAAAAGCTCTCAAGGTGATATGTCCCCGTTTATTTAAGCACCACCTGGCAGCCACTCAAGTGGCACGGTTCTATTTCACGAGGGCTAGCCATGAATCCAATTATTAGTGTTCCACTGTATCAGCACGTTCAGGACAGCTTGTTAGGTTGGCTGCATTTTAAAGCTCGTTACGTTCTCCAATCGTTTTTCTGAAGGGCATGAGGCATCCAGGGGCTTGTGCTCTGTTCCCAAAACTGACTTCCCAACAGCCCCTCCTCCAGGGAGGCGCAAGGGAGCAGAGGAGAAAGGAGCTCATAGAAGGCAGGCACCAGATTGGTTTAACACATGTTTTAAAAAAAACAAAAAACAAAAACATAACCAGTTGAAATGATTAAATCCTTAAGAAACCCCAAGGATGACTCCAAAGGACCCAATGAGCTCACCGTGTCTGATTCAGATGAACACAAGGGCTCTGCCTTTTCCCTTCAACTCCCGGAATCTAAAGATCTGCAGGCATTTTCTCCCTGCACTGGGTCAGACCTCTCCAGCATCCAGCACTGTGTCTGTAAGCCTTATCGAAATCTCTCTTTGCCTGTCTAGGTATCTCTGTGTGTGTGTACGTATGTGTGTACCTATGTACCTATGTACGTATGTATGTATGTATGTATGTATGTATGTATATATGTATCTATCTATCTGATCTATGTATCTATCTATATATCCATCTGTATCTATGTATGTATCTATGTATATATCTATGTATTTATGTATCTATGTATTTATGTATCTATGTATCTATATATCTATGTATCTATGTATATATCTTTGTATCTATATATGTATCTATGTACATATGTACCTATGTATGTATGTGTGTATCTATCTATTTGATCTATGTATCTATGTACCTATGTATCTGTGTATGTATCTATCTATGCATCTATGTATCTATGTATCTATCTATGTATCTATCTATGTATCTATGTATCTATCTATGTATCTATGTATCTATCTATCTATCTATCTATCTATCTATCTATCTATCTATCTATCTGGTTTATTTTCAAGACAGGATTTCTCTGTGTAGCCCTGGCTATCATGAAACTCACTCTGTAGACCAGGCTGGCCTCAGAGTCAAAGATCCTCCTGCCTCTGCCAACCAAGTGCTGGGATTAACAGTGTACACCACCTCCACCTGGTTAGAGTCACCCTCCACCCACCGTGTTTAATTTCAAAGCTTTCTACCAAAGCTGCTATCATTGAAGGTAGCCACTCATTGAGGGGAAGGCTCTTTGCATAGAGCCATTTCCTTTGCATGTTCCCCCTAGTGTGTACGTTTGTGTGAGTGTGTATGTGTGTGTGTGTGTGTGTATGTGTATGTGTGTGTGTGTAGGTATGATTACACATGCAGAGACCTATATGTGTGCGTATACACGTGTGTGGAGGCCAGAGTCAGTCTTGGTTTCCATTCTGGAGGAGCCAGCATCTTGTTTGAAACAGACCTGGACCTCATTGATAAGACGAGGCAGACTGGTCAGTGAGCCTAGCGATCCTCCTGTCTCCGGCTCTCCAGCTCTGACTTTCTAAGACACCACCATATCAGGCTTTTTATGTGACACCAAGGATTAAAGTCAAATCCTCATGCCTCCATCCCAAGTATTTTACTGACCGAGTTATCTCCCCTTTAGGGGAGAAGAATAAAATAAAATTCCTACTCGTTGATTTTTTTTTTTCCTGACCAGCCCAGTAGCAGTTTGTCCCTCTGCCATAGGGAGGAAACAGATATCAGTATAAATCTATAGCTGTCTTATTTATAGCACAGGCCTTAGGCAAAACAACCACCGCCACAAAGAACAAACCACAGCAGCGCATCCAATGACTCCTATAGCTGCTTCAGAAGGCCTGATAAACACTCCCCGAAGACTCACCGCCATTCATGCTCTGTTCAAGGTTGAGCTTGCCTTATGCCTCGTTTTATTGGCAAACGTTTCCTTGCAGAAATGGCCTGTGAACAGAGAAGAACGGCTGCAGGGCATGAAGGAGGCCAGGAAACAGGGGAAAGGTGCTAGAGGTAATTTATGATGCAAAAGAAGAAGGCATCTGGAGAGATGGCTCAGCGTTTGAATGCTGGCTGCTCTTGCTGAGGACCCAGGGTCAATTTCCAGCAACCACTGGGTGGCTCCTAAATCTTTGACACCAGGTCCAGGCGAACTAGCACCCTCTTCTTGGCCTCCATAGGAATCAGGCATACACATAGTACACACATGCCTGTGTGCGCATGCTCACAGGTGGGTGCTGGGTGCACACACCACATACACTCAATCAGAACATTCATCCAGGGCTGGAGAAATGGCTGTGTTTAAGAGCACTGACTGCTCTTCCAGAGGTCCTGAGTTCAATTCCTAGCAACCACATGGTGGCTCACAACCATCTGTAATGGGATCTGATGCCCTCTCCTGGTATGTCTGAGGACAACTACAGTGTACTCATGTACATTAAATAAATAAATCTTTTAGAAGAATGCAGAGGAAGAGGAGAAGAAGAGGAAGAAGCAGCAAGAAGAGAAGAGTAGAAGAGCAGTCGTGTGAATCACTGAGATCCTCACCTCATAGTCAGAGTCCTGGAGACCCAGCAGCGAAGAAGCCTATTACAGACATTGCAAAGCCAGGCATCAATCTTGGTAAAAATGGCCGGTGCACCCAATCACGTTTCCCTGAATTCCTCATTGGCTGACTTTTTCAGGGTGGCACACTCTGCCCAGAAGCTAGTATTACATCCATCCCAAGTTTTCCATCCTTCTGGAGCTTGAGCACCCTCCCTCCAGCTCTTTCCTGATTTGTGGATTCAGTGATCTGTCCAACTGTAACTTTTCAACCCTAAGATAAGTTGAACAGCACCCAGGCAAGGAGGTGCCAGCCGCTAGCTGGGGAAGGCAGGAGCCTGGTGTCTCTTGCTTGCTTATCTGTGATTCATTGCTGAATTCTAAACACACCTCATACTGAGACCGAGCATAATGGTGTGTTTCTTAGAGCAGCCTGCCCACACAGGCTTCATTTCTTTCTTGCAGTCTCGCAGCCTCAAACACGTCAGTGCTGGTGAGCTGACTTATCCTAGATAGAGAAAGGCTACAGTGTCAGAGGATCAACACAGAAGGAGCCTGGTCTGCCATTCAACCAACCTTTATGCATGGACTAAAACACAAGGCGGGGAGAAACTAACTTGTTTAAGTCCCTTTATTGGGGGAGTGGCTGACGGTTACAGTAATCTACCCATGAAATAAAGAGACTCTGGGCTGACTCTGAGGACAATGTAGTCATTTGGAAAGCCAGTGGGATACATTCCGATACATCCGGGCAGGCTGGGTTGTACATTTTTACCAGTAGGTCCTGGGAGCCTCCTGAAATCCCTGCCTTCCTCATTTCCATTAATATCCTACAGTTCTAGGAGGCAATTTGCTTCTTGGCACCAAAACCTCCCGGAACACACTCTCCTCTTACATCCTGTGCTTCTCATTTAGATGTGTCCTTTCTTCCTTCCCCGCTAAGCAGGGAGCTCCACGGAGACCATTATCTGTCTCCATTGCTAGGTCCTCAGAACCTAGCATGGTGTCTGACACACACAAGTCCTCAGGAAATAAGGGTGAGGGGGCTGAGGGGAGACAGGTGGCATCTAGTTCAGCCTTCTAGAGACTGCTAAAGCACCCAGGCTCATGGTTCTCAGCCTCTTCAGTGTAAGGCAGAATCACACAAATGATTCTAATAAATGCCCTTAATAATGTGTGCATGCTCTATCGATTCTGTTCTAGGGAACTGGTTTTTTTTTTTTTGTTTTGTTTTGTTTTTTTTTTTTCGGAGCTGGGGACCGAACCCAGGGCCTTGCGCTTGCTAGGCAAGCGCTCTACCACTGAGCTAAATCCCCAAACCCTAGGGAACTGTTTTAACACACCATGATCAGTCAGGCTTTGAATTTCTATTATCCCAACTCGGTGCCACCATCACATATGACTGGGCCAACTTCCCCTTACTATGTCCTACTCAAAAGGTGTGCCTCCTTCCCTCCTAGCGCTCTCCATGATGGCTTAACCTTCTCCCTAAGCATCTGGAAGAGACAGACGATGAAATTCCTTTGGGGGGAGGGCTTTCTGGTTAGAAAGCAGAGTTATAACAAGGATTAGCGCTGGATTCAGGAGGTAAAGACCCATGGAGGTGCACATGGAAGAAACACAAGAAGGAGTTGAGGGACAACAATGTAAAGCAACCTGAGGAAATAGTGCATCATGCATGGAGCCCAGTGGTCCATAGCGGGTTACACGAAGCTCAGCCATCCACGGGAGGATGCTTAGCAGGTTTGCCTGCTGGACACACACTCCTTTCCTAGGGAGATTGTTGTCTGAGACTCTTCCATTGAAGGCAACACACACATGTATACACACACACACACACACACACACACACACACACACACACACAAACACACACACACCATCACCACCACCACAGTTCATCCCAGAAAGGGAGCCCACAACAGCTCAGAGTAACGATGGCACCATAGTCCAACTTAATGAACCAATGAGTTTTTTTGGGGTTACTAACAGGAGTGTGGGTGAGGGGTTGTTTACAGGAGCGGAGCAGGGGTAAGGGGTTCCTAACAGGAGTGGGGCAGGGGTGAGGGGCTCCTTACAGCAGGGGAGACTCAAAAGCAACTGCATAGCTAAAAGGCCCAGCCCAGTATGGATAACCACACACTTAAGCTGCTCACCCACAGGTGCCCAGGTGAGAGAGTTCTCTCAGCCACGCTGCTCAGGGTCTCCCTTCCCCTCTCCCTTCTCCCCTTCCCTCTACCCCAAGTAGTTGATTACTGCATCTAGAAAAAGCTGGGGAGTGGGGTGTGGCCAGGAGAATCTTTCAAGTTTCACCTTTCCAGAGGTGTGACCTTTGTTTACCTCCAGAGCTTCAGAGTCACATCTCTCCTGGAGAGGATGTTTTAATTCAGAGGAAACTGCTAGACAAGGGGACACAGGAGGGAGGGAGGAGGGAGGAGGAGGAGGAGGAGGAGGAGGAGGAGGAGGAGGAGGAGGAGGAGGAGGGAGGAGGAGGAGGAGGAGGAGGAGGAGAGGAGGAGGAGGAGGAGGAGGAGGAGGAGGAGGAGGAGGAGGAGGAGGAGGAGGAGGAGGAGGAGGAGAGGAGGAGGAGGAGGAGGAGGAGGAGGAAGAAGAAGAAGAAGAAGAAGAAGAAGAAGAAGAAGAAGAAGAAGAAGAAGAAGAAGAAGAAGAAGAAGAAGCAGCAGCAGCAGCCATATCCAGGATAGTCTGTGATGGGGAGAGACCCTGTCTCTGCAGCTCTCACTCATCTGTGATCCAGATCCATCCCTAAATTTCCCAGCTGTGTAACTTACCACCTGGGCTGGCCTACGGCAGAGGCAGGATATGGCATCAACCAGAAGGGAGGGGCAACTCTTTGGGTAGCACAAGGGAAGAAAATAGAAGAACAGAGTTTGGGGGATCTGAGGTAGTCAACGCAGCCCCCTGGGGAACCACTCAATACATTCATGACCTTCCATCTGGGGTCACATTGAATCTCTAAAAACAAAACCAGGGGCTGGCAAGATGGCTTAGTGGATAGAGGTAAATGCTGCCCAAGCTTGACACCCGGAGTTCGATTCCCAGAACTCACATGGTGGGAGGAAGAGAGATCACCCTTACAGGTTGTCCACATCCACAGATATCCGTACGCGAAATGAAGAAGTAAAACAAATTAACAACAAAAAATAGAAATAAAGAAAACCAACCCTCTCTCTAAAAGATCTCACTGCTTCCCAGCTCCACCTCCAAAATGACTTTCTCGGTTTCACTCTGGGGAAGCCAGCCCCCAGCCTACGAACCTTTGAGGGGCAAAGAACTTCCAAACCGCTTAATTTCTCTGGACATACGCTCAGACCTAGAGTATTTTTTGTTTTGTTTTTGTTTTTTTTTCTAAAATGGACTAACATGTCTCAATGACTTAGTTTCTTCTAGATTAGTGATTCTCAACCTTCCTAGTGCTGTGACCCTTTAATACAATCCCTCATGCTGTGGTGAGCCCCAACCATAAAATTGTTTCATTGCCATTTCATAACTGTATCTTTGTTGCTGTTGTGAATCGTAATGTAAATATCTGTGTTTTCTAACGGTCTCTGGCCACCCCTGTGAGAGGTTCGGTCAACATCCGTTGCCACCCACAGGTTGAGAACCGCTCTTCTAGACCCAGTTTGATCGGGAGGGTGGGTCCCCTACTGACTCAAGGAGGCAAGTCTTTTCTACCAAAACACTGATAATTAAACCCGGTTCGTGATTCATCTTGGACCAATGCATGATGGGAATGTCAGTTACGTATGACATGCCACCCAGGGTTCTCACCGAAGGGAGAAAATAAACATCTGGAAAGGCAATTTCCCCTGGGCAGGTTGAACCAGCCTCGCTTGTTATACCCCCGGGGGTTAGTTAATTGCAAACAGAACAAACAGAACCCAAGAAGGAAAGCAGAAGGGCGGGGAGCCTGGCAGAGTGCCAACACATCCACGAGGGGGCGGGGTCAAGTCCTTGAGGGTGTTTTTTGTGGAAATGAAGGGGAAGACAAGGGGACAGGGAGTGAGCCAGCACAGTGAGGCGGAGGCGTGCCAGCTGTGGGAGGAGTTTGGGCAGCTGAAAGAAATGTTGCCAAGTGCACCATTTTGTTGGCTGGCTCGGAGGCTCAGACTGAGCAACACCTGAGATTTCAAACAGCAAAACTGAAAAGCGCATTCCTTATGAATTTTTAAAATCAGCCCAGTCTCCTTGTCTGAGACCTATAAATTAGAAGGAACACAGAGAAGCTCCAGGGTTTAGTTCTTCTGTTTTCTAGGCTAAACCTTATCAGCGTGACTCAACCCAAAAGTTAAAATTGGCATCTGTTCTCTTGAGTTCTCCTCGCCACAGGTAGCTGGCTGCAACGGAGGAGCGATCAAAGTCAACCTAAAACTTAGAATTCATTTTCTTCAGGGAATTCCAGCCCTGGAACTCGCCCACACAGGGCTGTGTGCAAGTGGATAATTGGTAGTGAATACATTAAAGGCAAAATCATATCCATGCTTCCTCAAATGAGCCGAAGTGTACCGGAGATGGCCGGGAGGATTTTAAAAAGACAAATAAGAGGGCTTGTAGCACCCAGACTCTCTGAGGGAGGGTCCTGGGGACAAACCGGGGTTCTCATGCATCCCACCACGGAGCCGCATATAGAAGCCACAGATACCCAGTTTTTTGTTTTTTATGTATATGTATATACCGTAGTTGTCTTCGGGCATATCAGAAGAGGGCATCGAATTCCATTGCAGATGGTTATGAGCCACCATGTGGGTGCTGGGAATCGAACCTCAGGACCTCTGGAAGAGCAGTCCGTGTTCTTAGCCGCTGAGCCATTTCCCCAGCCCCAGTACCCACTTTTTAAAGTGTGTATCAATCATGTAATATAATTGGCTTCCCTGTGACATTTTCAGATGTACACAGAATGAATCTGGGTCACCCTCAGCCTCGGGGGTGGTTTGAATGGTTTGTTCCCCCATAGGCTCTGTTGTTTTAACCCTCAGTTCCCAGTTGGTGGCGCTGTTGGGGGAGGTCTAGAAGACCTTCCCTTGCTGGAGGAAATAGACCACTGGAGGTGAGCTTTGACGTTTCCAGGCCTCACAAAACTCCGTTTGCTCTCTCTGTTCTTGCAGTTCAAGGTGTGAGCCCTTGACTCCCTGCTCCTGCTGTCATGCCTTTGTGCTGCTGTCACCGCTCTAACCCTCTGGAACCGTTAAGTGTTTTCTTTTGTAAGCTTTCTTGGTTATGCTGTTTTATCTCAGCAACAGGAAAGGAACGAATTCACTCTCTTCCTCTCTCTTGTTCCTCCCCTTCCCTCTCATCATATCTTCTCTCATTTTTTTTTTCTTTAGTGCTGAGGATCAACATAGGAACTTGGGGTTGGGGATTTAGCTTAGTGGTAGAGTGCTTGCCTAGCAAGCACTAGGCCCTGGGTTCGATCCTCAGCTCTGGAAAAAAAACAAGCATCCTTCAAAAGGAAATTGTGTGTGCTTTTAGATATTCTCTCTCTCTCTCTCTCTCTCTCTCTCTCTCTCTCTCTCTCTCTCTTCCCTCCTCTTCTTCTCTCTTACCCCCTTTCTCCTTCCCACATCTCTCTCTCCCCCATTCTTTTCTCCCTCCTCCTTTCTCTCCCCTCCTCTCCCACTCTTAGCTAGATTTAAGGGAATGCCATCTTGGTCTGAGTCTGGCTGTGAAGTTTGTCAATTCTGCTTATTTCCTTATCAATGACCCTTCGTGGTTGGTTCTTTATGTAAGTAATTGTGTGTGTGTGTGTGTGTGTGTGTGTGTGTGTGTGTGTGTGTCAGTGGCCACTTGAGATGATTCTATAACTTAGCTACTGTGAGTAGGGCTGTGGATGTGTGTGCTGACTCTGTCTTCTGCAGAAGCCAGGAGCCTTACAGCTGAGTCTTACGGTGCTACAATGTTTTTTGAGGAGTCTACATGATAATTCCCACAATGGTTCCTTTTTCTCCTGCATCTCAGCAGCTCGGCAGCGGTTGTCAGTTGCTCGTTCCTTTCTTTCTGTGGTACTGAGAATGGAACCGAGGGCCCCATCCATACTAGGCAAGCGTTCCACCACTGAGTTACAACTCTGAGGTCTGCCCGACCTGAGCATAGCTGTAGCCATTTTGTTCCCTGCCCGCCAGCTGTTTCCTGTTGTTGCTGAAATACGCCTGCCAGCCATTGACCCAGAAAAATGACTTGACTCAGAGCACGGTCATGCTGACCACATGCCCTGTTATGCTCTCTGTGTTGTGAGGTTTGTTAATCTTAAGAAATTCAAACATAAGCCCCACTTAGGACCAGTGGGAATACAGGTCAGTTAGAACTGTTCTGGCTGGCTGGCCAAAATAGCTTGAGTCAGCACATCCAGTACCTGCACACAAGCCCATTGTGGTTTTTTTCCCTTTATGGGATGGCCCTGAGAAATCTTTGGAGCCATCGCCTCAGCCCCTGAATTCTGAGCTACAACTGTGATTGATCTGTATTAAGGTATTCATTTAATAAACCATCCCTGTCTGACTGAGATCAATGTTTGTGTGGTTTGTGGGGTGACTCCTGGACCCCTACAACAGCCACAGCCCATCTTTACTTTTTCTTGAAGACAGGGTTTCCCTAAATTGCTCAGGTTAACCTGTAATCCTCCCATCCCACCCCCTTCTTCTTGTCATTTAATTTCAGGTGGAAAGGAGCAAGAGATCCACTCACCGTGACCGACAACTGAGGTCAACCCCTGGGGTCTGCTCTCCATGACAGCTGACACAAGCCCCAGTTTATACATCTGGAAAACACAACAGGAAGCCATTTGTTTTGGTCCCCCACCTGGAACTCTTCAACAAGTCTGCTCTCCTGGGAGGATAAAAGACACACATAACCTGTATGTTTATAATAAGCCTTAATTAGCACTAGAGCTGGGCAGATACCTACCCTCTGTATTATTAAAATCCATTTCCTATCGATAGCCCTGAGTTATTACTTACTATGTTTCATCTGGGCTGCTCTTAACTCCAGCTGGCCAGCCCTCAGGACCACGTTTTCTTGTCTCCCAACTCATGGCACCCTTTCCTTCCTCCACCTTCTTCTCCCTTTTGTGGTTCTCCTCCTCTGACCCCCAAGCCCCAGAACCCTAAACCCCACCTACATCTTGCCTGCCCAGTTATTGGCTGTTGGAGTCTTATTCACCAACCAGAAACAACCTGGGGGCAAGATCACTTGGGTCTATGTGCAGACTCTAACCTGTTATTAGCCTTAGAATACAAGCAACATCAGGCCAACCTGCTATGGGTGTGTGTGTGTGTGTGTGTGTGTGTGTGTGTGTGTGTGTGTGTATGAGCTGTAATGCCCGTTCTCACCTGTAAGTTTTAGCATTTTCTTTCTTTAAAGATTTATTTATTTAATAGCCGTTTTCAGACTCACTAGAAGAGGTTGTGGGATCCCATTACAGATGGTTGTGAGCCTCCATGTGGTTGCTGGGATTTGAACTCAGGACCTCTGGAAGAGCAGTCAGCGCTCTTAACCACTGAGCCACCATCTCTCCAGCCCCTAGAATTTTCTTATCTGACATATTCATCACCCATTCAGGAAGCAGAGCAAAGAAATTCTGCCTTTGATCCTTCAGGTGTAGAGCATTCAGGCATTCGTCTTTAGTGATGTGAGGAAGACTGTAGCCACACTTCCTGAGTTCTGGTCTTGCTTCAGAACACTTGGCAGGGTCTGCCGGGTGCCCTAGTTCTTCAAATGGTATAATATGGCCCCAGAACTTCAGCAGGGAGCGCTTGTTTTCAAATGGGTTGTCCCTGCAGGAAAAAAATGGAGCAGGCTTGCATAGAACTTCCATATTTCTTGAGTCATAGAAGGCTGTAGTAACAATACCCCCATTTTTTTTTCCAATGGAAGCAATGGCTAATCCATCTGGCCTTGAACTTGTGATGCTCTTGCCTCAGGCTTCCAAGAAGCTGAGCCTACATGACCTGAGTCATGAGGTCTGGTTGTCTGTCTGCCTGTCTGTCCATCTTTCTTTCTTTCTTTCTTTCTTTCTTTCTTTCTTTCTTTCTTCCTTCCTTCCTTCCTTCCTTTCTTTCTTTCTTCCTTTCTTTCTTTTTTGTTGAGACAGGGTTTCTCGGCATAGCCCTGGCTGTCCTGGAACTCTCTCCATAGAGCAGGCTAGCCTCAAACTCAAGAGATCTGCCCACCTCTGCCTCCTGAGTTCTGGGATTAAAGACAAACACTACCACCACCTGGATATCTCTTTTATTTAATTCTCTTGTCTTATTGCTTTGGCTGGGAATTAAATCACTATATTAATCAAGAGTAGAGAAAGTCGACACCCTCATTTTGTCCCTGGCTTTAGAAGAAATGTTTCCAGCCCTCCAATCCCACCCCTGCCAGCCCCAGTTCAGTATGATGAGGAAACTGATCAACCTCAAGACTGTGCCATTATAGTTCAGTTGTTTTTGTTTTGTTTTGTTTTTTTGGTTCTTTTTTTCGGAGCTGGGGACCGAACCCAGGGCCTTGCGCTTCCTAGGCAAGAGCTCTACCACTGAGCTAAATCCCCAACCCCTTGTTTTGTTTTAAGACAGAGTGTTATCATGTAACCTTGGCTGGTCTGGAACTCTGTGAGACAAGCATACAGATGTTCTCCTGGTTTTGCCTCCTGAGGACTTGGCTTGCAGGTGTGTTTTGCCCCACCCCGCTACATTTCAATTCTTGGGATACCAAAATAGCTGGCGGCATCCATTCTTGTGACAGCAGCTCTATGGGGCATTTCCTACTCTGTCTCTACATCTTTAACGATTCAACGGTGTCCATTTGAACAGATAGAGAAGCTAACAACAACAACCAACAAAAAAAAAAAAAAAATCAAAATACCAACCCAGCACGCCTCTCGCTGTCTCTGTAACCTCTCTTCACTCAAAAGCTTTGTAGAATCGGACAAATTCACGAAATCCAATCTCCCTGTTGCCTCCAGCAAAGATGAGAACATTTGTCATTTTCAAAAGGAAATTCGCCAGTAAACAAAATAACACCAAAAGGAAGAAAGCAGGGTGTGGGTGAGGGGGTGGGGGTGGGGGTTCAGTGACACAGGTTTTGAATTTTAGACTCTAAGAACTTGACAGTTTATACATATCCTATCCCCCCCCCATCTCATTACTTCCTTGTTGGTTGCTTTTGGCTCTTATATCTGCAGCTTCCTGGTTACCCGGGATGTCAAGAGAGAAAGGAGTGTCAGACCAATGGCTTAGACCCTCCGGAACTGTATCTTTCCACTCTTTTCTGGGTGGTGTCAATGTAACGAAGCATCTCTGTCTTTAAGAGAGGGCCGTGGGTTCAGTTTCTTACAGGCCAAATTTGTTTCAGCTGGTTTTAAAATATATACACTATTACTTATCTCTGTGCATGGTAGGTGGAGGTGGGGCACGTGAATGCCGTTGTTCATAGAGGCCAGAAGAGGGCGACAGATGCCAGAAGTTGAAGTTACAGGCGGTTGTGAGCCACCTGTGTGTGTGCTGGGAACCAAACTCAGATTTTCTGGAAGACCAGATAGTACTCTTAAGTACTGAGTCATCTTTCCAGCCCGGGAGCTGTTTGGTTGGTTTTGTTTTAATTTTCTCCCTGTGTGTTCTTAGGTATGACGGAGAAGCAATCCCACACAGGGCTGGCTGTACATACGTGGCAGTCACAGGATGACTCTAGTGTCAGTTCCTTCCTCTACCTGTGCCTGAGTTCCACGGACTGCACTTAGGTCCTTGAGGTTGTGTGGCAAGTGGCCTTACCTGCTGCTTTCAAAAGCAAACCTTATCGTTCAAAACTTCCCATCATCGAAACAAACTACCCAGACCTGGTTTTGGATGTCCCCAGAAAAATACCACAGCCATAAGTACCGCAGAGTCACGCTGAGCACAAGAACATCCTCAGGATATCGTGACTGACTGTCGGTACGTCAGCAAGGAAACGCAGCCTAACCCCGATGAAGTTTGGCTTCTATGGTTAATTATAAGCAATAAGTTCCTTTGTCCGTCGTTTGTTCATGTTTAAATAAATGTCCCCCAGAACCACTTTTAGATCAGCCTATTTAACCCACATCCCAGGCTACCAACTTAATAATTTTAAAATGTATAGAAATTGTATTGTTTTCTCTCATGTGTATGGGTGTGTTTTGTCTAGATGTATGTCTATATACCACACGCTTCCTGGTTTCCATGGAGCCCAGATGAGGATTTTGTGTCCCCTAGAATGGGAATTACAAATGGTTGTGAGCTGCTGGGAGTAGAACCTGGGTCCTCTGGTTGAAAGCAACCAGTGCTCTAACCCCTGAGTTATCTCTCCATCCCCTAAATTAACTCCCAAGAGCAATCCAGAGTGTGTTAAGTCAGTAAAAAGCCCGAGACGTCAAGCAACATTTTCAAACAGTGCTCTTCACAGGTACGTAATCAAATCTTCCAGTGCCACTGGAGAGCGGCTGATCACCACCTTCTGTGGAATGGCAGGGTGTGCCCTGCTCCTCCCAAGTTCAATGGGCTCCTCCCTCACTGCTTAACCATCCTTAGGGGTGCTCCACCATCAGCCAGTTCTGATGTGTACATTGGTGTGTAATTACAAACATAAGGATGTGCAGTGTAGGACCCTGCTTCAGTTCCCTGTGGACCAACTCTCATTTTGTAGGGAAAAAAAAGCAAGCTTTCTGTCCTTTGCTGTAATCAGCCCCCATTGCACGTTTCCATTCGCCATTTTGTATCCCTGAAATACCTTATGCCTACTGTTCAGCACCTCACCCACATCCACACCCGAGTTTACCCTCAGATTTCCACAGCCTCACCCAAACCCTGGAGGTCACATCACAGAAGAAGCTCAGCTGGATGGGGTGAGGTCTTGGGTAGTCCTGGATACTTGGTAGACCAAGGACAGAGGATCTCTTGAGTCTAGGAGTTCAAGGCCAATCTGGACAATGGGGGTTCTAGGGGATGAGAGAGAAGGAGGAGTGAGAAAGGGAAGAGTCAGAAGAATAAAGGAAAAGGAGAAAGGAGGAGGGGAGGGACAATAAGAGGAGCTCTCTGTCACAGGCCCAGAATTCCTAGACAGGATGGACAGTTGAGAGGCCAGAACTTACTTCCTAGGTGTGTTGTCCTGCCCCACCCCTCCCTGTCAATCAGCAATTAGAGAATATTCCTTTGGATGTAGGCAATACATTTCCAGGAAGGGGAAAAATTCCCATAGGCATCACAGTCATGGTGGCTGGGTATGAGATCCTCGAAAGTTGGGGGTGCAGCCTGTGGGATGCTGGCTTTGTCTCACTTTGTAGAAAACATCTGGGTGCTGAGAATCAGAGGAAAGGACATTCGAAGGAGAAGACGGTTAATGGCTGGAGAGATGGCTCAGGGCTTAAAAGCATATACTACTCTTGCAGAGGACCCAAGTGGGGTCTCTATCCCTCACATAAGGTGCTCAGAACAGCCTGTGTATGCCCCAAATACTACTGCCACTGATGATGGTGGTGATGATGGATGGTGCTGATGATGGTGATGATGGTGGTGGTGATGATGGTGGTGATGGTGGTGGATGGTGGTGATGGTGGTGGTGGTGATGGTGATGGTGGTGGTGGTGGTGATGGTGATGGTGGTGATGATGGTGGTGGTGGTGGTGATGGTGGTGGTGATGGTGATGATGGTGATGTGGTGGTGGTGGTGTCATGGTGGTGGTGATGGTGGTGGTGATGGTGGTGGTGGTGGTGATGTCAAGGTGGTGATGATGGTGATGGTGGTGGTGATGGTGATGGTGGTGGTGATGGTGATGGTGGTGGTGATGATGGTGATGGTGATATGGTGGTGATGATGGTGGTGGTGGTGATGGTGATGGTGGTAGTGGTGATGGTGGTGGTGATGATGGTGATGGTGGTGGTGATGATGGTGGTGGTGGTGATGGTGATGATGGTAGTGGTGATGGTGGTGGTGATGGTGATGATGGTAGTGGTGGTGGTGATGATGATGGTGATGGTGGTGATGGTGGTGGTGATAGTGGTTTAAATTAAAAACAAGAAGCATAAGGTCTTGAGTACTGAAGAGCTAATGCTGCCAGGACCCTTGTTGGGGGCAGAAGCCAAAGTACAACCAGATGGCCGAGAAAGGTGCACTAGTCAGACCCTTTAGATGAACAAGCTGAGACTGTTTGGCCCTTCGTCCACTCTGTTCCTGTAGGCGGTGAGTAGGGATGGAGAAGGCCACTGCTGCCCAGTGGGTTTTCCCAGGACTCCCATCTACCTCAAAATTCTTTTTATTGTCCTTCACTTGCAAAGAAAGCAACTCCCTTTCCAGTAGACAAATACTTTATACTTGAGGCCCTGGGCTCAGCCCCCACCCAGCACCAAAAGTTCTAATTTTGTTGAACCCCTGGGTTCCAGCCTCACTCTGGTTTGGGAATGGCTCTCTCTTATTCTTATACACTCATTGTATAGAAATCTTTCTTTGGTGCCGCCATATTTGTCTTCTTTATGAACACAGTGCATAGTATATTCATTACTCACAGCTACTCCCCTGCGGGGTTTGTTGAAAGAATAGGAGTGGATGAAAAGAATGGACGCACGCACCTTGTCAGGGTCTCTAGAGGAACTGAACCAATGGAGATGAGGGATGATAGGAAGGCATGTGGTGATGATTCTGGGATTCTGGTTTCTTAAAAAAAAAACAACAACAACAAAAAAAAAAAACCACGAAATATTATAAGAAATGACTTTCATTTTAATCCCAGGTGTGGGATGTGGTGCTGCTTCAGACGGTCTGTAGCAGCTGACTATGATTTGCCTCGTGCTCTAGCAGGGGCGCGATTTGGCCAGCTGCAGATGGTTTGTGAGATTGTGTGATGTTTGAAATTCTGGGAACTTTTGAGAGGATAGATAAATGCCAGGGGTTGGTGGTTGTTGGTCATTTGGGGGACGATTGGCTGTGCTTTGTTAGTAGCCATGGTCAAAGAAGAACAAAAGAAAAGAAACTAGATTGAGAGAGTTCTCTTTCTCCTTCTATCCTTTTTTCTCTCCTATTTAGTAATGGGGATGAACCCAGGGGGATAAATGGAAGAAAAAGAAGAACCCACAAAGTAGCAAAGACCAGCTACAGAGAGGGGATTCCTAGATTGTCTTAGATAGAGCGACGAAAGTAGTCTAGCAATGGTCTTCTGCACCCTGCAGAGCAAGAGACCCCAGTTACTGCTGTCTCCAAGAAGCTTGACACGTCTGAACAAGGGAAACCAGTGATAGAGTCCCAGTATGAAGGTGAAGGGCCTGGGAGAGTCACTGGTGTATGTCCACATCTGAAAGGCGGAGGAGGCTGGAATCTGGTATCTGTAGGTGATGGTGACACCCACAGACACACTAGCTCAGGAATAATGGAGCGTCCATCTCCTGGCTGGCTTCCATTTTGCCACCTTTTTTCCTCCTAGGTCTCCCTCTGTTGGATGATATAACCTGTATTCTGGATCTCCCACCCTATTGTGGTTCCACGTGCCAATTCTGTTACAAATGCTGTGACGACCAACACACCCAGAAGTGGGCTTTGCCTCTCTCTGGGCTCCCTCAATCCAGTCAAGCTGCCAATCAAATTAACTATTGCACATCCCAACACCAGGTGCTTCCAAGGCTGCTGACCTGAGTTCCAATCCCGCAGCCCACACGGTGGGAAGAGAAACAGCTGCTGCAAGCCTCTACTCATGTGCCACGACCACTTTACGCCTACGTATGAATGAATAAATAAAGGTCACTTAAAAAATCAGTTAACATTTAAAAAAAAAAAGTTCCTCATTAAGTACATTACATTGTACGCTAACTTAAATATCAATGTAAAAGACTAGATCTGGGCTGGAGAAATGGCTCGTGCTTAAGAGCACTGACTGCTCTTTCAGAGGACTTGAGTTCAAATCCCAGCAACCACATGATGGTTCACAACCATCTGTAATGGGATCCGATGCCCTCTTCTGGTGTGTCTGGAAAGAGCTACAGTGTGCTCATATAAATAAAAAATGGCCTGTAACCCCAGCATCAGAGAGTAAAGAAGAGTGGATTCCGCATGGCTTGCTGGCCCGCTGAGCGAGGCAGAACTATGAGCTCCTGGCTCAGCGAGAGACCCTGCCTCAAGGCAAAAAGGTGGAGCCCAAAAGAGGGAGATACCAGAAGTCCTTTCCTCACCTCTGTGTGAACTCCTGTATGTGAGCTAGCACAGACACACACACACACACACACACACACACACACACACACACACACACACACACACAGAGCTCTAGAGCATCCAATGCTTCTGGCTTCTACGGGCACCAGTACACACACACAGAGTCCCACTCAAAATATAGAATTTCTGTATGATGCAGCCATTCTGGGCGCACACCCAAAAATATGGAAGCAGAGACTGGAATGGGTAGTACCTCCTTCTTTATAGCTATACTATGTGCAATAATCAATAAAGAAATAAATAATACACAAATCCAGTGCCTAGCAAAAGATGAGAAGACAAACAGAATGTGGTATACAGTGAATATCATTCAGCCTTTATACAAAGGTGCGAGCACCACAGCAGTAAAGGGTAGGGAGAAGTGCTACTTGCTTTCAATGCCAGACCTCAGCGGCAGAGTTAGGCAGGTCTCTGAGCTCCAGGTCAGCTGAGCATACACAGTGAGACCCTGTCTCAACAAGCAAACATCCAAAACCAAATGCTCAGCCCCGAGAACATGCAGACAAGTGGCAGGTTATATTTAGAAATGTGTGTGTGCATACATTTACATATATCCATGTATGTAAATTCACATATATGCATGTAACGGCGATTCATGGGCCAGGCATTTGAGACAGAGCAAGGAGGGGTGTATGGGACTGAAGGGGGAAATGGATGACATAATTATAATCTCAAAAATAATCAATTTTAAAATAGTTAAAAAAGGAAAAAAAAATGGTAGGATCTGATTTTCCAAAACCTACTTTCAATAAGGGTTCTTAAATGCTTTAACCTCCCTTCTAGCCCACCACCCACCAGAGGTAGTGGGAAAGAAAAGATACCTGGAAAAGTGGACTCATTTAGAAATTGCTCTTTGGAGCACATCTAATCTGTGCTGTCAGGAAATCAGCAGTTCATTCTATAGGAATCAGCTGGGAAACACTACGAATATACCAGCAATCCAGTAGTGTCAAGATGGCAAACACCAATCAGTAGTGGTGGCAGCACCTGGCAGAAACAGCCAGGCCTCCCTCCGCTGTATCTGCAAGAGTCAGTAGGAGCCATAGCTGCTTATATTCTTTTTTTTTTTTTCTTTTCTTTTTTCCGGAGCTGGGGACCGAACCCAGGGCCTTGCGGTTGCTAGACAAGCACTCTACCACTGAGCTAAATCCCCAACCCCTAGCTGCTTATATTCTAATGCTAGTGGGTCCCCGAAATCTGTTTACAGGAGAGGGTCTGCATATAGTTTCTGAGAGCCCGTCCCCAGTTAATTCTGATTGGTGAATAAAGATGGCAGCAGCCAATAGCTGGGCAGAGAGACATAAGGGGGGGTCGTGGTGGTTCCGTTTCCTAGGCTTGAGACCTGGAGGAGGCAGGAGAGAAGAGGGACACGAAGGCTTAGGAGTGTTCAGGACAGAGCCTAGAGCCACCATGGAATAGAGAAGCAAGAAGAGCATCCTGGGCTCTGGGCCAAGAAACGGGACCCAGAGGGCTGACTAAAAGGAGTTAAGAGCAGCCGAGATGGAGCATTAGTAAGAAGTAACACGGAGTTATCGGTGGGAGGTGGATTCTAACAACATGGAGGGTAGGCAACTGCCCATCTACATTGGTGCTTACGGCGTATTAAAATATGAAGGCTGTGTGTGTGTGTGTGTGATTCAGGAACATAAACCCCACTGAGGTGGGTAGCAGCCCCACGCAAGGATTTATTAAAGAATTATCATTACAAGGAGTGACCCAGACCAGCAGGGACACCACGAGAAGTTCTCTGCCATCCCTCCCGCAAAGAAGTGAAGATCAACCGAGATGCAAGACCAAGAAGCGTTGCAAAGCTAGCTATGCAAGCCCACCGTCCCTGCCCGTTGGGTTCTATTTATACTCTCTTCAAACACGGGTTCTATTTATACTCCCCTCAAACATTAGCATGTTCTCCCACAGGTCTTACCTCACCAGGCGAGTCTGTCTTATCAAAACTCCACGTGAGGTCTGTGTCAGCTGACATCACTCTGCCATTCGGCCTGAGTTTGCAGAAGCAGCAAGAAGCCCCTAGAACACCCCCAGAGGGTTTTTTTGGTGCGTTTCTTTCTAGGAAGTCACGGCAAGCGGAGCTCAGCAATGCAATGAAAGGGAACCAATACACGAGTGTCATTCTCCTCATCACAGTCGCTCTTTCTCCTGGATCAGCTTCAGCAAAACACTCTGCAAAGAAACCAGAAGTTTCTACTTCAAAAAAAAAAAAAAGGGGGTTGGGGATTTAGCTCAGTGGCTAGAGCGCTTGCCTAGGAAGCACAAGGCCCTGGGTTCGATCCCCAGCTCCAAAAAAAAAAAAAAAAAGAAAAAAAAAATCCGTAAGGAATGAAGATTGAGGCTCTTGCATTAAATAAGCCAGGGGTTGGGGATTTAGCTCATTGGTGGAGCGCTTGCCTAGCAAGCGCAAGGCCCTGGGTTCGGTCCTCAGCTCCGGGAAAAAAAAAAAAAAAAAAAAAAAAAAAAAACCCATAAATAAGCCAGCCACATGAGGACAAACATGGAGTGATTCTACTTATGTGAGGGCACAAGAATAGCCAAATTCCTAGCTGGTTTCCCACAGAAGGTAGAACTGTGAGTGGAGCGAGATGGCTCAGCCACAGGGCTGGAGAGTTGGCTCAGTGGCAGACCCGAGAACTGGTTTCTCTTTCAGAGTCCCGATTCCCAGCGCCAGGCGGCAGTTAGCAACTGTCTGTAACTCCAGTCCCAGAGGATCCGAAGCCCTCTTCTGTGGTACACAGACATCCATGCTGGAAACACACACACACACACACACACGAATAATAAAATAATGAACTTTAAAAAATAAAAAAAATAAATGAAAAAGTAAATAAAAAAATGAAAAATAAATAAATCTAATTCCTGAGACCCACGTGGTAGAAGGAGAGAATTGCCTTCCAAAAGTTGTCTCTGACCTCCACACACACGATGTGTATATACTACCAACAACACGCGGGGTTGAGGATTTAGCTCAGTGGTAGAGTGCTTGCCTAGCAAGCACAAGGCCCTGGGTTCGGTCCCCAGCTCCGAAAAAAAGAAAAAAGAAAAAACAAAACAAAACAAAACAAAAAAACACGCACGCATGCTCGCACGCATGCCCAAAAACACGTATACTGAATAAATAAATGTTTTTTAAAAAATGTAACCTCCTCCCCACTCCCACTTCAAGGCAAAGAAATCGCCAGAAGTCAAATGTAGAGAGGAGATGGGAGTTGTTGTTTAATGGTTATAGAGTTCAGCCTGGGAGGTGACAAAAGTTGGTGGTGTGGGCAGTTACACAGCAACATGGATCTGGAACACTCCCCATTCAGCGGCACACAAAAATGGCCAGAGCAGTAAATCGCACGTTACATCCATGTTCCCACAACTAGAAAATAAGGAACCTTTCCCAGGCTCATTCTCACTTGTATTTTTAAACTTGAGTTGTTTCCACAAAACCAATCTACCGAGTGCTGAGTCCGGCCTCCTATTAGGGTGTAACTGGCTTGTCCTGTTGGTTTCTTTCTGCATGAGGCTCTGGATGACACAGTGTCGATACACCCAGGGTAGTCCAGAAATAGGACGCAGAATTTCAAAACAAAGCCGCCAACAATATCGTCAGGTTTTGTTATTTCAAGGGAAGGCCTCGAGGATATTATAGCAAGTTGAATTAGCCAGCCACGAGAGCACAATCAAGCGAAGAGATATCATATTCGTGGTTGGTAAACCAAGCAGTGGGGCGCTGGAATGACTCCAAACTTTGACAATTTTAACATACTTGTAATTTTAGATCTGCGAGAACTACATCTCCCCGCGGAACGCTGCAGAATAAAAACATTACAGGATTAGCAGTTTTCTGACCCACTTACTTTAAAAAGCTGAATCATTCCATTGAGACCCTGGGGAAATGCAGATTTACATCTTTGATGTTTGGGGGCTTTTTTTTTTTTTTTTCCTTTTTTTTCCTTTTGGTTTTCTTTCAACTAAACGAAATTACATAACCAGCTTTTTTTTTTTTTCTCCAGTCTTAGCCATCTTCTCTTTTAACTGGGTGGTTCTGAATACCTTCTCAAACATGCCTTTGCAAACTGTTGGTTTTTGCAAATGCAAATGTAAAGTGACACACACACACACACACTCACCCACACACACCTCACACAGATACTCACACACACACATACATACACACACACACACACACACACACACTCACACACACATACACACACATATAACACACACACAGACACACACCCATATACCACACACACACATACCACACAGACACCCACATACACCACACACACATACACAGACACACAACATACACACACACACACACACATACAGACATAAACACACACACATTCACACACATTCACACACTCACACTCAAAACACACACACACACACACACACACACACACACACACACACACACACAGCTTTCTTCAGGGCAGTTACTTTCTAAGCCCAGAAGAACGGCTTCTCCCTTTCCTCCCAGATACCTTTCTTTATTAGATCAGGAGTGGGCAGGTGGCACATTATATCAACAAGAGGGCTCAGTGCTGTGGAAGGGAGGTCCAGGGGATGAAGGAAGTGGACATTTCGTCTATATCCACACTGCTCCAATAGATCAGAGCTCTTCCCACCCCCTAACTCTGTTCTAGGGAGAGCAGGGGACAAGCTATGGTGAGACTAGCGAATCCAGTTTGGCTGCACTAACTTACACAGACACTGCATGTTAAGGCAGGTGGAGAGACCAGTATTTTGCTCCTAACATTGTTTAGAAAAGCCATCAACTGGCAGTATGGAAATGTATATGCATGTGTATATGATGTGTATGTATACAGTATATGTATATATATATATACAGTATATACATATTCAATGTATATGTAGTATGTGTATATGTATGGATATATATTTTTAAGATTTTTTTTAGTCGTGTGTGTGTGTACCTGAGAACATATGTGTGTATCACAGGTGTATAGCACCTGAGGAGGATAGCAGAGGGCATCAGATCTCCCTGAAACTGCAGTTATAGGGCTGACCCCAGGTCCTCTTTGAAAGCAGCCAGTGCCCTTAGCGTTGGCCATCTCTGCAGTCCCGCCTTCTCTATCTTCATGCGACTCTGTCTCCTGCCTCTGGATCTGAAATAGGCATTGCATAATTTATAAGGTGCTTAATATACTGTTTAATATAACTCCAGCATGGCCTATAATTATAGCTACTTCTGTTTACATTGTCTAACTCTTAGTAAATTACCAAGTCTTTGAGGGCCAGGTTCGTAGCATACACAGCTTTATTCTTGCTGTGTCATATCCAGCATAGCGGTTTCATTGTGACCAATGTCCAGCACGAGGAAGAGGTCCGTACAAATAACATAGACCACTTTAATATGAAGCAGATCCAGTTCTGAAACCAACGAACTGCTCTTGCCTGCTTGGTTTTGTTTTACATAACTTACATAATGAGTGCTGATTATGTATTCCTAATTATGCATCTGTTATTAAAATATACCAAGTTCCTACCGGTGTGACAGGCACCGCCGTGTAAGGTCACAAGAATCCATTAGTGAGTGAAAATATTTACTTACACGTGCCCATTATCAGAGAGATTAGCAAACAGGCCCACGATTTTTTTTAGCTAGTAACTGGGACAGCCTCAACCTGAAACCAGTGCTTACGGTAGAGTCCATATTCCTAAACAATTTATGTTCCTTATGGTGAGAGCTGTGGACAAGAGGAGACTAGAGGACAAGGCGGCTAAGAGCACATGGTCGTTTTCCCAGAGGACCTGGGTTTCCCTCCCCACACCGTCTTGGGTGGCTCCCAGGCACTTGTAATTCCCGCTCCAGGGAATCGTGATGCCCTCTTCTGGCTCCTGTGGGGCCCTGGATACATATGCTGTAAATAAACACACGAAGACGCGCGCACACACACACACACACACACACACACACACACACACACACACACACACACACGCTCGAGTGAAAATAAAAATAAATCTTAAAAATAAAGAGATAGCAATACAATATTTTCTTTCAAAAACACTGGCGGAGACCTCCCCAAGATAAAGGGCCCTGCTTGAGAAAGCTTGCTAATCCCTAATGTTCCCCAGACATGCTAACCCATACCAATCTTTCAGGATTCCTCAACAAATGCTTCCTGCCCAGATGCCCTGACATTTGCATACTCTACTGGAGGTGTCCCGTCCCCCCTCCCCAGGGAGCTGGGGACCAAACCCAGGGCCTTGTGCTTGCTAGGCAAGCACTCTACCACTGAGCTAAATCCCCAACCCCCTGGAGTCCCTTGATAACACAGGAGCTTTTAAAAAATTAATTTGTGGGGCTGGAGAGGTGGCTCAGCAGTTAAGAGCACTGACTGCTCTTCCAGGGGTCCTGAGTTCAATTCCCAGCAACCACATGGTGGCTCACAACCATCTGTGATGGGATCCAATGTCCTCTTCTGGTGTAGACAGCTACACTATACTCATAATAAATAAATAAATAAATAAATAAATAAATAAATAAATAAATAAATAAATCTTTAAAAAATTAATTTATGGCCAGGAGTGATGGTACACACCTCTAGTCCCAGCTCTCCGGAGGCAGAGGCAGGAGGATCTCTATGAGTTCAAGGCCAGCCTGGTTTACAGAGTGAGTTCCAGGAGAGCCAGGGCTACACAGAGAAACCCTGTCTCGAAAGAACAAAAAATAATAATAATAATAATAATTTGCTCAGGAAACATTTTATTACTAATAAAATGTGTTCATTCCGGTCATTGTCAAATATAAACCTGGAATCTTTATGTGCTGACATGTTCTCTTGTTGTCCCAGAGTAGAGAGCAGAGGAAGCCCCACGTGGTGTACCCCTGAGTGGACCTGTGCTGTTCACATGGGTATGACCAGGCCGACGACTCCAAACCTAGGACTCATGGGAAATCAGCAAAGCTATTTCCCCTATGAGCCAGGCTCAGAAGAATGGCAGAGTTCTTCTCAGGGGTCCCTGTGATAGCAGGTGACGAGTGTGTACCGAAGTTAGCCACTGATACTTCGTCATCCAGGATGTTTCCAGCCTGAGGCTGCTCACCTCCAGAGACCTCCCAGCAAGGCCGGCCAACCCCTGCTCCTGCACTGTACATAAAAAAACACACTGAAGTTCCAGGTCGCCGTGGCAGTTAAGTGTGGCCTCAGTGGAGCAAACACCCACCTGACCCCAGCTTTGTCCATGTGTCTGTATGTCTCTGTCCTGTGCTCAATCCAGACTCACATAGTGCACACATTGCGGCATCCCAGCACTCACCCATGCACACACATGCATGCACACTCACCGATGCACACACAAGCATGCACACATTCACATACATACCTGCACAATGCACGAAACACACATGCACACATTCATGCACACAGGTGTATGCACATGCACATGCATGCACGCACACCCATGCATGCACACTCATGCACATACACATTGACTCACATGCACACAAGTGCACGCATACACACACATGCATGTACACCCCCAAGTGCATGCGTGCATACACACACACATATGCACACATACATGTACACATGCACGAATGCATGGCATGCACTCATGCACACACTCATGCACACACATATGAACACATACATGCACAAACACATGAATACACATGCATAAACACACACACATGCACATATAGGCACACACACTTCTAGAGGCTACGAATTGGAACCATAGCATTAGCAATGACAGAAAATTTAAAGAACAAATTAAAGACATGGGGGGGGGTTGGTTGGGGATTTAGCTCAGTGGTAGAGCACTTGCCTAGCAAGCACAAGGCCCTGGGTTCAGTCCTCAGCTCCGAAAAAAAAGACAAAATAAAGACATGAGGGAAGGAGAATACTTCCTCCCAAAAGTTTTTGTCTGATCTACTGATCTGCACACACACACACACACACACACACACACACACACACACACACACCACAAACCATGGCTCAAATGTGCCCACAGAATAAAGAATTGTAATTCTTAAAAAATAACAAAGGATGTTTTTTAGTTATTTTGGTACCCAAGATAGTAGACTGCTTCTGCGAAGTCTGAATTTACTCTGAAATTGACAAAGAAAAATAAAGAGGGGGAAAAAAAACGGGAGGAATTTCGCTCAAAAACGCAGTGTTAGCATAAGCGGTATCAATAGACATAAATAACTTCCCTGCCAAAAGCTTAAGCCAGAACGTAATGCAGAAAGCAGAGAGACGCGCACAGCCAATGTTTGGCAAATCTTTAAAGTGAAGGGAAACCAGGAAGGCTCTGATGAATGATGTATGCATCGGAAACACATCAACAATGAGCTTAGGGCCAAGACTGTTGAAGGGAGCGCGAACAGGCAGAAAACTAAACCACACATCTTTCTACATGTGGGCATCGCAAGGAACAAAAACAGCCAGTGCGGGTATAAAGCAGACGTTTCCCGATGAACTGGGGCAATGGAGACAGCCAAATCATTGCAACAGGGAGGGCGAGAGGGAGGGAGGGAGGGAGCGTCTTACTCAACAGCGCAGGGTTACTCAATCCAAAACAATCATTTGGGATCTTTCTGGCTACTGTGTTGCCCAGCCGCAACCCAAGCACTTGGAGGAGTATCCGGAAAAGGTGTGACTATGGGTAAGCGCCATTCCCCTCAAGCAGAAAGATTGGTTGTTTGCCTGAGGGGCATGGCTTAATTAAGGGCCTGTTCGAACACAGAGAAATCCCTAGAATAGATGAAAACACTCTTGGCTCACACTGTAGCCTCTGTGAATAGAGTCCTGTAGTAGTCAGCTTTCTACACTACAACAAAATACTGAAATAAAGAGAAAAGGGGTTATATTGGCTCATCTTAAAGTCCTGGCCTTTGGCTAGTGACATGGCCATCATGGTAAGAGTGTGGTTGCAGCAACCTGTTCATTCATGGCCTGGAGGAAAAGCCAAAGAGAGGCCCGGGGTCCCACAATCCTCCTCAAGGACACACATTCAATCAACTGAAGGTCCTTCACTAAACCCTACTTACTTTTTTTTTTTTTTTTTTTTCGGAGCTGGGGACCGAACCCAGGGCCTTGCGCTTCCTAGGCAAGCGCTCTACCACTGAGCTAAATCCCCAGCCCCACTTACTTTTTTAAAGATAGATTTATGTATGTATGTATGTATGTATGTATGTATGTATGTATGCATGTATATGTATGCATATGTGTATGCATATGTTTGTACATGTATGTGTGTGAGTATATATGTATGTATATGTATGCAATGTGTGTACATGTATGTGTGTATGTATGTGTGTATGTATGTATGCATATATGTATGTATTTGTATATGTGTATGTATATGTATGTATGTGTATGTGTATTGTATGTGTATGTGTATATGTATGTGTATGTATGTATGTGACCCAGACTAGCCCCAAGCTCCTAGCTCTGTCTGCTCCTGCCTTCCGGTGATGGAAACTAATGAACACTTTATTTTGGCAATTGGTATATCATGATGGAGGCTTGTAGTGGATGAAGAACTGAACAGCAGAACACAAGGATCTTCTCTCAACTTGACACTAGCGTTGTCAGAGACAGCAGAGAAGAGGGAGCTGTTGGGTAGCTGAGAATTCCTTTTCTCTTCCAGGCAAGGAAAGGTATCTGATAAAAGATGATGCTAGCAGGCACCGGTCACCCAAGGTAAATGCTTCTCCCTAGAATCCTAAAAGAGGACCGGGGAAGCAGCCCCGGTGTGTGCGCTACATGTTGGAAAATGTTGAGTCAACTCAACTCCAAAGGCGTTTAAGGAGCTCTGGATGGCATTTTAGGATTCTACGGAGACTGTGATGATACACAACTGGAAACACGCACACACACTTGTACACACACACATGCGCACACACAGGTGCGCGTGCACACACACACCCCCATTCTGCATGGAAATGCCAAGTGTAGAGCTCTGCTTTATCACACATTCCCCCAGCTCTCCATATCTCTCCAACACTTGGCTTTTCGGAAAGAATTTTTTTTTCTGGGAGATGTTTTGGGTTTTTTTTTTTTTTTTTTTTTCACTTTCTGGATTTTTACAGATCAAGATGTTAATAGAAATAAACAACCTGGGAAGACCAAATGAGTGCTGTCATATTTAGAAATATGAGGATTTCTAAGAAGGAAGATTCGTGTCTTTCCCTCTGTGGTACAATGGTGTTTGGTGTGCTAGGAGCGTCTAATGCAAGTTCACGAGCAGAACCAGATCACAATACAAGTGTACTTGAACGGATTGCAAAGGGTAAAAGATCCCAGAGAAAGATTGCAGAGAGGCTGGAGAGATGGCTCAGTGGTTAAGAGCGTGTATTGATCTTGCAAGAAGATTCTGGTTCAGTTGCTAGCACCCGCGTTAATCAGCTCAGTTACCTGTAATTTCAGGGACTCTGGTGCCCTCTTCTGGCCTCCATGGGTACCTGCATGCATGTGGTGCATACGAACTCACGCAGGCACATACAAAGACATATCACTTCAATGAAAACAGCTAACAAATCTTTTCACAGACATGGAACGAGACCCAGGAACTGAAAACATGCATCTTAGAGTGAGGTGTGAGATGCAACATAGGACCATGTACTGGGATATTGGTGTTACGCACTGGCCTTTCCGGGTTACTGTGAGGCTCAAGGGAGGTCACGTTGTAGAAAGTTCTCGGAACATAGACGCTGCCTGCTTCCAGCACAGAGCAGAATGAACTAAGTAATAAGCTTTCTGCAGGCCTGAGAGCTGACACGTCTTTGCTTTGCCGAGTCTTAAATCCTAGCACTAATCGGTCTGTAAAGCAGGCAGCTGCTACTGACCTAAAAAGGCTTCCGAATGGTCCCAAATCAGTTTCAAGAGGCGGTACAACCAACCGCACAAGATTTTGAAGGGCCTTTCTGGAAGTACTTCTTCATCGTAGCGATAGTCATAATTTCCAGGCTAACTTTATAATGTTAACTGTCTAACCCTGGGTTGTGTTTTTAACGGTGGTGTTGTTTGGACTGAGGGCGCAAAGAAACGGTAGTTTTAGGTAGCACCACTCGAGCCTTAGCTTGGATGTTAAGATGGTGGAGCCGCCAGATTTGTTACTGTTACAAAATAGTAACTGTTTGTTGCTATTCTGTAGTAATAATTCTGAAGGATCTCTGCCTGGGGTTTCTAGCCCGCCTTGGTTATCGAGTTCCCAGATAAAAGACCTACTCGTAGCCTTCATATTTACAATAAGCCTTAAGCAGCACAAGAGCTGGGCAGCTGCCTCCCCTCCATGCTGTTAGAATCCACTTTCCTTCGATAACCCCAAATTATTACTTACTATGTTTCGTCTAGACTGCTCTTAACTTCAACTGGCTAGCCCACAGGGCCACGTTTTATGCCTCAGCTAAGCCATGAGGGCTTCTTGTTCTTCCTGTGTCCTTGTCTTCTTCTTCTTCTTCTCTTCCCCTCCCCCTCTCCCTCCTCCTTCCCCAAGCCCTTGGAAATCTCAACCCCTGCCTGTCTCTTCCGCCCAGCTATTGGCTGGTGGCATTTTTTTTTTCTTCCTTTTTTTCAGAGCTGGGGACCGAACCCAGGGCCTTGTGCTTGCTAGGGCAAGCGCTCTACCACTGAGCTAAATCCCCAACCCCTGGTGGCATCTTTATTTACCAACCATAATTAACTGAGGGCAGGGTCACCTATCTAGCATCTACAGGTGGACTCTCTTATCTTTGGGGCAACCATTTTTGGGGGCGCAAATTATCATTAGAATACAAGCACCATTAGGCCAACCCACTACACTATGACTTAAAAAACAAAAGCTAAACAAAACAAACACCAGAAAGAACCAACTTATAAGGACAAAGGCCTCGTCTTTGTCTGATTTGAAAGTTTTTGGTCCATCCATGATGTCCTTGGCTGCTTGCTTTGGGCAAGACAGCATACTGTGGCAAGAAGAGACTGAGAGCTCAAGCTTCTTACTACATGGCTAGGAAGGTAAACAGAACAGACTAGGGCCCTATGCTCCCCTCTGAGTATAAACCGCCACACCTAAAGACTCCTTCTCATTAGGTTCCACCTCTTAAAGTGTCCACCATCTCCCAACAGCAGAATGCTGGGGACCAAGTCTTTAGCAATATGGACTTTTGGGGGGAGCTTAAGATCCAAATAATAACAGGTTTCAGGGAACAGTGGTGGGCACTCTATTTATTCTTCCCTTTCAGGTTTTCATGTAAAGAAAAAAGCCCTAATTTTAAGAACACCTCTGGTGAGGCAACGTTTTTATTAAATGTAGATCCCGAAGTACCTCTCCTTTTGATATTTTGAGTAATGAAATGAGACTGTGAACAAAGTATTTCCGCCATATACCGGGCTCTGATGGCTGTCCTGAGGGCAGATAGATCCTTATTGAGTCCTGAGCTAAGTCAGCCAGGTGTTTTTCAGGGAGCACTGTTTCCACGTGAACTGAAAGAACGGTAATCTATAGCGTTCAGAGTTTGCCAAGAATCAGGTAAGAAATCCCTTCAAGAAAAGCAGTCGACAATGTCTATTATCAATGACGACTTACACCTCCTCATTTTGGCAGACGTAAGTCTTTTTGGAAAATTCGCATCTACCTCGGTGAGCTAACGGTGAGCTAATGGTGTTATTAGCTTAAAGACTTTAACAATGAGTGCTGATGTAGTAGTTTTTGAGACAGAATCTCATGCTACAGCCCAGTGTGACCCCGAATTTACTATGTAGCTCAGGCTGGCCTCGAGATTGCAGCCACCTTCCTGCCTTTGCCTGCTTCCACTCCTGAGTTTCTGTAGCCGCCATTTGAGAAATGAATGTTATTCTTTTGATTCTGTATTAAATGACATGTGACAACATTCGAAAAGTTTCATAACTCAATGAGGCGTTTTCAAAATGACCAGAGCATGTGATTACAGAGTTAGTCATACATTGGTCAAAGATTATTTCAATATTAGTAGATACCCTGAGATGTCTCGGATTCCACAACCCAACTAACTTTAAAAAACTACCACTTGTCAATTATGGGCTCCTTACCAAAGAAAACAAAAAGAGGGAGGTATTAAAATACTCCTCTTTTCTCCCAGGATATACCTTAATAAGAAAATATTTTCATTCATATGCTTTTATCAAAATAAAACATTACCAGTTGGAGAGATGGCTCAGTGGTTAAGACCTCCTCTAGCCAACGGGAGTTCAGGTCTGGACACTCACCTTGGGTGGCTTTCGCTTGCCTGTTACTTTAGCTCTCAGGGACTCCCATACCCTCTTCTGGCTTCCTTCCGTAACTGTACTCATGTGGGTAGATCCACACAGAGACACTTTTTTTTTTTTTTTTTGAGACAGGGTTTCTCTGCATAGCCCTGCCTATCCTGGAACTGACTGTGTAGACCAGGCTGGCCTCGAACTCAGAAATCTGCCTGCCTCTGCCTTCTGAGTGCTGGAACTAAAGGTGTGTGGCATCATTAATTTTTCTTTTAATTTGGAGACAGATCATGGTTATTCATAAAGTACATTTACAACATGCTTATTAGAAGTATTTTAAAGGGCTGGAGAGATGGCTCAGCAGTTAAGAGCACTGACTGCTCTTCCAGAGGTCCTGAGTTCAATTCCCAGCTTCCACATGGTGGCTCACAACCATCTGTAATGAGATCTGATGCCCTCATCTGGTGTATCTGAAGACAGCTACAGTGTCCTCATATATAATAAATAAATAAATCTTTTTAAAAAAGAAGTATTTTAAAGAAACGAAATATTAAAAGACTTCAAATGTCTGATATGGCAAATGTCAACATCTAAACCCACGCTACACAATGTTTTTTAGTGTCTTTCAATATTTTTTTGAGAGTGTTCGGTGATTCTGAGACCAACTTAAGAAGCATCATTCCGAGGGGTTGGGGATTTAGCTCAGTTGTAGAGCGCTTGCCTAGCAAACCCAAGGCCCTGGGTTCGGTTCCCAGCTCTGAAAAAAAAGAAAAAGAAAAAAAGAAAAAAAAATGGAGCATCATTCCGAATAGTTCTCCGTATTTAACCTGATAAATATTTTTGGACATTCATCGAAGCATACTATTTATGGCCACACTTTGCTAAGAAATGAGTACTTCTATCTGGGTACACACTTAAATCTTAGCACTCCGGAAGGATCCTGAGTGCAAATTCACCCTCAGCCAAAGTTAGTAAGACCAGCAGGGCTACACCATGAATAAATAACCCTTGAAAAGTTCGTTTCCATGGCAACAATGGAGCCTAATACATAGAGACCAATGAGTTCAAGGCCAGCAAGCCCATCTTTTCCAGGTGTCTGTCTGCATTCAGGAAAAGCAAACTGCTCAAGCTCCCTTTAATTCGGAAATCCTGTGGGTCTCCATTTGCGTCTCTATACAGATTAGGGAAAGATTGGTCCTTTCGTGCTTCAAACATGACAAAAGGGAGCTTCATCTGCAGCCCACCGGGATCCACCAACTTTGATCAGGGTGTGTGTGGCAGGGCATAATAAAATGTGTTGGAACAGTGTCCATTGCTGGACTGATACTGCGGCCGAGTGCTTATTTTAGCTCTAAGATCTGGTGTGATAACGCTTCACCTGTCTTTCCCCCAAGGGCAGCCCTGAGGCTGGAGAACTTCTGGATTTTCTTGCCTTGAGAGTGGATTGGCATAGAAGGTAATGGTTAGGGCTCTGGATTTACTAAAGAACAAAACCTACGAGAAACGTTTCAACTTCTGAGTATCTTAAAATTTCCATTTCACGGGGATAAAAAGAGTATGACCTCACTAAAAAGAAAAAAAAAAATGAGGTTGTGGGTGAAGAGGAAAAGGAAACAATAAAGACCAGTTCTGGCTACCTAAATAAGAAGCACACAGCATCGCCACCTCGGTTAAAGAAAGAAGAGACCCGCAGTCACCCTGTAGCCTCATCGTCATCCTTCTTTCCTCATCCAAGAAGCGTTCCCTGTGTACTGAATCAATGCAACTTCTTTGTAAATCACCGCTTATCTTCCTCCAGATGGGGGTTATATGTTAAGAAAGAATACTGATTTTACTGGGAATCCCTGAGTCAGCCCGGCAGGCCCCGAATCTCCGGCCTGAGTTTCTTCCCGTGTAAAACAGCAAGACCGACACTTTAAAGAAAATCCTCCTGAAATTAAGATAATGCATATAAAACGAACAAAGAAAGCTGGACATGGCTCGAACAATCATTATCGGAGAATGTCTTTATTTCGTACCGCCATCTACGAGTAGGGTGTTTCCCCCCGTTATTTCTCCACAAAACCTTTTCTCTCATATCCCTGAGTCATCAGCATTAAGATGCTGGGTTCCCCAAGTCATTCCTCCGCCGCCTGCTCTCGAGGGCTCCCTCTCCCGACTGCTTAGCTCTTGCAGGGGTCCAGATAGAAATCGCGGACTGCAAATGGCTCTCCGCCTGGCTCCGTGACTCACAGAATTGTCCGCAGCCCCCTCGGCCCACAGACCACCTGAGAGACCAGGACGAGACCTAGTCACGCTGGGCTCGCGCCAGCCCACCCAGGTAGGAACCAGGCTGCGGGCCCGGCAGCGGAGGCGAGGAAGAGGATGCGCGCCCCGCAGAGCTACGGGAGAGGTGAGAGCGTGGGAGTCTGGAGGAGGCCACACCCAGAGGTGCGAGCGCGGGGGGCGTGGCCAGCGGCCGGGCGAAAACGAGGCAGGGGGCGTGGCCGAGCGCCAACCGAGGGGGTAGGAGGTGGAGCGGTTGCGAAGAGCCGCACCCTGAGGTGAGCGCGCAGGGGGCGTGGCCACACCTCTAGCTGAGAACGAGGCTGAGGGAGGGGCTCGAGGCCGGGGGGCGGGGCCGTCCCCGCGGGAGAGGCTCCGGCCTTTCGGGACGCGTGGAGCGTCCCCACGGGCGGCGCGCGCATCCGCTTAACGACGCGTGAGGCCACGTCGGGGTTAGGCCGGCGCCACCTGGGCGCGGCTGAGGCGAGCCGAGCGCTGGCGAATCCCGCGCGGGCGCGGCGAACAGGTGCCCGCGCGCGTCAGGCGCCGGCCCGGGGCGGGGAGAGGGGCGCGGCCGGAAGCGCGGGGCGGGCGCCTCGGCCCGGTGAGCTGCGGAGCCGGGAAGGCTAGAAGGAGGGCTCCGGGGCTGCGCGGCTAACGATGTCGAGCCGCCGCCTCGGCCCCTGCAGCAGCAGCAGCAGCAGCCGCCGCCGCCGCCGCTGCTGCCGCCGAGCCTGGGGACATGGAGCGCGGCTGCAAGGAGCGGCCGACGGCAGCAGCAGCAGCAACAGCGAGCGTCGCAGCGACAGCGGAGCGCAACCCTCCCCGTAAAGGCGCCGGCGGCGGCGGCGGCGGCGGCGGCGGCAGCAGCGGCGGCGGCAGCAACAGGGCGGCTGAAACCCGCGGCGCGGCGGCGGCGACCCTCAGCGCGGCCTCCCCTCCGGCTCCGCGCCCCCTCGGCTCTCCCCCCTTCCTCGGCCGCTCTTGCCCACCCCCTCGATCGCGTCCCGGGGCGCGCGCCAGCAGCTGAGCCCGGGGCGGGGCGCGTGCCGCCGGCGCGGGGAGGGGGCGGGCCGCCCGCGCGCCGCGCTCGCCGCGCCGCGCCCAGGGCTCGCGGGGACCGGGGGCGCGTGCCGCGGCGCGAGGCGAAGAGCGGGGCGGCGCGGCGGGGCCCCTCCTCCCACCCCCCTGCAGCCTGGGCGCGCCGGCCGGGCCGCACCGCTGCGGGCTCGGCGCGCGCGGGCCATGTCCGCCTTCTGCCTGGGCTTGGCCGGCCGAGCTTCAGCACCCGCCGAGCCGGACAGCGCCTGCTGCATGGAGCTGCCCGCTGGGGCCGGGGACGCAGTCCGGAGTCCCGCCGCCGCCGCCCTTGTCTCTTTCCCCGGGGGTCCCGGGGAACTGGAACTGGCCTTAGAGGAGGAGCTGGCGTTGCTGGCGGCCGGGGAGCGGCCGTCCGACCTCGGGGAGCATCCTCAGGCGGAGCCGGGGTCTCTGGCTGAGGGGCACGGACCGCCGCCGCCGCCGCCTACCCAGGATCCCGAGCTGCTGTCGGTGATCAGGCAGAAGGAGAAGGATCTGGTGTTGGCGGCCCGGCTAGGCAAGGCGCTGCTCGAGAGGAACCAGGACATGAGCCGGCAGTACGAGCAGATGCACAAGGAGCTGACGGACAAGCTGGAGGTGAGGACCTTCCGGCGGCATGGGTGGGGAGCTGGGTGCCTGCTTATCCTCCTCCTTTCCGTGCCTGTTCTACCTCGAAGGAAAAACCATCGAGAACGGGAGGCGGGAGGGATAGTTTCCACGGCCATCAGGGCATTCGTGGAACCCACCTGACTTTTCCACCCAGCTCGGATGTGGGTCCAGCACCGTTGTGGGCCGTTCTATATATGTACTGTACACAGACTAAAATAGAGCTTACAGTATGACTAATTTACACAGCACTGGGGCGATACCCGCACTCAGAAATGAGAACGCCGAGAAGCGTTTAAAATATGCTTCAGGTGTTCGGGGAAACAGTTAATCTCTAATCAGGGTGTTAGCATGGAGCTTTTCAGTCGGGGCATTAAGGCCTCTGGATGCCCTTGTCTTAACTTCCTGGCAGAGAGTTGTGGGAAACAAGTGTCTCCGAAGGCGCTGTATATAGCTTTCAAATGCTTGGGGATTAGGGAATGTGGTTTCATTGCAGAAAGCAGAGAAGGCAGGGCTCAACATGTGATGAGTTTGGGCTTCAGTAGCTGTGTGTGTTTCAGTAGTAGTTTTCTGTGTCCTGGGTCTTAGCAGCTAAGAGCCAAGTTACTTTTAACCACTATTAAAAACACCCCCCACCCCCAACCCTGGTGGAAGGGGTGGTTTCCTGGCAAGATAGTTCGGTGGGTAAGGTCTCTTGCCCCAATCGGATCCCCAGAACCCACGTGGGGAAAGGGAGAGGATCTAGACACACCCCAATTAATAAATAACCCTAAGTTTATTGGGCTGTTGCTTTTAAGCAGAAAGAGTCTGGAATGGTAGCTGAGGGTACCTAGAAAGAGAGTATAGACTGACCAGGGTTCTAATGCAGCAGATTTTTTCACAATAAAAAGGACAGCAGCGTCGTGTCCGTCCTACAGACAGCCAGGCTTCTCTGCCCCCAGTGTTCAGCATTATAGCCCACTTGCCTTTGACTCGCTTTCCTCGTTCTCGTTACGAGACCATCGTAGTACAGATGTGACCAGGCCCGAAGTCAGCCCTCGTCTACCTCACCACCTCTGTTTGTGAATGTGAATCGAGAAACATTTCTGCAACGGGATGGATGTGTGTCAGTAGTCTAGTCGCCTATCGAAAGCCGAATCAGAAGAAAGAAGGAAACCAGTGAGTGGCCTGTGTTTCAGCCAGCCCGCTATCGAGGCCTGCCAGTTGATGGGCTTCTGATACGCGGCCTGAAAAGTTGTCTGTGAAACCTGGGCCTAGACAGCCAGAGTGCAACAGAGCGCTGCTGCCTTAATGAATTGACTTGTTTAGTCTTCCCTTGAAGTAGAGGTCTGGAAATAAAAGGGTGTCCTTTTTCTTTCCGAATCGATTGAGTTACAGGACTCTGTAAAGGAGTACTACCCCAGAGATTTGTGCTGGAGTTTTGAAATTCCTTCAGTGAGGGAACTGACTGAAGAAACAGTGAGCTTGAAAAGAGCATCCTATCAGTTTATGAGTGACAGATTTCATGGTGTACAGTTACACAAGCCCTGGCTTCCATGTGGCGCTTTCACTGAGAGGAGGATTTCAAAGTTCCACAGCAACAAAAAGGTTCCCTGTAAAGGGGTAAATAAGCGACCTTTGACATTCTGTAATGGACTCCATGGGTAAGACTGAAATAGCTTAACCTGCCTAAACTATCATTTAAGATCTTCACCCTTGTGAAGGGTTGCTTGTGAAGGCCAGTGTTAAACTTTTAAAACTCGGGGTGTGGGGGGTGTTACCCAACACCGCTGACCTGTACATGGCAAAGGTGGTCGAGGTCATAGATTATAATGATGTCACGTGTACTCTACCACAACTTAAAAATGTTAAAAACAAAGGCTTAACGCCTGCCTCAGTCCCTGCCTAGCTGGACCTTACGGGTGCAGTGTACCTGACTCTAAAACTTTTTTGTGTATACTTGAAAACATAGTCACTAATTGCTAACTAATGAATGTTGTTTATTTGGTGTTTTTTGAGGATGGCACCACCACAAAGCATATTCTGTCTGCCCATGTTGATTCTTCCAGTGCCACAATTGAGAGTGACTAACTTACTACAGTCTGTTTCATTTGATACCTGCAAGTGAATTTTCCCCATAGTTTATTCTTCTTAGGTTTATTTATTTTACTTGTATGGGTGTGAGTGTTTGCCTGCACGTATGTGTGTGTCCCAGAAGCTCACCCCAAAAGGTCCACTGTGCAACAGGAGTTACAGATGGTTTTGAGCCAGCGAATGGGAGCTGGGAACCAAACCCGAGTCTCTGAAAGAACAAAAAGTGATTTTAACCTCAGAGTCATCTCTCCAGCCACCCCACTGCCACTGGATCTTCTTGAGCAGCTTAGATATTGTTACGCCTGCTTAGACAAAATACTATCTAAAGTTTAATGTGGCAGCTGTATTTTTAATTAAACACTCGGAAGTAGAAAACTAGTCCTACTTTAATAAGAAGGATTTATTTATTTTTCCAGGAACTGTCAAGACATTGACATCAAACACCTTTTCTGACAAATTGGTTTGGAGGTTAAACGCATGGTGGTTTGTGCTCTAATTCCAGCCACTGTGGGCAACATGGCGGGATCCTGTAATCTAAAAATTTAAAGAAAAGATTAGTGGTGGTGGTCTGAGAGACTGATTTTATGTTGGTCTCATCAAAATTGTTACTTTCATAATTTTACAACAATCTGTCTTCAAGATCTTTTCTGCCTACTATTCAGGAGTATCTAGTTCTGCATGCCACACCTAGGATTTTATTTTATTTTATTATTTTTAATATAAAAGCATTTGGTTCATTAAAGGCTTATTAATGGTCTTTAATTGTTTAAAGGTTCACATAGATAGACATGTTATGGCTTGGCTAGAATATATTGTGCGTACGTTTAAAAGTCTGGTCGGAAGGCAGTTTTGGTTGTCTCTCTATAATTAGCTCTTATGATTTGAAAACATATCTACCCAGGTCCTTACTAACTCGTACTTACATACTTTTGTTCTCTGAGGATTATTGTACAGCTTTTTTTTCCCCAGTAAGGGATGGAGGGAGATGGAAATGAGTCTCTGGGAGTCACTACTAGACTTGGAGAGCAGCCCAGGAGTCCCGATGTACATTCAGTGCTTGCTACCCTAGAGAAGAGAGTTTCTCTCTGGTGCTTTTCATGAGCCATGGCCTGGGCTTAGGAGGATGGCGTCACTGTTTATTTCTGCACAAAATCCATTTCAACGAGTATTTATTTTACTTACCCTAGTAACGCTAAATTTTTTTTTTGTTTTAGAAGTTGGTTGATTTGTTCTTTTTTTAAAATGGTTGATTTTATGTTTAGAGAAAGATTGAAATCGTAACAGAGTATCCATATTTTCCTCATTCAGGCTTATCTTTCTGCCAACATTTTACATTAGCATGTGTCATAATTAATAAAGTCCTTACATTTCCTGAGTCTGCACCAAATGTCTTTTCTTCTCTTCCAGAATCCCACGTGACATTTAGCTTAGAGTGTTCTTGATAAGCTTGCTGTTAATTTTCAAAGGACCATACAACCCTGGGAAATCAGAAAGCTCGGGCAGATAGAGACCTATATGTGTGAAAATTCTTCCTAGCCTTTACTGGTTAATGTAAAGCTTAAATGAAAAGATAATTGTAGGAGAAATTTCTTAGAGTAAATCAAAAGGTTGAATTCTGTCCAAAAGATCAGATTCTGCCTGTCCTTTAACAAAGGCTTGGGACACCTGAAATCGGGTGTGTATCGCCTGGTAAACATAAGGACAGATTAGAGCAATCAACACCACCTGTCTAACCCCGCCTTCCAGGGGGACTGGGTGGAGTTGCTTAGATGGGCTGTTCACTAGCAGCTGTTGGCTGAATATTTTTAAGTCTCTCTGTTCTTTCAGAGCCTAATTTATCTGGCCTCTCAGTAACACTGTGGTTACTGAGTTCTGCCTTCTGCCTTCTGCGCAGTTGTCTTCACATTGGGTGAAAACTGAGTTTCACAGTTTTAGGGTTGCAGTCAGCTCTCACCTCTACCTTCTATCTCTAAAATTTCTAGAGTGGCTAGAACATCCTCAGTTTGGAAAGTTGGGTGTGTCAGGATCGCATAGGACAAACCGTTTACGTGCTGGTCAGCGGTGGCTTCTCCCTTGTTATTCCCTCCCCCAAACGCCCCAGACTGAAAGGGTTTAGGTTAATAAGCTGTGGGACTTTTCCGGCCTGTAGACTGGAGTGACTGTAACCAAATGAATGGTCCCTCAGGGTGGTTGACTTGAATGTTTTCGTGAGTGCCGCCTTCGCTGATGTGCTCAGAATTTTAATTTTGGGTGGTTGTTTTTTAATCTTCGGCAAGTCCTCTCAAGCACAATCCATTTTCATCATGGGGGAGTAAATTGGCTTTTAGAGATATTTGCAAGTCACTCAGAGTGAGAGGAGTAAGTTGACATGGCGGAACGGGGTAATCTTGACATTTAGGCTCACCTCAGGTTTGACGGAGTGGGGCTGGTTCTCTTGCGTTTCGGTAAACTGGCACCTGAGGTTTCCAAAAGAAACATTCCAAAACACATGTTGAAAGATAAGAACTTTGCTTGAGAGCGTGTTTTCCCAGGAAGTAGATGACCGAGTACGCCAAAGGAAGACACCTGCAAGCAAGACACAAACGAGCTTATTTCAGGGTTCAAAATAACCTGGCTCCAGTCCTCACCGAAAAGCTCAGCCTTTGGAGATGGATCCAAGCCAGTGTGTTTTGCTTTTGAGACAGGATCTCTCTGGGGCGGCCTCCCACTCAAGGCTGTCCTGTCTGAGCTTTGCCATTGCTGGCTTGCCGCATGGACCACCGTGCCCAGCCTAAGTCAGTGTGCTTTGAGTGGTCATGCTAGAACTTTGCTATTCTCCCCGAAGGGTGGCGAGTCATTACTTTAATTAGACTGAGGTATCGGTTTTGTATTAGACACACTGCTTGGTACTGGACGTGCTTGCCTCTGAATGGAGACTTATCTCATACAAACGGAAAGGTGTGCTTGTTTCCTGCAAGCCAAAGGACTCCTCTTTGATTGAGTTGTTACTTCAGAATATCTTTACTTTGTTTGCCACACGCCATTTTATTATGGTCCTCCACTAGCATGGAGGCCCATGAAGACCAAGACCACGTCTGTCTTGTCCATCCCCAGTGTCTCTAGTAAAGTTTCCCTGCCTTAGCGAGCACTCAGGAATGAGTGGATGAGGCAGAAACCAGCACACAGGGCCTATTACTAATGCATGACTCAAAATAGGTCTGACCGGGCAGAAAGGGTTTGGGGGTTAAGAGAACTGACTCTTCTTCCTGAGGACCTGGACTTGGTTCCCAGCACCCACCTGGCACCTTGTAACCGTCTGTAGCTCCAGTTCCAGGGACCCCAACACTTTGTCACATCCAGCGCCAGACACACACGTGCATAGAACATACATCCCAAGTAACGCACAAAATAAGGCCCCAAACTGAACGGGCCTTAATACTTTTGAAATTTAGTAGTATATTATCTGTAAGCTGTGATTCGGAGCACTAAATACATCAGGTAACTTAAACACAAATCAGCCCTCCCATTTTCTAGTCCTGACCCCAAACTGGTGGCTTCACGGCTTGTAACCATCAAGCATAAAAGATGGTGCCAGGAGCGGCCTCTTTTTAAAAGGTATTTTGGTTGTTGGGTTCATTTTTAGTTGTTTAAATACGTAGTTTAATCAAAAGATGACTTGTTAAATTTCAAGTGAATTCCCACATCTAGAACCAAGTCCTGCCCAGGAAGAATAACTAAAGCATTAAGTGTTTCCAGGAGGAATGGTGTTTTCTTTGTGAGACAAGTCCTGTGTTCTAGAAGAAGAGACTGTTCTTGTAACTGTGGATTGGACAACATGCTTTGTGTGGCAGGGTGTTTTGTTGTGTTCCCTGTCTGGGGGGAAAAAGTGTGAAAACGGAAAAGAGAAAATGCTGGAGAGTTTCACATTTTTAACCCCTCTTCCCCCCGCCCCCCCCCCCAGCACTTAGAGCAAGAGAAGCATGAGCTGAGAAGGCGGTTTGAGAACCGAGAAGGGGAGTGGGAAGGACGAGTGTCCGAGCTGGAGACGGACGTGAAGCAGCTACAGGACGAGCTGGAGAGGCAACAGGTCCATCTTCGGGAAGCGGATCGAGAAAAAACGCGCGCTGTCCAGGAACTGTCAGAACAGAACCAAAGGCTACTGGATCAACTGAGCAGGGTAAGTCACAAGACTTTAATTATAAAATAGTGAAAAGGAACCGCTTCTCTGTGCTGGAAGGATATATGTGGTTGGAGCCTTTCTGACCCCTCCCCCCCCCAACTTGCTGGAATCAGTGTTTTCCTTCGATCAAGTAGATTAGAGAATTGAACACAGCTTTTGAGTCTGGAGCCCAGGTGATAAGCATACAAAAGGAGTGTGGAGCCAGGCCGTGACTAGGCCGCCTGTCTGTAAGATGCGGTCTCTTAACCCCAGGCCTGTAGTGATGTCTGTGTCCCTGTAAAGAAGATCCGTACCAGGGAAAGCCCATCATCACTTGTAAAATTATTAACTCGTTAATGCAGTACTTAGAGGTGCTGTCTTTAGCCGAACAGCTTGGGAAACGCGTGTACGTTATGAGAGGAGGTCTGTAGTTAACTTTTATCACCACGTTAAGTAAATAATAATCCTTACACGTTTATAAGGTCGTGTCAGAAGCGTAATTAATTAAGGTCAAGACGAATCATTGCCAAGAAGGTGGTTGAGAGTTGAGTGAGTAGAAATCTAATTTAAATAAGGTATATTTCTTTGAAATAAATAAGAGTGGCCTTTTTTTTTTTTTTTTTTTTTTTTTTTTTTTTTATTTTTTTTGGAGCTGGGGACTGAACCCAGGGCCTTGCGCATGCTAGGCAAGCGCCCTACCACTGAGCTAAATCCCCAACCCCGAGAGTGGCCTTTAAATTCACATTTTAAAAAAAAATTCAGTTAAGACCCGGTAAATCCAGGTAGTGGTAGTGGAACATCTTCAATCCCAGCGTCGGGAGGCAGAGGCAGGTGGATCTCTGAGTTGGAGGCCGGCCTGGTCTACAGAGCAAGTTCTAGAATAGCCAGGGCTACACAAAGAAACCCTGTCTCAAACAAACAAACAAAAACAAAACAAAAAAACCCTGGGTTTACTCTTGCACCTCAATCCTTCTTGTAGACTAAAATCAACACTAGCTGTTCTCTAGTTACCAGGAAAACTGTGGCCTCTTGTCCCAGTCCTAATCCCCTGGGCTTTCTGTGGTCTTGGAGACAGGCTAAAGGCAGCTGCGGTAAATCCCCAGCTCTTGCACTGAGGGATAGCTGAGTGCTGGATGGTATTCGCCGATTACATCACGGCTGCTTGCTTTTCTTTGGGATTGTGAGACAGGTGTATCTTCTGACTTCTAAGGAAGTGAGAGCTAAATACCATTAGTGGAGAGAGAGGAGGAAGAGAGAGGAGGAAGAGAGAGGAGACCTGGTAACCTGAAGAATGGCAGCTTGCAGAGAAATCCCAGCAAATCTGAGAAAGGTGGGGATTCAGTGGTAGGGCACGTAAATCCCCTTTCTCTTTCTGTCACCATTGGGTTGGCCTTGAGCAAGAGTAGCCACGGTCCAGAATGCATTTCACGGGGCCAGCTTCATGGCAGCATTTCTGGATCAGCTCTGAAACCTTTTCTAGTAACTTCGGAGGGAATCTCTAGCCTTGTAAAAATTTTATAGGTTTTGGAGTCTTTCATTAATTATTCATGAAAGATTAACCAGAGAAGTCTGGCCAGATTGCTTTATTTGCTTAAAAATATTTAATATAATCCTGAGCAAGTGTTTCGAGTGAAATTTATGTAACGGAATTCCAAATTAAAAAAAAAAATCCAACCAAAGGGAAATTAAATTTTCTTGGGCCAAGTTCACGTGACAAACGCAGACTCAACCCCGCTGTTCCATGGTCTGGTGAGAGACGCTAACGTGCCGTGGCACAGAACTTGGAACTGACTGCTCGTTGTTCCCGCCTCGGCGTCCTTAACTTAAAGTGAAGGAGCTTTGTGCTGCAGACAAGTATGGTTGAAATGTGGGCTGTGGGTATAGCTCAGTGGTATGGCGCTTGCCGGCTCGCCCGAGTAGCCCTGTGTTTACTTTCTCCTACTGTGGTTCTCAACCCTTGGGTTACGACTGCTCTGGGGTCCAACGCCCTTTCACAGGGGTTGCTTAAGACCATCAGAACACACCTATATTTACGTCACGAAGTATTGAGGAAGTTAATTTTATGGTTGGGGTCACCACAGCATGAAGAACTGTATCAAAGGGTTGCAGCATTAGGGAGGCCGAGAGCCAGTGTTCTATGAAGATGAGCAGTGTTCTATGAAAATGCAGTGTGTTTGTGTTGATCTGCACGTGCTGGTGCAGGCTGTTTACTAAAGGGGCGTCTTTAGAGTTGTTCTGTTGTCCGATTTCACTGTTGAAATCCTGATGATGGGCTTCCAGGTCTTTCCACTAGATCTAGATTCCTGTTATCCTCTTCTGGCCTTGAATGTAGGCCCTGGTGGTTTTGTGGCTTCCTCTCCTTTCTGCTTGGAAGCAGGACAAGTCCCTGAGGTTTCCATCAGCAGCAAGTTTAGATTGCATTTTATTATTGTTTTATTAACTGGGTGTTCAGGAGCCAGAGGAACTAAGTACTTTTAAGGGAATTAAATTCTCATAGGACAAGATTGCAGCCGCCAGAAGTGGTAGAAGGCCATGGGTTTTGTTGTTGCTGTTCTGGTGTTTCTGTTTTTGCAATGAATGTGTGTAATGGAGTTTGCATGATTGCTTTTTCCCCCACAAGGCAGGGTTTTTCTCTCTGTAGACCAAGCTGGCCTTGAAGTCAGAGATAGGCTTGTCTCTGCCTCCCCACTGCTGGCACTAAAGGCATGCGCCACCATGTCTTTATATAACCATATAATAAATATATAGTGTCAAAAATATAATCTATTTCTTCAACATTTTTCAGCATTATTTGCTTTGTCCGCCATAGTCTCCAAGGTTGCTCTTAACGACAAACAAAACAGCAGCTGTATGAAGATGTAATTCATACCCATGCATGTTACCTTTTAAAAGTGTGCAGTGTGGGGGTTGGGGATTTAGCTCAGTGGTAGAGCGTTTGCCTAGCAAGCACAAGGCCCTGGGTTCGGTCCCCAGCTCCAAAAAAAAGAAAAGAAAAAAAAAGTGTGCAGTGTGGGTTTTTACTGTTTACAGAGTTATGCAGTCATCCCTACTGTCTAGAGAACATTTCACCTTTCCAAAAGAAATGTTGTAGCCATTAGCAACCACTTCTGTTATAACTCAAAAAGCCCTGTGTCTCAACCCCTGGCAGCTTATAATCCACCTTGATCCCTGTGCTTTCCCTCGCTTTAGACTTTTTATCCAGTGAAATTCACTGTAAGTGGCGAATCCGTGTGTGACGTCCTTTACTTAGTGTTGTGTTACCAGGTCCATCCGTGTTGAAGCATGTGTCAGTACTCCATCACCCGTGTTACACGGGGAGACAGCGATTGTTACGTAGTGGTTTGTTTACCCGTTCACAAGCTGATGCACGTCTGCCGTGCCTGTCCTTGGTTAGTACAGATAAAGCTGCCGTGGACCTTCATGGACATATTTAGTGTGCACACACCTTTTTTAGGGGCGATGGAATGTTGCCAGTGTACATCCCATGAGCTTCCAGAACCTCATTATTACGAGGAAAGGAATTGATGCCGCTCTCATTTTATATCTGGGAAAACTTGAGGGAAGAAAGATACATGACTTGATTAGGTTTCTTTCAGTTCAGGACCAATTAGATTTTCTGTGGCCTCCGTTCCAGACTTCTAAGGCCCCGCAATTAAGATCACAAACTTTAAAGCCAGACAGCCCTGGGGCCAACCACCAACTCGGACATTACTAGGTGGTTGGACGTAGGAAAGTTGTTTTACCTTCAGTGTCCTCCTTTGTAGAATGGAAACAACCGTGTTGCTGATAACCAGGTCATGTTGTGAGGAGTGAGTGTGTGGGGTTCAAACCACAGTGACCAGTGTGTGGTGAGTGCTTGGTAAATGGTAGCCATCCTGACTGTCATGTCCTCGTGCGGATGGGGCTTCTGCATCTGCTAGACCTGGGTGAATGAGTGTGGAAGATAGGAAGTGTAACAGGAAAGCCTCCTCGGTGTGGGGATGACCCTCAGTCTCAGCACTTGAGACACAGACAGCGGATCTCTGAGTGTGAGGCCAGCCTGGTCTACAGACTGAGTTCCAGGACAGCCAGGAGTAGGCGGAGAAGCCCTGTCTCAAAAACCAACAACCAACCAAACAACGTAAAAAAAGTTACTAAGTGCATATTATTTTATAAGTTGATGAGTTTTTCACTTTAGTCCATAACTGGTGGGACCGTGTTCGTGAACTGCAAAGGCCGTCCTGTGTAGCTCAGGCGAGTTTTGACCTTGGGCTCTTCCCACCTCGGCCTCTTGACTGGGACTCTAAGCATGTTCCATCATGATGGGCTTTTTCTTTTTTTAATTTTACCATTGCCTGTAATATTTAGTGGTTAGATTGATAGTCAAAATTAAAAGGGAGGTAGGAAGTGGTTGTATTTTTTTCTGTGGTACCTGGATGTGCTGGAATTACCTTCTCCAATTTATTTGATCATTTGGACAAAATATTCCCCTGAGTTCTCTCCTAGTTCCTAAGAGTCTAGCCGTTCTTTTTTTTTTTTTTTTAAACTCAAGCTGACATATCTGAGCAAAGTGTAAATTCACTTTCTAAATTAGAAAGTGACACCACAGTAGCAGTTGACAGTAGGTCTAATACAGTGGTTCTCAACCCTTCAGGATTTGACTGACCCTTCCACAGGAGTTGCCCAAGACCATCAGAAAAGCACAGATATGGGTTGGGGATTTAGCTCAGTGGTAGAGCACTTGCCTAGCAAGCGCAAGGCCCTGGGTTCGGTCCCCAGCTCCGAAAAAAAAGAAAAGAAAACAAAACAAAACGAAAAGCACAGATATTTACATTACAATTCATAACTGTAGCAAAATTACAGTTACGGAGTAGCAAAAACATGATTATATGGTTGGGGTCGCCACAGCACGAGGAACTGTATTAAAGGGTCACAGCGTAGGAAGGTTGAGGACCACTGGTTTAATAGGACCCAGTAGGTACCCTCATCTTAACTATCCACAGCAGGAGTACAGTGGGGCTTAGCGCTCAGGAGAGGAGAGGCACGGGTTAAACTGGAGGATTGTTGCAAATCCTACCACACAGTGTCTGGTGCTGGAGCTTCTCTCCCAGATAGCAACAGCCAAGATGTGAGCCTGCACCAAGACGCTGTGGAGGCTCCATGGGATGTTCCTAGAGCTCACTTAGCAGCCCAGAGCCGTGCTCCGAAGGCTGTGGAAAGAGCCTAGTTTCTAATAGCAGGCTGCAGTTTGGCCCTCTCCGTCTTCCGAAGCACTCGCAGTAAGATATTATTTTCAAAATGAACCTCAGTGGCATGGGTAACTTTAGTTGGAGGTAAAGGAAGGCATTTTCACATCTATATTAAACACTGCTCACACACGGTTTGAAACATGAGCGACAGGCTTGAGCACCTGTTGACCAAAGGATGGAAAAACCAATTGATTTCTTCTGGGGAATGAGATTTAAAATTGCTTAGGGCATTCCGGGCTCTTCCCTCCTCAAATGCACAGCTCTGGGTTTGGAGAAATTGATTAGCTCATCACTTTAAACACTTGCCTGGGTTTTATACATCAATTACGTCATTCCCTTCCCTCTCTCGTGAGTACGGCCAGCCTCAGAACCACAGGCTGGTTCTAGACCCATTTTACATACTAGGGCCCACTGGGGTTTCAGTTCTCTACAGGACCAGATTATGTGGTAATAGTGACTGCTTGGATGGAATTATGGTATAAGCGTTTGCCTTGTCTACTTTACAATTTAACAAAATACTACAGTGATACAGAAAACTGCAGAGAAAAGTACAGGCCCAGCATTTAAAATATTGGAGCCCTTTGAAGCCAGACGTGGTGACGCATGCCTATGATAGCAGGGCTCGGAAGGCTGAGGTCAGCCTTGGACTGTGTAGCGATCCCTTCCCTCTCCCCGCCCCCACCCGAGCCTTACACTTTTCTCTCTTTCGTTGAGATTTATTTACGGCTGTGTGTGCATCTGTTTCTTCTGCAGTACTGAGGTTAGAGCCCAGGACTGCTCACATCTGTGCCTGGTTTAAATACGAATAAAAGTGTATTCTTTGTATTGGTGTGTCAAAGAAGAGGTTTCAGAAGGTTAAAATATTGTTGTTTTATCTGTTTTATCGTTCTCACTGCTATCTGCTTTTTTAGTGTCAGCTTTCTAATCAACTTTTATACATACACATACATGGATGTTTATGCATATATTATGTATAAACACATCATTATATGTTTGCATATACAGCTATTAAGAATGTATGCTTTTTCTGTATTTTAGACGTTTGAGAGAGGGAAGTATAATGTAAAATGGTTTGAAACCCCTTGTCTGGATTCAGTACTGTGTTCTTGGATTTTACACAGGCTGCTAAGATAGTGTCAATTCATTTTACATCAACTGCTATTTCGTGTTCCACTCTGCAGATACAGTGAAATAGATGTATTTTATTGGTGAGTTTAGCTTCTAGCTTCCCACGATTACAACTTTTCTGTGGTGAATATCTCTGCATCTCTTCTTCATATGCACATATATTTGAATTTCTCTGCGGGTGACTGTTAACAGGAGTTACTGCATCTGAATAAAGCCCGTCTCAGCTTTGTTCCACATTGCCAAATTCTTGAAAGCCTTGGTACAGACTTGCGCTCTCACAGATGAGCAGTGTGAGTCAGTGTGTGTGTTTCCGTCTACACCTCACTCTTCATCGTCATCAGATTTTAGACATCCCTGCTAATCCCTTGTGTGCGGGATGAAAGTCTCATGGGTTTAATTCCGTTTCGTGAATTACTGTGTCTTTCTTGTCCATTACCTGTTTGCTTTTCTTACATACTCTACTGGCAAAGGAGAGGGGTTTGGTTCAGTTTTGTTTTTAACTTTCAGTGCTCTGATAGTTTTATTTTAGAGGGTCTTGTACTAAAAAGTATGCAGGCTTTTAAAAGCAGACTGTAATCACCTGTGAGTGAGTGTGTGTGTGTGTGTGTGTGTGTGTGTGTGTGTGTGTGAGTTGTGTGTGTGTGTGAGTTCCGTGCCTGTGGAGGGAGGGGGATGGATCCCTCTGGAACTGGAGCTGAGCTGCCCATCGTGGATGCTAGGAGTTGAACTCGTGTCCTCTGGATAACAGAATATGCCTTTAACTGCTGGGCCAGCCAGGACCAGCTATTTAAAGTCAGACATAACTATCATTTCCTAAATGCTTTTTCTTTTGTGTTTTGATTAATTCTGTCCTCTAGATTACAAAGCTGCTCCCTCTATATTCTAATAAAAGCATAAATGCATTTTAATGTTTGAATTTAATCTACCTGGAATACATTTTTTTGTATGATATGAGATAGGAAATCTTTTTTTTTCTTTTTGCCAGCTAAAAGTTGAAAACAAAATGGCAGGGGGGTTTGTTTTTAAGACAGGGTCCCTTCTGTGTAGACCAGGCTTGTCTTGAAATCAAAGATCCCCCTGCTTTTGCCTCCGAAGGAATGTTGATGGATGTTAAAGGTATGTGCCACCACACCCAACTTTTTAAAATTTTAGAAGTTTTGAGAAATCTGGCTTGTTTGCTAAGGCTGACGTAACAGCATGCCACAGACGCATTGGCTCCCAGTTCTGGAGGCTGGAAGTGTACAGTCAGAGTGTGGCCAGGGTCAGTTCCTTCTGACCAGAGGTCTCTTAGAGTCCTGTCTTTTTGGCTGGTAGATGGTGCCTCCCCGTACCCCTTAGTATTTGTCTTCCCTCTCTCTGTCTTGTGGTTGTTGCTATTTTTGTTTTTTGTTTGTTTGTTTGTTTGTTTTTTGAGACAGGGTCTCTACATAGCTCTACCTGTCCTGTTACTCACAGTGTGGACCAGGCTGGCTTCCTTTACCTGCCTCTGCCCCTTATGTGCTGGATTTAAAGTCGTTCATTATTATGCCCGCTCTTCTCCATTTTGAGATTTCCTCTCCCTATATAAGACACACACACACACACACACACACACACACACACACACACACACACACACACATATATATTGACTTAGGACCCCATTTTAGTTTGTTTACATTTATGGAGGGGGCCGGAGAGAAGGCTCAGGGTTAAGAGCACTCGCTGTTCTTGAACAGGACCCAGGTTTGATCCCAGCACCCATATGGCTTCTCCCAGCCATGGGCAGCTCCAGTTCCAGGGCATCTGGTGCCCTCTTAGGGCCCCCATTGGTACCAGACATGCAGGTGGTGCACCGGTGTAGTTCAGACAAAATACCCACACCCATAAAGTAGAATTCAGTTTGTCTACATTTCTAAAGACCCTTTCTCCAAGCAAGTTGACATTGTAACAGTCTGAAAGAGGACACGATCCAATCAGTAATAACATTCGGGGTACTTTTGTTTTTGCCAATAACACACTGGATCCTAGTTGGTGCTGTCTGAGGGAGGTATTCTTGGTAATGCCACTTTCTTAGAGGGTTCCATTCTCTTTGTAAAACATTTGTACACTAAAGACTCAAACCTCTAACACCAGACAACTAAGGAACTAGTGACCAGTGGGGAGATACCTAGAATACTTTATCCCTTGGGTCTAAGTCCACCAATCTCATTTTTCTCCTCTAAGGACTTACCTACATTCTAGTCTCCTGAGTAAAAGTGAAGGGTTTTTTTTGTTTTGTTTTGTTTTGTTTTGTTTTTCCGGTGTTGGGGGTCTTGTTTAATTCAGTATCCAGTTCAGTTAGAGGTTATATCTGAGACGACATCTGAAGAGGGGGCAGCATCCTCAGAGGAGCCAGAGGAATGGTGTTCTTGGATGGCTGCCTTTGAAAACAGGACCATCTCTGCTTCCTCTGCTGTTGTGTAAACAAGTATCCACCAGGATGGGCAGTCAGTAAAAGGTTGTCGGTTGCTGTTAATAATGTTACATAGGTTATACATAGCATGTTCAGAACTGAAGACTAACCCTATGCATAGACTAATGTGAGCCGTTCCATGTTTGCACAGTGTATGTTTGGAACCCAGTGGTCAGAGGAACCTTGGGCATCAGTACTTGGGCTGGTGAGCCGTAGAAGAGTGTGGCGCTGCGGCTGCTGAAAAAGACAGTGTGGTCTTCATTAGTACTTAGGAGACCGAAATACGAAAGCTGCTGTGAGCCGAGAAGAGCGATCACCTGTGGTGTTGGTTTGCAGCCCGCAGGTCCTCAGTTGAACAGTGGAGTGCCTCCCTGCTCCATAGGACGGGGCGAGTGGCTTGTAGTCTGACAGATATGGGAAGTGAACGTTCTAGCTTTTCACCAACAGTGTTCTTGTCCTGTGGGAGACATGGCCTTTGCTTGGGTTTGGGTTGTACCGTCCTGCGTCCTCTCTGGCACATGTGCTGTGAACCAGGGAACACTGCAGCGCTATGCTCTGCTCACCGTGCTTACTGCCCACGGTGGTCTGTGGTTTGAAGGAGGCGGCAGCAGTGACCTGGGGATGGCTGCCTTGTTGAGGTTGTGCAGTTCCTTCCTGTGCAGCTTCTTCCTAGAGTAAAATTTCCGAGAATTCACCTTAAAATAACTTTTCCCCTTCTCATCCGTTCTGCATTTGTGCTGTAATCTCTTTGCTCGTTTTCACAGGGCACACCCTGTAAGTTGTTTGTTTCTTCTCACTGTAACCACACAGGCACCTCGCCATCTCTCACACCCAGGACGGGTCATGCACCTGGTTGCTCTGGCTAGGAGTGGGTCTAACTGTGCCAGAGTTCAAAGCTGTATTTGGGACAGTATACAGAAGAGCTGTTTCCACAGGCTGCATGAAGCCAAAAGGGGCCATCGCCATGGACTCACTGAGATAGTAAGGGGGCTCAAAGCCTTCCTTTTGGACTAGAGGAACCATGATGACAGATACGCAGAGGAATTGTCTAAAGATGGCCATGGAGAGATCAAAATGAAGACCCACTGTGGGCAGTTCAGGTGAAGCCGGACAGTCTTGAAATCAGTGTCTTCCAGGACTCAGCACCTGAAGGGTGTTCAAGGGTGGGGTGGCTTCAAGTTCTCAAGTTCTATAGATTTTTATTTTTATATATTTTCAGGGATTAGACCCAGGGTAGATTTAAAACTGGCCTGTAGGCAGTCTTGATTAATCAAGATTGATGTGGGAGAGGCCAGCCCACTGTGGGTGGTGCTATCCCCTAGGCAGGTGCTCCTAGTTGTATAGAGCAAGCTGAGCAAGCCAGTAGGTGAGCAGTGCTCCTCCATGGCCTTCCCTTCAGTTCCTGACTTGAGTTCCTGCCCTGACTTCCCCTCATGATGGACTATAACTGTAAGCCAAATAAACCCTTTCCTCCCCATTGCCTTGGGTGACAGCGTTTCCTCCCCATTGCCTTGGGTGACAGCGTTTTGTCACAGCAGTACAAAGCAGCCAAGGACAGGAGAGTACAGCGCAGTGCTCAGAGGACTCCAGCTACGTTCAGTCCTCACTGCTTCACCTACTCTTTCTTCCTCGCCCTAATCCCTCCCCAGCCCACGCTAACAGAGAACAACTGCCCCGTGGGTTACTCACTGGCTATGAGATGTGAGGTGTGGAGGAGGAAGTTGACGCAAGCAGGTGCTTTGTTTCCTGCCTGTTGGGGAGGCCACCCCTGGTCAGCTTTTGCCGTCTCACACCTACAGAACAAATGTACTGGGCGCACTAGCAGAACTAATCTTTCCTGAAAAGACAGCTTTTCTCTGAAAAACGAACAGTGGATTTGAGGTCAGCAGCTACAGTCCCTGAAGCAACTCTTACCAGGTCCCCTTTTCAGGATCTCAGTCTTTATTTTTTATTTATTTTTTTTTTTTGGTTCTTTTTTTCGGAGCTGGGGACCGAACCCAGGGCCTTGCGCTTCCTAGGCAAGCGCTGAACCCCTGAGCCAAATCCCCAACCCCTGATCTCAGTCTTTAACACAGTGGCTGTCGTAGGAGTCATTCTGCCCTGGGTGATGCACAGCTGGCCTTGTTCTTGGAACATTCCACGGTGAACAACAGCTGCGCGTCAGAGGTATTGTCGGTGCCTGAGTACTGGAAGGCGTCAGTTCAAGGCCAGCCTGGTCTACATAGGGAGCTGTAGCTAAGCTAGGGCTGCACAGTGACAAGAAAACAACCACCACACACACCTGTTGCACTAGCAGTTTTTTTTGTTGGTTTTTTTGTTTGGTTGGTTTGGTTTTGGTTGGTTTTTTTGTGGTGTAGGACAAGACAGGACAGTTTTCATCCAGCTTTCAGTCACCCTGCCTGTGTAAGACCATGGAAAGACAAACTTAACTAGGTTTGGGGTGTAGCAAAGACAAAGTGTTTGCCTAGCATGCCTGAAGCCCTAGGGTCTCCTTCTGCAGCACACGCCAAGGAAGTACGTTAATTAGCCCGTCCAAATAACAGTAATTTAAATTCCAAAAGGGGCTTTCCTGTTGGGTGCCTCTGCTCTGGTCCCACCTGGGAAGGAAGGACTGCACGGGTTTTCCATAGGAATCCGTGATCACAGTTTGCTTACCAGTTAACAGCTGGTTTGAAGTTGGCTTTTGGATCTCTTCAGGAGTGGAGTCAGTCAGGAAGAAACCACCTCTTCATGCGTCTTTCTGCCGTCACTGGCTTCTTTGACACTTTAGGTGGTACTGGTTGACCGAGTCAGAGGTCTCAGGTTTGATTTTAACAGTTTCTGTCTGTTATATCAAAGGTGCTCTAGAGGGCTTAGAAAGCATTGCTCACGTCAGCTAGGTGAGACCGTGTCTGCAGTCAGTCCCAGCGCGTCTCAGTGGATGCTGTTGCTAATCAGAATGCGTGCTCCCAGCACCTGGGCGTTCCTGTTGTCAGCGTAGTCTTAGCTGCGGGAGCCTGCTCTGAGCTGTTTACCCTGGAGAGTCGAGCCTCCTCTGAGCAGGCCAGGTTGGTTTTACTGAACATAGCTGTCTATAGCTCTAACTTTGTTTTTTAAGAGAGAGAGCGGGCCTAGGTTCTAGCACACTGAGCCTAATATTTGGCGTTTGTGTAGCTCAAAAGTCAAATGATTTTTGTATGGATAGAGCCTAGCGTTGCTAGATTTTACCTGATAAACTCGCATTTTACCTTTTTTTTTTTTAAAGATTTATTTATTATATATGAGTACACTGTAGCTGTCTTCAGACACACCAGAAGAGGGCATCAGATCCCATTACAGATGGTTGTGAGCCACCATGTGGGTGCTGGGAATTGAACTCAGGACCTCTGGAAGAGCAGTCAATGCTCTTAACCACTGAGCCATCTCTCCAGCCCCGCATTTTATCTTTTTGAAGTTGAAATGTGGACTTCCTTGTCTCTTGTTTAAAAAAAAAAAAAAAATTAGTGGATTAGAAAGGTAAAACCAGTTAAGTGCCTGCCTGGGCTGCTGTGAGGTGGCTCCTGCGACCTCTCGTCCCTGGCATTTGGGTTTAAATGGCAGAAGGTTTGCAGGCAGAGGAAAATAAGTGACACCACCAGCAAACTACGTGCTGTGTTGTCATCTGTGCCACCAGGTAGCTGGTTCCAGTCATAACATACTTGCCACATTGAAAAATAAAACCGTGTCTTTGAATAAATACAATCAGTAGAAAAGCAGGTGGTTTTTTTTGATGTGCGAGTCCTATCTTTGCTGATTTTCTTTAGAGTCTGGGGCTTAGTTCAGAGCGCTAAGAACATTTAACATCCAGGCTGGTGGCTTTTCACACTTGTACTCTTTAAATGTTGGAGTGCTTTGAAAACATTACAGAAACAGACATCATGGACTCAGACCCGTGCGCACATCCACTTAACACCATGAAGAGCTGAGCTGTGCCCGCGGAGAGACATGGCCTGCAGCCTGTCTCACCATCTCTGTTAGCTAGGGAGGCTTTCGTAGGTAGGCTGTGGAAAAACCAGTTGCACCTGTAACTACTTATTAAAATCGCAGTAAGTACTCAAAATCAAAATTAAACCCACAAGGATCACTACTGACTGGCACTATTCTTACCCTTAGATTTTAAGTTATTGCTGAAAGATCTGTTTTTGTTGCGGTTATAAGTTTAAATGTGTTTTGATTTTCAGTTATTTTGCATTGGTGTAAGATTGCTTTACCTGTTCCGTTTGTTGGAACATCTCAGCAGATTTACCCTACTTTCTACCGTATAATTAAGAAAACCATTGCTTAAATTCGTGGTTCTCTGGAGCTCCTGATCTCCAGGGATGCTCAGTAAGCACTGAGGATACCTGAAGGCATCTGATGGCTTCTCCCAGTTTCAGTTTCACCCTGAGTGTTTCTCTTAGGAGGGTCTATGTGATAGCTTATTTGGGAGAGATGGATAGGTTCTCAGCTGATATTATAGAAAAGCATGGCTTGTGCGTCACTAACCTACTCATACTAACCTAATACTAACCCATCACTAGTAAAGCAAGCAGCCTTGGGGAGCGGAATGATTGCAGAAGTGTGTGATCCCAGCCTTTTGCTCTGCCAGTGGGACTTTATTATACAGGTAAAATAAGCCACCTCTGTGGGAATAAATAATACGGATTAAGGGGGGGGGAAAGACAGGGATTCCATTCAGTATCTGCAGACGAGTCACTCTAGTTATGGCTTTGTCAGTTAATGACAGCGTCACTGCAGCATATAAACCCTGAGTCTGTCAGGCATCCTCTGGGGTGCAGGTACAGTTCAGGTAATGATTCAGCCATCTAGCCATCTCCTTCTGTCTTGTAGACATGTTCTCCGTGGGTTGTTCTCCAATATACAGCAGAGATGTCTCTGGACCATACAGGGAAATCGGGTGTCTGGGTTTTTTTGCTTGGATGTCAGAGCTCAGGACAGGGGCACATTTAGTTCCTGTGGGAGCCGGATGTACAAGCCAGTTTTGTGCCCAGGAGAAGGGCTGGAGAGGCAGACAATCCTCAGTGTGTCCTCAGCAAAGAGGATCCTGGACTGGGGTTTTTCTGGAGTTGAGTGGCTATGATTCTTCTAGTTGGGTGCCATTCCAAGGCACCAGTGGTTGTAACAAGATTGCAGAATTTGTTGTTGTGTTGTGGGATTTGTTGTTGTTGTCATTGGTATTTTTTTCTCCCCCCTCCCCCCTTCAGAGCTGAGCTAACCCTACCCTAACGCTAACCCAGGGCCTTGCACTTGCTAGGCAAGTCCTCCTGCACTGAGCTAAAGCCCAACTCTGTGGTGGGTTGGTTTTTTGGGAATGGGGTTGGGGGGGTTGTTTTTTTTTTTTTTTTTTTCCTTCTACTATTTTATCCCAAATAGGGAAACTTAGTCTTTTTCTATCAGGTAATATCTCTGATAATGAGAGAAATTGTTCTGAAATTGATCCTTACACCAACCCAACCTACCCCTGCCTAGGGTGTTTTTCAGATTGCGTTATGACAAGGTAAATGCATTCATGCTTAAGTTAAGCAAGATGACAGAACAGATAAACACTGATTTCCAACCTTTTTTCAAACTTTTCCCCCAACAATTTACTTGATTTTATGTGCATTGGTGGTTTTGCCTGCATTCGTGTCTGTGAAGGGGGTTGGATCTCTTGGAACTAGAGTCATAGACAGTTGTGAGCTGCCAGGCAGGTGCTGGGACTTGAACCCAGATCCTCTGGAAGAACTGCTGAGCCATCTCTCCAGTTCCCAAATACTGATTTTAGTGGCTTCACATAATGAAAATTTATTTCTCATTTTGGTAAAGTATTCTGTTTAACCTAAATGGAAACTTGTTGGTATTCTGTCTAAGCTCCACCCCCACAGCTACCTGACAATAGCCAGGTATGCTCCGCCCCACAGTTACCTAGCAACAGCCAGCTGTGCCTGACTATAAGTGGGGCTGCTTGCCCCCTCCTCTCCCTCTTCTCTTGCTCTTTCTCTTCTCGTTGCCTCTTTGTCCCTGTCCCCTCTCTCCCCGCCACCCCCCACTTCCCCTCCCATGGCCACAGCTTTTCCTCCCTTCCTCTCTTCTCTCATTAAACCTCTCCATGTGGAACATGTTGGTTTGGTGTGCTTTGTCAGAGCGGGGCTGGGTTTTAAACCTTAGCATTGGTCCTCACATTACTAACACTGTATTTTAAAGGAAAGCATTGACTTGGGAAACAAGAACTGGGTTTTTAGCCTGCATGCTCTGTTCTGATTCTGGGTGACTCTGGTCTCAGTTTCTGTGTGAGTCAAATGAGGAGGGTGAGCTGGCTCGCTCGCTCTCTGACCCTCTGTCTGTGTGTGCGATCTCTATGAGAAAGAAAGTTCTTGGGGAAAACACACAGGATGTGGTACATTGCGAATCCTGGGGCCTTGTGCTGCAGGTAGAAAATATTCCTCCTTTGGAACAGTAGAGCTTTTTTGGTAGGTAGCCTGACAAAATTTTTTTTCCATTGTGAGCAAAATACATAAGGTACTTTCCATGCATACCATCAATGATATCAGAAGTGGGGTGTTTACGTGCTTTTCCCAGCTAAAACTGGGCATCGTAGAACCAGTTATTGCACAAGAACCAGGGTTGCATGAGGCCTCCATTTTCCAGCTTCCTATAAACACGTCAGTCCCACATTGTCCAATGGGATTAGTTGCATTTTGGCTCCATGTTCAGAATCGGGAGAATTCCCCCTACACACCTAGTCATTGGTTGCTAGGTTACAGCTTTTTACATTGTCCCAGTCTGCTGATGTTGCTATGGATACCAGTGATATGATATGATAGATCTCTTTCTATGACACTGTTCTGATAAGGCTCAGAGTACAAACCATGTACTTGTGATGTCAGAGATGTTAAGGTGTAAGTCCTTCTCGTTACATCCTTCACGTAGACAGATACAGGTTCCATATGTTGTAATAGTGTCTGAATTTAAGAAATGATACACTAGCTGAATGCTGGACATAACCCATCGATTAAAACCTGATTTGCATACGATTCAGAAACAAAAGTAGCATAATACGAATGAGACCTGCTGTCTGGTGTCAACTCAGGATCCACACAAACCAACTTCACACCTCCTGACTAAGGCCAAACGTGAAATATAACCATGATGCTTGATAGCACCTTAGAGGTAGGGGAAATCGGGGTGCTGTCTATACAGTTATTTTATAAGTTTGTCATGTGTATGCATGTTGGCCTGTGTAAGTTTATGTATACCGTGTGTGTGCATAACCCACGCACCCAGTATGTCCGAATCCCTAGTACTGGAGTTGAAGGAGTCATAAACCGTCTCAGTAGTGTCAGGAACTGAGTCCAGGTCCCCCACAAGAGTAGTAAGTGCTCTTGACCTCTGAGCCGTCTTTCTAGCCCCTTCTGTCAGATTGGCTTTGGAAACAGTAAAGCCTGCGTTCAGAATCTTACAGCCGTCAGTACCGCGTGGTTATGTTTGCTTTCAAGCAAAGTTCTGGGCCTGAAGGCAGAGACTGCGTCTAACTGGAAGCTCTGCGTTGCTTGCTTTGGGGATTTTTGTTTGAGCTGTGGTTAGTGCTTCATCCCACACTGTGAGAGAAAGGGTTTTCATTGTGTAGCCCTAACTGGCCCAAAACTCACTGTATAGACCAGGCTGGACCTAAACTCAGATCTGCATCTAAGAGCTGCTGTTCAGGTGTAAGCTGCTGCTCCCCTGGACAAGTCTCATTCCCAGCGGTGTGCGACGCCATGCACATACCCAGTCGGTAGACATTTAGGAAAAGGCTTATTGATCTGCTCTGAAGACTGGAAGAACTGCCATTCTGACTCGAGATTTCAAGATGGTAGGTCTGGCAAGCGTGTCACCAAGACTGAGGGCCCAGGTTCTAATCTCAGCAACCTCAGTAAAGGGGAGAGCTGGTTTCTGCTAGTGTCGCCCAATCTCCACACTTGTTCTGTGGCATATGTTCCTCCCCCGGATGTTTAGGTAGAGCCCCTAGGAATTGTAGTGGATAAGGGACAGTGTTAACTCAGGATAGCTGGTCTGACCCTCTTTGAGCTCACAGTTAAAAAGACACAGCTAAGGTGTCAAAGGCCGGGACTCACCGACAGTCAGAGCCTGTGGAGCTGCTATTACAAGTAGTGGTTAAAAAACAAAGCAAAACAAACTTGGGAGAAGCCGGGCTAACCCTCTGTGATAGAGACGACTCTGTTCTGAACAGTGGTGCTTGTTGTGCGGTCTGTGTAGTGACGACTGAGGACAGGCAGGCACACGCGAGTTGCTGAAGAAGAACGTCCTTGTTAAACAGGAGCCCTTTAGAGAGCGCTACAGTCAAGTCCCCCTGAGTCATTTACTTTGACCTATTCTGAGAAATAATTGACGGATTCCTCAAAACCAAACTGAAATTAAGCATAGCATAACATTGCAGCCAGTCTTTTGAAATTATCCTGTCTCCAAACTGGCAAGATTTTAATTAGAAAGACATTCTTTCCATGGGATGTTACTTTCTTAAAGTGAGGAGTTGTTTACCTAATAGAATCCTTCTTGTTTGAGAAAGGCACACAGACACAGGCACACACATCTTTTCAAGGAATTCTTGTCTCATCTATTACATCCCCATCAACCAAAGCTCCCCTCTCTCCTCTCCTCAGTCGCTCACCCCAGCTGCCTCTCTCTCCCAGATCTTCCTCCACTCCTCCTCTTCCCTTCAGAAAAAGAGCAGGCCTCCTAGGGGCATCAACCAAACCTGACAGGGTGAGTTGCAGTAACAAGGCAGCCTCCTGGAGGCTGGATGAACCACGCGAGGAGGAGGAGGAGAAGGGTCAAGGAGGAGGAGGAGAAGGGTCGCAAAGCAGACAGCAGAGTCAGAGAGTCCTGCTCCTACTCTTAGGAGTCCTTCAAGGAGAACAAGCTGCACGACCATAGCAGTGCAAGGGGCCTATGCAGACCCATGCAGCTCCCTCACTGTGTCCTCCCGTGCCCCTGAGTGTGCACACACGCACATAGACACTTTTAACCGTAAATGGGAGAAGAAAAACCCTTAAAGTCAGAGAAAGTGAGAAAGCAGAAACTGTCTGCCCTTCCTTTCCTTCTCTCATCCTAAAGTTCTGCCCTTTGCCTTTTCCTGCTGTGGAAAACCTTTCTGGAACCTCCAAGGAGCCGGGAGGGTGGTCTCCATTGCATAACAGGAAGGGCCTCTGCCACCTGGCCTTGACATTCATTTCCAGCTCTGTCTTTTACCACCAGTTTATTTGCGCCTGTGTGTCAGCCAGGGTAGCTACTTCCTGTGAGAGCCGGTGCTTTCCATCTGCCACTGTCCCTCCCACTGCCACTCGCTGTCATTTTCCTAGACCCATGAGGCCAAACTCAGTTGCCACCACTTCCTTCATGAGCCTTTGGGTTGTTTGCTTGCGTGTTTCACATTTGAGACAGGATCTCTGATGGTCTGGGCTGACCTGGGACTCACCGTGTAGCCCGGGTTGGTCTGAACTCAGCAGCCTCCTGGCTCTGCCGTCCATGCACTAGGATTTCACAGACACCATATTTCTTCCTCACTTTTAATTCCTCTTCCTAGTGGCAGACGGCGCTCAAGTATCTTCTTTGTTTGTACGTTCTATCTAGTGTGGTTAATTTACTCCTTGATTATGTGGTCAGGATGTGCTCTCAAGGGCACTTCCTACAGAGGGCGGAACACCTTTTCTGGAGTTTAGTGTGTATCAGAATTAGACCTGAGGGGAAGCGTGTATTGCATAGCTTCGTGGGTCAGGTATGTAGCACATGTGACCGTTTACTAAAGCCATTTACATACCACAGAATTAAGACTTGTTTTCTTTCGTACATACTCACTCCTGCTAAATTCCTTCACCAGTGACTAGATCATTGGTTCCCAGTCCTTCAGGAGTACACATAGCAACTACTTATCCCAAAGGATCCAGGACTTAGAAATTGGACACAGTGGGGCTAGAGAAATGGCTCTGCAGTCAAGAGCGCCGGCTGCTCTTCCAGAAATGCTGAATTCGGTCTCCAGCAACTACGTGGTGGCTCACAAACCATCTGTAAAAGAATCTGATGCCCTCTTTTGGCATGCAGGCACACATGCATACACACATGCAGGCACACATGCATACACACATGCAGAACCATCATACCTAAAAAGCAAGGAAACAAATACACAGAATTTATAAATTGGACACTGGAAATACATGCAAGCTCTCTGGTATAGTCAAGTGTACCCATGGTCCCAGACTTGGGGTCTGGGAGGGTTGGCACAGGGGCAGAGGCAGGGGGATCACTCCAAGTTCCTGGCAGGCAGAACTGTGTGATGACAGTCTGTCTTAAAGCCAAACAGCCAAAAGCAGTAAGAACATGAACTTGGAGATGGAGCCTGGGCCCTGTGCGGGTTAGGCAAGCGCTGTGTCACTGAGTAAGTCCCCACCTCCTTTTGTCTGTTTCTGCACTGTTTGTAAGCCAGAGAACTACCTGTAAAGTCAGGTGAAGACTAAATGAAGATGTTAAACTTTGACCCCATCATAGTTGCTCAGTTAACAGCAGCTGGTGTAAGTAGCCATGTGGTTTAACAGAAATTGCGTATTCTGAAGTTGATATCTCATCTTCGCTCAGCAGCAGCACCTGAGCGGACAAATGATACCGGGTCCCCCTGAGCGAGGCAAGAGGTCTTCCCGGAGAAGACCTAGGCACCAGGGCTTTCTAAACCAGTTGATTAATAAGTGTATCCAAGGATGAGTGTTACTATTCTAATGTGACCCCAGATCTGGAGACAGCTGTTCTTGCCTAATTTAGGATCAGCAGCTGATACTAAGGTATCTTTGTTCCTTCCTCAGTAAGGGATAAAGTAGACTTGCCTTCAGTTCCTGGTTAGACTCCTACCACATCATTGGACCCTCAGACAAGCCATTCCTTTACCTCAGTAGCGCAGGAGGTCACGTGCAATGAAAGCAAAGCCCTTGACCCTTGTTAAAGTCAGGGCACATTGCACCCAGCACTCGCTCTCTAGGAAGCATTCTGGCACCCAGAAATGGGGCTAGATGAATCTTGGTTTATTTTGGCCCCATCGATTGGTAACTGTGTCCGTTGCAGTTTGGAGAGTTTGAAAATGCATACTTGATTCAGCTGAAGAAATAAGGATTATAAAACAAAAGACAGGACCTCGCTCACCTGTCAGGGAGTCAGAGCTGCACACTGTCCTTACGCCCTGTAACTTCAGACAGTGGTGCAGTTATCGCTCTAACTGTGCTAACTGTTAAAGCGTCAGGACTGGAGGGACACACTGTCAAGGCCCCTCTGTATCTGCAGTGCCAGTGTCCTGGACTCGGAAATTACAAAACGTGATGACTGAGAAAGCAGAAAGATTTCAGTGTGGCTCATGTCCTAAATAACTAACATTTGTAGATTTATTTTATTTTTTTAAAGATTTATTTATGTATGTGAGATTTATTTATTTTACATATGTGAGTACACGGTCACTATCTTCAGTCACTCCAGAAGAGGGCATCAGATCCCATTACAGATGGTTGTGAGCCACCATGTGGTTGCTGGGAATTGAACTCCAGACCTCTGGAAGAGCCGTCAGCGCTCTGAACCACTGAACCATCTCTCCAGCCCTCCATTTGTGGATTTATAACATTAGTGCTTAATGATTAATTAAATGATGCTACACATCATTTTAATGGCATAGCCTTTCGTTTTTGTTGTGTGAGAGTCATGGTCAAAGTCATCCAATGTTATAAAACCCAGAGACAAGCATAGTAGCACCTTGGAGTTTGGTTAGAGCAAATACAGGCTAAGCAATAGAATAGGTTTGAAGGACAGCTGAAAAGAACAGGCACTGGGATGGTAACAGGAGAAGTAAGCTGCGTCAGTCAGACCGTGTAAGTATAGTGTAGTTCGTCCTTTTTCTCCCTGGTCCATCTTCAGGGGACCCACAGGCAATGAAATAACCATCACCAGTGAGAACCCTAGGAGCAGGTTTCAATCCCTTCCTCCCTCCCCCTCCCCCCTTCCTCCCTCCCTCACTCCCTCCCTTCCTTCCTTCCTCCTTCCTCTCCCCCTCTCTGTTTCACCCCTTCTGAGTCGTACAAAGATACAATGTTAAGATCCGTTCCACAAGTGGCCATGCCCATAATCCCAGATCTTAGGTGTTAAAGCCAGGAGGGTGAGGAAGGAGTTCAGGGTAGCGGTGTTTTTGAGTGAGAATGGTCCCCATAGACTCCAGTATTTGTGACCTTGGTCTGCAGTTGGTGGGGCTGCTTAGGAAGGATGGATTAGGAAGTGTGGCCTTGATGTAGGAGCTGTGTCACTGAGGTGGCCTGTGACGTTTCAAAAGACTCACCCCATTCACAGTGCCTCTCTGTCTCGTGGTTGTGGATCAAGGTCTGAGCCTTCAGCTGTCCCCTTGCTCCACCGTCGTGAGCTCTGACCTCTGAAACAGGAAGCCAAATGAAACGCTTTCTTTTATAAGTTGTCTTGGTCGTGGTATTCCATCAAAGCAGTAGAAAAGGCATCCATGGCTAGGTAGCAAGTTGGAGACTAGCCTGGGCCACATGACATCTCATCTCAAAACGGAACAGAAGTGAGAACAGAACACCATGGGTACACACAGAATGTACCATGGAGCCCGCGGCCCTGTTCTGACGTGTGCTGGGGATGGCATAGCTATCAATGCTCCTGAGGGTTAGCACCCTTTCCTCACTTCAGCAGGTTGAACAAGTTCCTTTGGTTTCATTCTATAGAACACAAACTGACTGTGATTATTAAAATAAGTGTTCTTTGTCGTTTTAACTTGGTTTCTATCAATGAATTATGCAGAAAAAGATGGATCTTTTTAGAATGTTCAAGTGTTTAGTGCACCTCTTTTCAAAGAGTGCCCTTTATAGCATCGGTCAGAGGCAATTGTCTCAGAATAAAAGGTTCTATGGTTGAATGAATCCAGGAAACATTTAATATTCTGCCTCTCTCTTGGAGATTCGCAGTGCGTGTTATTAATTTACAAAGAACTTTTATAAGCCAGTGTTTTCATTATTACCCCAGAATTATTTTGTTGTTGCCAATACCCACTAATCTGAGTGTTTTCCCAAGCTATATGGAAAATAATTGAGAAATAAAAGCTGAATTAATATGTGTGCATTATAAAGTGATTACCGCCAATCAAATTCATTAGCACATTCATCGTCACATTTAGCTACTATTTGTGTTGTGGATGTGAGAAAAGAATACTTTAGATCTACCCTCTTAGAAAATTTCAAATAAACAATATTGTATTATTAGCTGTATTTTTTAAACAACAGGAACAGAACACAGTCCTGGAATCATAGCTAAATGCCAAGCGAACAGAACTAAAAACAGGACAGGAGAGCACAGGATGTTATCAATGCTGGCACACGAGAGGAAAGCTCAAAACCCTTCTTAAAGCGTGAGGCCCACCAAGAGAGGAGCTGACGAATGTCTGCGTGTGCTTTCTGAAGGGTGGGCAGATGCCGCAGTGTGGGATGGGAGGAGAAGCCTCCCAGGAGTTGTGCGCTCTAAGGTTTACAGAGCTCTGGTCTCTGTGAGCAGGACTCACGTAGGAAAGTAAATACTGCTCTCTTTACCAAAGAGGAGCCACTTGCCCAGAATCCCATGCTGTAAAGTGGGAGGATCTGAGCCTCGAGCTTCAGCCTCCAAGTCCAGGACGTGAGCTCAGCTACAGTGACTGAAGGCCTCTTCTACAGAAGGAGACACTTCTCCTCCTTTCTCCTTTCCCTGAGAAGCACATTACATTCCTTCCGAGGTTTTTGTCTTCACTATGTCCCACAGCAAGAGCGCTCTTCAAGTGGTCTAGGTATAGCAGATGTCACCGTTATCTCTAGGCTCCTGTTGGTCTGAGAGGTTTGTAATCTTTGGGCTTGACCATATTTCAAATTTCTTTTACAAATCACATTTCCGAGCCTGTATCAGAACCTTCTTTGATTTTGGTTTTGGTTAAGGACAGGCTACAGCTATAGGCAAGAAGGCACCGCGAGAAAGCAGCCAGGCAAATTCAGAAACTGGAGCTGGCCCAGATTTTCAGCATGTCATTGGCACAGAAATGATGGAGCTCAATCTATACCTGAGAATCCAGACACAGTGCAGGGTAAGGAGCAGGACGCAGAGATGGAACCCCAGCTGGGAAGGACCTGTCATACTTTCTCCTCAGATTTTATTCTAAAACTGCTCAGACTGGTGCTGGTGTTGCACAATTGAATAATCCTAGTGCGTGGAAGGCCAAGGCAGAGAATTGGGAGCTTGAGATCAACCTGGCAACTGTCTCAACAAGGAGAAACCATTAAATTTAAAAGAACTATTCAGAGAGCACCTCCTGAGCTTTATAGATAGCCTGGAATATAGTCATCCCCACCCTGACTTTAGACATTTCAGTGTAAATTGAGGGCATCTTACACTTCCCAAGTAGCCTTTTTAAAACGAAGATCAGTGCCTGAGTACCCAGGGTGTGTCTCATTAGGGTTCATAGTCTCCTCCTGTTTGTAAGTTTCACTTTGTGTTCTAGACACATAATAAACACTCGTTAAACACCTATTGGATATGAGAGGAGAGACAGGGATCTGTACTTTTATGAAAGTCTGAAAAGTCAGTGTTGTTTGAAAAGACAGGTTCATGCCTACTGTCTTGTCAGCCTCAAAGTAAAATTCATCCGTCATAGCTTCCCTTCCCTCTAGCCATTGTATGTACACAGAACCCCACATACACACCTGGGGCCATTACATGTACACAGGACCCCACAAATACATACCTGTGGCCATTGCATATACACAGGACCCCACATACACACCTGGGGCCATTACATGTACACAGGACCCCACAAATACATACCTGTGGCCATTGCATATACACAGGACCCCACACATACATACCTGTGGCCATTGCATGTACACAGGAACCCACACATACATACCTGTGGCCATTGCATGTACACAGGACCCCACACATACATACCTGTGGCCATTGCATGTACACAGGACCCCACACATACATACCTGTGGCCATTGCATGTACACAGGACCCCACACATACATACCTGTGGCCATTGCATGTACACAGGACCCCACACATACATACCTGTGGCCATTGCATGTACACAGGAACCCACACATACATACCTGTGGCCATTGCATGTACACAGGACCCCACACATACATACCTGTGGCCATTGCATGTACACAGGACCCCACACATACATACCTGTGGCCATTGCATGTACACAGGACCCCACACATACATACCTGTGGCCATTGCAAGTACACAGGACCCCACACATATATACCTGTGGCAAACATTCCGTTCTCAGAGGGGAAGATCCCATTCTCAGAAGCTAGGCAGGAAGAGTCTGAGGAGGCCAAAATCAGTTTGTTTCCTCTTCCTAGTAATGATGGATTTGGAATAATTCTGTGATGGCAGAAAAGGGCCAGCTGCCTGTGACTGAGAGAGAGATTTGCCTTGTTTTTGTGTAGCCTACGCTGGCCTTAGCTTTCCCTCTTCAGCCTCTTGAGTATGTGTTACACATGTGATATCCCACACTCAGCTAAATGGGAGAGAGGGGTTAAAGTCAAGCTTGGGGGTTTGACTCAGGTATGCCATGGCCTTGCCAAGCTGCCACCATCACAGCCCTGTCACTTACAGACTGATATGATGAACCAGCAGTTCCTGTCTGACCAGACTTTCCCGTTTGCCAAGGCCCTCAATTGGGCTCCATTCCCGCACACAGTGGGGTGTTTCGTTTTCTGAGCACGTTATCATGGGCTCAGTAATACAAAGCTTTGAGAGATTTTGTCTTCTTTCTTTTTTTTAACTAAACTTTTATTATTAAAAAACGGGGGGCTGGGGATTTAGCTCAGTGGTAGAACGCTTACCTAGGAAGCGCAAGGCCCTGGGTTCGGTCCCCAGCTCCAAAAAAAAGAACCAAAAAAAAACAAAAAAACAAAAAAACCCAAAAAAAGGTACCTGTACATTGAGGAAAGAGTGAGGGAGAAATCCAGTCGTGTAATTTAAAAATAAAGTCCTGTTTCCGCCTTCTAGGTGAAGATCGTCACTGGGAAGAATGGAGTCGGTATCTAGGGACCCTCTCAGCACATACAAATATGTCTGTACCTTTTTTTTTTTTTTTTTTTAAGACAAACCCATTTAAAATATTAAGAGATTTTTGAAGAGGAGATGTGGTGTATATTCCAGGCTGGCCTGGACCTCAGACTGAACATCTCAGGCTTCTGAGTCGCAGTTATATCGCCAAGCCTGTCCTTAAAATTCTGTAATAGGCTGCATAAACTATGTATTAATGTATTTTAAAACATATTTACACTTTACAGTTTAGTAATTTTTTTTAATATGGAAATTCCAATCTCATTCATCTTTCTCCCAAACGACCTCAAAAGATGCCTTTTCTCGTCGGCCTACAAACCAGCTTCCTGTCCTTCACTCTGTGTCATGTCTGGTCCCTCAGGGGTTATGGGAGTTCAGTCTTGTTCTGTTCTGACGGCGAGTTGAAAGAACTGGGCCAGTTTTCCTGCAGACAGCACCAGCTTTTGCGTTTGCCTGGCCGCTTTCTCATAGTGGGCTCAAGCTCACCCGCTACCCCGGGCTCTTGTCAGCTGGAGAGCATATAGGAAAGTTAAGTGGATTCGGGCTAAGCATCTCTGGCTACAGATTTACACTTCTAATGTCCGGCATAGCAGATGACAAGGGCTTTCTCCCTCGATCTTGGATCAGCCCTGGACAGTGATGTTACGACGCCTTCCCTAGTTATCCTCCATTTTTCCTGAGTTGAACAAGATAGGGAATTAATTAGCTTTTGAAATTTTCTCCTAAAAATCGTATATCACCAACGACATTTTTACATGTTAACTGTTGGGTCTGGTTTTGGTCTCCAGAGCTTGTGCTCTGGTGTTAGGAAATGAACCAGTGCTCGTTGTAGGATGATGGGAATTCGCTTTATCTGTGAATGAAGTTGGGGGGAGTGGCGACTGTAGTGAGATCTGCTGTCAGTGGAAAGGACAAACTAAAAACTGGTTTTTATGAAAAGGCAGTATTTAATGAAGACGGACCTTAGAGCCCACAGATGCAATTAAGGTCATTTGAGAGTAACTCAAGAAGGCGTGACTGGACATATTTTTAACTCAAATTATGATTCTAAAATTAACTCAACACAAAGGGGTTTGTGAGCTGCTGTCTGGGACCGGTTCTTCTTTCTCAGGTGGGGCAGCACTGAGCTTAGACAGACACCTGGACAGCTGATTGCTGGACAGGGCAGGCAGGGCCTCTTACCTCCTGTTTGTGAGGTAAGACCTTCCAGACACCCTGAAACTCCATTATTAGGATTTGGCTTCACTCACCAATTCCTTGCAAAGGGGTGTAGGGTCCGTAAACTTTTGTTACTTATTACCTCACCTTTGCAGAAGGTCAAGGGTCAGCACGGCTTTACTGAGCCCCGTGCTTGGGGTTTCACAGCAAGGAAGCCAAGGGAGCTCAAGGTCTCCAAAGCTCATAGCTGCTTGGTTCCTTATCTGCAGGACTCACACCCCTGCCTCCCAGAGGCGCTCCTGAGACACAGGCAGGCAGGTCACAGCACAGCCGTGGCTCCCTCCAGGCCAGCAAGAGCAGGGCTCCATCCCATTTCCAGCACCGCAGTGTCTGTCATCTGGCAACATTTATTTAGATCCCCAACTGCATTGGCCCTGTGTGGATCCCAGAGTTCTTACCGTCTGTGGAGAACTGTGTCTCCGGTGGGTTGTCACTGTGTTAGTGCTGTGGAATTAGATAACAGTGACATCTTCCCCGCTGAAAAGGTGTCGCCTGCCTCCCATGTGCTGTGCCACATGCTTTCTCTCCTTTGATCACACATCAGCCCCTGTGTGCATGAAGTCACCTCCTATTTCTTCACAGTGCAATGGATGCGTCTCAGAGATGGTGCTAAATGTATTACCCAGGGTCGCCATACAGTCTCTGAGCTGAGCTTCCCCTTAAATCCTGACTAAATGACTTACGGTAAACCTTGAAGAAATACCTTTTCACTAAAGTCTTTTTAATAAAACCTTGTTAATACCGTGTAACACAGAAAAGAGACCTAAAATGTAGACATACATGACATCATGTAACAAAATGCTACACTGAAGTCAAATACCCATGTCACCACAAAGGGACAGACTGATCCCAGCTCTAGAGAAGTCGTCTCTATCAGTGCAGCCTTCTTTGTTCCCCCCAGAGACCTCACATCTGCCTCGTAGTAACCATTCCTTGCCTTGCTTTCCTACTCAGTCTTACCTGCCCAGAGTATACCCATAAATGATGTCACTTTGTTTGCCCAGCACGGAAGTTCACATAAGCAGAGTCACATGTACACATTCTCCTGCGGCTTCTTTCACTCACCATCTCATTGTTACAATTTGCCTTAACCGACCTCACAGTCACACATGGGTTAATTTATTTGCTTTGCTTCATTACATTCCACCGAGTGAATTTTAACAATTTATCTGATCTGCTGGCGGTGGTAGTTTGATTTTGGCTATTTAATACTATGCTGTAGTGTAAACAAGTCTTGAACATACACACACACACACACACACACACACATACGCACACGCGCGCGCGTACACATATGTTCCTGTGCACTCACACATATTTCCGTAGGGCGGATCTTAGGGGATTGCTAGGTATATAAATCAACTCCTAGCAGTAAAATTAATCAGAAATTATAGCCGTGTAAAGTGACTGGAGAATCTCCTTGAAGATCATTCACAAAGTCTTTATTCAACTTAAAACCTCAGGGCCTCCTGTAGGCCAGGCTGGAACTCACCTGGAGCCAACGTCGATCTTAACTTTCACTCCTTCTGCTCACCTCCTGAGTGTGGCGATGTGGCTGTGCCCCCACACTTGGTTTCTAATTCAGTCCTGTGCTGTGTAGAACAGTCTGTAGAGGCAAGATGTAGACAGCTCGCTGTTTCTTTGCACCAGGAACCAGTGGCTCTATTTTTTTCTGGAAATGTATTTCATGTTGCTTACAACCCATTCTTTTGTGATTACATAGTAATGATGCCTAACCTCCTAGACAGAACTGTTGGCGAATCTCACCATATAGAAATGCCATATATAAAATTCATCATGGAAAATCGCGTGATGCTATGACTCGTCATGCATGACATGAGGACTCCGTTTCCTCCACTCGAGTGGAGGCTTTAGTCACTGAATGCTCGAACTTCCATGTTTCTGTGTTGTTGCTGTTACCTCTGTTTCTCGTTCTGTGCAGAATAAGATAAGGGCCGTGCCTTACTCGGGTCGGGCGGGCCCTGGCACCGCTGCCTGGCTGTGGTCACCTATGTAATCGTCGTTGGGTGCCGCCGGTGCTGCGTTTGTCGTTGTGCTCGTGCGTTTGTACTCTGCTCTAGTGTTAAGCTTTCTGATGCACGTTTGCTTTGATTGATAACGTGTATTTCAACATAGGAGATGGCAGTTTAGTTGAAAGCGATTCTTCCGGGTCTGAAACATTTACCCTGGCATCTAAATGAAGCCTGATCTGGAGGCTCTAAGATTTAATTTCTGCCTTTCCTGAGAATTCTCAGGCTTATAAGACTACAGTTCATTAATATTCTCTGTCATGGCATCCCAGATAGACGCAGAAGTTGACTGGCAGAGAAGAAGCAGCGATAAGATTAAATACAAGCATTCTTAACAGTGAGACAGCACTTGATATCTGAGAGTGTTGGAAGACATCGGCTGACTTGCCTGCCAGCATCCTGAGAAAGTAGGAAGTGAGTTTTCACTTTGTGTTTAATAGCTGAGAATTAATCTTTTAATTGTTCTCCAGAAGTAAAGTTCGTGTGGAAACAACTTTATTTAAAATCACAAAGACATCCTTTGTAGCCTGTTTTACACAATGTATTTCTACTTAAAAGTTTCTAGGGCTGGAGAGATAGCTCAATGATTAAGCACACTGACTGTTCTTCCAAAGGACCCAGGTTCAGTTCCCAGCACCCACATAGTAGCTCAAAACTGTCTCTAACTCTAAGATCTGACACCCTCACACAGACACATATGCAGACAAAATACCAATGGACATAATTAGAAACAAACTTTAAAAAAGTTTCTCCTCAACTCTGTGTGCTCTAAGAGACTCAGCCTTTGGCCTTTCCTTTTTCTCAGAACACAGTTGAGTCAACATCAAAGCCATTGGTTTTCATTTCCACAAGACAAATCCATTAGGAAGTCTCCATTCTTGGAGAGACCGGAAACCAGAACAGATGATGGGGTGACAGTGTTCCTGCCCCAGAAGGGCAGTCTGCAGTAGGCAGGCCAGTGGCCCCTGGTTTCAAAGGCTTGGGAAAACGGAAGCCAGGTTGCTGACATGTTGCTCTTGTTCACTGTCATAGTCACCAGCAGTCAGGAACAGAGCCCAGCGACAGGATTCCTCTGGATGCTCATTTCCCAGCAGTCCATGCTCACCACGATCTGTGCTGAGAGAGCAAGCAAGCCACAGCCACACCTTTTCTCCCCAGCCAGAGAGCAGTGGTAGCCATTTTGACTTTTCCCTTACCACTAATTGGTTTTTAGGTAAGAGTTATTGTATTACTCTTTCAAAAATAGCAAATGACTTGCAAAATACCTCAGTTGTTGATGACCAAATACCAGTATTTTTTATTTCAACAATCCATTCTCCCTGCCCACTTATCAGTGTTCCTTTTTCATTGTTAGTTTTCTGTAAATCATTCTTGTAAACTGACTTGTGAGTTTTCTGAATACTGGAGGATCATAGGATAATTTGAGATACCCTTTTCTTTGCAAAGCATATAAATTAATGTTGTTTAGAGGAATTGGTTTACCATATTGGGAAAATTACCTGACGTTTTCCAAGGTCATCTGAATAGAAGGTTAATTAACCTAGCAAATATTTTGAGAATTTAATGAAAAAATGTCATGACGAACAGTGTGCTTGATAAATAATGATTCAGCTTGGGTCCAGAGAGCCTTGCAAAATTCTATCAGTAGGTTATTAAATTACATGAAGACCTGGGGGTAGGGCAGTGCTCATACACATCTGTTGTTTGTGGAGGCCAGAGGACAACCTTCAGTTACCATCCACCTTGTTTTGTTGTTTTGAAACCTGATCTCTCACTGACCTGGAATTTGCCAAGTAGGCTGGGTTGACTGGCCATCAGGTATCCACCTGTCTCCCTCCCCAGCACTGGGATTACATGTGCTACCACACCCAGCACACCTTTCAGATCTATTTCATATAGTTGAGTATTTCCTGTGCCATGTATGACTCTGTACCATGCGTGTGCAGTGCCCTCGGAAGTTGAAGAAGGTGTGGGGTCCCTTGAAACTGGGGTTGAAAACAGCTGGGAGCTGTTGCATGGGTGCTGGGAATCAAACCTGGATCCTTGACAAGAGCAAACAGTACTTAGTCACTGAGTCATTTCATATGCCTGCCTGCCTGCCTTTCTTCTCTTCTCCTGTCTTGTCTGTCTGTCTGTGTATTCTGGGGCTCTATCTCAGGTCCTCCTGATTGTTCCATCTCCCCAGCCCTGAAGAATCTTTTTTTTTTTAATACGAATTGAGAACTGGAACCCAGAGTTGATGGTAGGGCTTCATGAATGTTTAGCTGGGCGTTTGGTGGTGCACAACTTCAGTCCTAGCTCTCAGGAGGCCGAGGCAGGCGGAGCTCTGTGAGTTGGAGGCCAGCCAACATGGCGAGTTTCAGGACAACCAGTGCTGCATGGAGACCTTGTCTTATAAACAGACAGACAGCAGGAAAGGGAAGAAGCTAAGTAACCTCAGCAGATTGTTACTTCTCCACACTGTGTTGCTTCCCAGTGACTTCTCAGAAAACAGTCCTGTAGCCAGTGGTGAAAGCCTCCAAGGCCAGTCCTTGCTACAGTACTACTGCTTCCATGGTAACCATGAATGACCCGTAATCTGTGTGAGGCAGATGTGACAAGTATTTTTACTGACAAGTACCCAGTATTAATGATAGAATACCCCACTGGTATATTCATAGGATACTTGGCTGTTGTATTCAAGATTTAAGCTTTTTCCACATTGCATGTTTGAACATTTTAGTAGAAAATACTTTATAAAAAATAAAGAAGCTTGCCTAGGAAGCGCAAGGCCCTGGGTTCAGTCCCCAGCTCCAAAAAAAAAGTAAATAAATAAATAAAATAAAGAAGCAGGGACACACCCCCCATAAGAAAATAGCATTATGTTTAAATTCTGATTATTCTGTGCAAAATGGATATAACAAATATGACAAAAAGTTTCAGGTCTAATTTATATAGAGTTTTGTGATGGTTGATAATTAGGGACAGAGGTTAAAAAGGGAGGGAAGTTTTATTCAAGGAATGGGCAGGATTTAGTGATAGAATGTTTAATATCTAAGACGTATTTGCTCTTGCTGAAAATGGAACCCATTTCACAGCAGTGAGATTTTTTTTTTAACACTTTTCTTTTCCCTATTGTAAACAATCTTAAGTAGAAAATAAATTCATATACTATTTTCTCTCTACAACAAATGGGTCTTGTCTGGGCCTGGCCCAGTTCTAAGGCCTGAGACTGTGACTAGCAATCAGGGCAGAGGTCCTGACCTTTTGGAACCTAGTCAAGGGCAGAGAGATAGCCGTGCAGTCTACAGAGAACTGTACTTCGGGTGAAGTAAGTGGTACAGAGAAAAAGTAAACAGAGGAGGGTAGCATGGATTCAGTACATTGTGTTGCAAACTACCTTAGACCAGTTAATAAAGGACAGAAGTTTATTTACCTCGTCCTGGAGGCTGGGAAGTCTGTGACCTAGTGTGAGCATCCGACAAGGCTCCTGGCAGCCCTGTAACAGCAGAGGGACTCACAGGGCCGTCGTGCTAGCCCAGGACGGGGACACTGTCCCTCTCCCACCCCCTCTTACTCTTCTCTCATACAGTCCCCCTACCTCACTCTTTTCAGCCTGTTTCCCTCTGCCCTGTACCCCCTCCCATCTCCCTTCAGAAAAGAGCAGGCTGCCAAGAGACAACCACTAAACCAACAAAACAAAATATAGCAAGTCAAGGCAGCAGCCCTCACACCGAAGCTGGACAGGGCAACTCAACAGGAGGAAAAGAGTCTCAGGAGCAGGCAAGAGTCAGAGACGCATCTGCTCCCCATAAGAGTCCCACAAAAGCACCAGGCCAGCAGCCACAGCATACATGCAGAGGACATGGTGTAGACCCCAGCAGGGCCCTGCTCCACCTCAGGCTCTGTGAGCCCGTATGTGCCCTGCTTGTATTCACTGGGCCACATTCTCCTGGAGTCCCCCTATGACTTCTCCCGTCCTTCCATCTCCTCTTCCACTGGATTCTCTGAGCTCTGGGGGAGGGACCCAGGGGGGAACTCTTTTGTGTGTGTGTGTGTGTGTGTGTGTGTGTGTGTGTGTGTGTGTGTGTGTGTCTAATATCTGGCTATGGGTCTCTGCATCCATTCCAATCTGCTGCTAGAGGAAGCCTCTCTGATGACAACTGGATAAGGCAATTTATGAGTATAGCAGAATATCATCAGGAATCATTTCATTCGTGTGTGTGTGTGTGTGTGTGTGTGTGTGTGTGTGTGTGTGTGTGTGTGTGTATGTGTGCATGTGTGCGTGCACATACGTATATGTATGTCTCTGGTTCCAGGCTTCTAGGCAGTGTCTGGCATGGGCCCCCTCCCATGCATTGGGGGCATCAAGTTAAATCAGGCATTGGTTGGCTGTTCCCCCAAGTTCTGCACCACCATTGTCCCAGCATATCTTGCAGGCAGAACAGATTAGTAGATCAAAGGATTTGTGGCTGGTTGGTGTCCAGGTTTGTCTTTCAGTAGCCCACAGAGAACCTGTTCACGATAAAGAGACTAGCATGTAGGAGTGAGGGCTCCATGCAGGCCCCAGCTTGACCTTTCTGTGTTGGGTGAGCTTGTGGATGTTGTCCTGGGCAATGGGGCCCTTGCTGTGAGTTCACTAGGGGCAATCCTCTGCCTGCCATCAGCCTGGGTTGTTTGGGGATCTCCACAGTAACCCCACTCCACCCCCAGCCAACAACTCAACTGAATGCAGCCCAAACCCACCATTGGAAGCCTTGCTTAGCTTCAAGAATGGCCAGGTCAGACTCCATATCCTGCATTCCTAAGAGGCCTCAGTAGAATCATCTTCATACATTTTAGAAAGTTCCCTCTGAGCTAGGTTTTCATGTCACCCCTGGATGCCCCCCACTTCCAGCCATCTCTCCCTGCACCCTCTCTCTCCCTCTCTCTCCCCTTCCTGCTCCTCCTGCTCCCATCCCTCCTTGCTCCTAGTCCACCCACAGTATCCAGTTCTCTTTTTCCGGGGAGATCTATGTGTCCCCCTGTTGCAGGAGATTTGATCACACTGTGAACCCGGGGTTGTATTATTTACTGGAAAAAAACCTTTTTTCTAGTCGTGGTGCAGCTCAGCACTTAGCACATATCTTTAACCCCAAACAATCAAGGTAATGTTATTTTGTAGAAGGAAGCACCTGTGTTTGAAAGTAATGTCTAATTGAGTGGCAGACAAAGTGATGAGTCAGAGGAAGACTTAACAGAAAAGAATATGCCCAACTCTCAGGAGAACAGAGAAGAAAGAAGACTAAGAGCTTAAGAAAGAACAGTGCAGAGAGAGCAAGGAGCGGGTGGGGGTGGGGGTGGGGGTGGGGGTGGGGGCACGGCAGGCAGGCAGCTTTCCTGGGACTGTTGTACAGAGACAGGTGAAGAGAGAACAAGCCAGAGAATGAGGAGTCAGAAGATTAGAACAGATCGCCAAAGTTAGGTTGAGGCCAAGCAGAGCCATTCAGGAGAAGCCAAGAGAAAGAAGCCAGATTGAGTCAGTCAGCTTGGAGAGGACTTCGGACCAGAACAACTGAGAGGACCAGCCAGCCAGAGTTCAGAAAGAGCTAGAAAAGGTGAGCTCATTCATCAGCAAGTCTGAGTCTGAAAACACTCTGGGCCTGAGTAGATTGTCCAGAGGCCGGAGGCTTCCAGGACTGGGTGTGTGTTAGCAGACCGAGGTAGTGAGCCTCCAAGGTGACAGTTATTCCAGGCAGATAAAAATACTTTACATCCACCCCTCGAGCCTTCCTCTGGACCTGACCTCTCTGGGTCTGTGGGTTGATTATAATTTAATTAACAGCTAATATCTGCGTGTAAGTGAATACACACACACACACACACACACACACACACACAATATTTGTCTTTCTGGGTCTGGATTACTCAGGATGATTTTTTTCTAATTGCATCCATTTGCTTGCCAGTTTCGTGTCATTTTTTTTTTAAATGACTGCGTAGTACTCCGTTGTGTAAATGCACCACACTTTCTTGGCTTGGGGGACAGCTAGGTGGTTTCCAGTTTCTGGCTATTATGAACGAAACTTCAGTGAGCATACTTGAGCAAGTAGCCTTGTGGTAGCATGGAGCATCCTCCAGGTGTATGCCGGGAGCGGGGGCAGATTTCCAATTTGATGAGGAATCACCATTGATTTCCGTCGGGACTGTACATGTGAGCACTCCCAGCACGGTGGCGTGGGAAGTGCTCCACATCCTTGCCAGCGTGAGCCGCCACTTGTGTTATTGATCCACTTGTGTTATTGATCCTACCCACTTTGACAGGTGTCATGTGGAGCCTCGGCGCTTTTGGTTTGCGTCTCCCTGATGGCAAGGCGTGTTGAGTATTTAAGTATCTGCCAGTCATTCGAGATTCCTCTATGGAGAGTTCTCTTCAGATTTATGCCCTATTTTAAGTTGGGGTACATTTAAATTGGATTATTTGTTGTTTTTGATGACTGGTTTCTTGAATTCCTAGTTTTGGACATTCCACATGTGGAATAGTCTTAAAAAAGCAATCCCATTCTGTAGGCTGCTGTTGTGTCCTGTTGACTCACAGAAGCTTTTCAGTTTCACGAGGTCCCACTTATTAATCGTTGGTCGTAGTGCCTTCACTCTTGGTATTCGGTTCAGAAAGTCCTCTCCTGTGCCAATTCATGCACAGTCATTGCCCACGTTTTCTTCTATCAGGTTCAGTGTACCTGGTTTTATGTTGAGGCCTTTGATCCACATGAACTTGAGTTTTATGCAGGGTAAGAAGTATGGGTGTGTTTGCTTTGTTTTACATGCAGACATTGCAGCTTGACCAGCACCATTTGTGGAAAGAGTTAACGCCAGTTCTCCTCAACTTATTCCACAAAATAGACATAGAAAGAACATTGCCCAATTCATTCTGTGAGGCCACAGTGACCCTGATACCCAAGCCATATAAAGACCGAACAAAGAATTGCAAGCCAATTTCCCTTATGAACATCAAAAATCCTCAATAAAATACTTGCAAACTGAATCCAAGAACATGTCAAAAACATCATCCACCATGATCAAGTAGGCTTCATCCCAGGGATGCGGGAATGGTTCAGTATACTAAAACCCATCAGTGTAACCAACCAACCATACAAACAAACTGAAAGAAAAGAATTCACATAATCATCTCATTAGATGCTGAAAAAGCCTTTGGCAAAATCCAGCACTCCTTCATGATAAAAGTCCTGGAGAGATCAGGGATACAAGGCACATACCTAAACATAATGAAGGTAATCTACGGCGAGCCACAGCCAACATCAACTCACATGGAGAGAAACTCAAAGCAGTTCCACTAAAATCAGGGACACAAGGCTTCCACTGTCTCCATCTGCAGTATAGTGCTTGAAGTTGGAGCTAGGGCAGTAAGACAACTGGAGAATATCGAAGGGATACAGATTGGAAAGAGTGAAGTTAAAGTAACATTGTTCACAGATGATTTGATAGAATACATAGTAACCCTGTGAATTTTCCCCAGGGAACTCCTATAGCTGATAACACTTTCAGCTAAGTGGCTGGGTGTAAGATTAATTTAAAAAACAAAAAACCAAATCGATAGCCCTCCTATATACAAATGCAAACAGACTGAGAAAGAAGTCAGGGAAACTCCTTTACAGTAGCCTCGAGAAATAGGAAATGTCTTGGGTAATGCTTACCAAGCAACTGAAGGACTTGTTGAAGATCTCAGAAGAGGAAGAGCTCCCATGCTCATGATCAGAAGGATTAACACAGTGAAAATGGCCAACCCTCCAGAAGTAATCTCCAGAGTCCATGCAGTCCTCATCACAATTCCAACACAGATCCTCACATACCCTGAAAGGACAAAGCTCAACTCCATGTGGAAAAATAAACCCAGGACATCTAAAGCGGCCCTGAGCAGTAAAGGAGCCGCTGGAGTCTCAGTACCCCTTACAGCGTGGGCCACGGAGCTGTAGAACCTGCACGGCCCTGGGTAAACACAGTGACCAGGAGTTAGACAGAAGACCAGACAGAAATCCACACAGCTACAGATATCTGAGAGTGTGTGTGTGTGTGTGTGTGTGTGTGTGTGTGTGTGAATATATGTCTGTGTTTATGTGTGTGTGAATATATATGTATATGTGTATGTATGCATGTGTGTATATGTATGTGTGAATATATATGTGTGCCTATGTATATATACATGTGAATATATGTGTGTGTATATTATGTGTATGCATGTGCAAATATGTGTGTGATATTTGTGTGTGTGTGTGTATGTGTGTGCACACGCCAGAAATATACCCTGAAGAAAAGGTCTCTTTCTCTTACAAAGCCACTAGTCCCTTCTTAGGGCCACCATCATGATCTCATCTAAGCCGATTTTACCTTTCAAATTCTTGGCTTGTAAATTTCATCAGTGTGAATTTGGAGATTAATTTTTACAACATATGAATTGGGAGAGGGCACACATTCAAACAGTAATAGGGAGCCTTTCTGGTAAGACAGCATTTTAGGAGAGTCCTGAGTGACGAATGGGCCTGGTGAATATTAGAGGAAGAATCTTTCAAGCAGGGTAGTGGTAGAAGGGCCACAGTGTTGAGGGCAGCAACTGAGAAAATGTAGCACAGAAAAAGACAAAAGGTAAGCAGGGTGGGAGGGCCTTACGAAAGCTCAGCAGGTGAGAGCCGTGTAAGGAGAAAACTGTCCCTGCCAGCTGCTCTGACCCCCACATATAGACAGGAATGTGTGCACACACATACATAGAGACATAAACATTTAATAACTTTTTTAAAAGGTGGCTTGAGATGGGAAAGTCGTCATAAAATACTATAAGGGCATGGAGACATGGCTCAGAGGTTAAGAGCATGTGCTGTTCTTCCAGAGGATTCCATACCCACATCAGACAGCTCATAACCCAGCCCTGGGGATCCAGTGCCGCCTCCTAGCCCCCGAGGACACACGCATAAAGAAAGACAGAAGTATTGTTATAAGAAGTGTGTTGTACTTGTTCTGAAACCAAGGCTTCTAGAGTCTTGAAGCAGTCATGTGACCTGACTTGAATACCGAAAGGTGCTCTATGGCCCAGGCGAGTAAGCCAGGAGACCAGTAAATGACTGCAGCCAGCAGTCTGGATGGGTAGATGAGTAGTCCACACAGTGCTGGATGGGACCAGGCTGTGAGAGGAGTAGGAGGAGGCGTAGGCTGCTAGGTACTTACTTCACTCAATAAATACTTGCAGGGTCCTAACATGCCAGGCGCTGTTCTGACCACAGCATAAATACCAGCGTGTCGTTCTTTAGCGTCAGCATGCCTCTGAGGCATGTGTCGGAGGTTAAAGTCACAGGATTGTAAAGAAGACAGAAGTCACAGGGGCTCTCATAGCTGGGGAGCAGGCGAGTGTAGCGGTGGACCTGCCCAGGCTAGGCGGATAGCTCCTGAGTACAGTGGCTGGGTTGTGTGTGTGTTTACACGGCTTATCGGGGTTGGCAGGGAGGGCAGCATATCCAGGTGCAGGCCCCAGAGTCAGGAGTTTGGATTTTAAACATGCCGGACACAGTCAAGAGCTGTGTTAGGAGGCAGTCCCGGGTGAGGGAACCTGACTTCAAGGGACAGGCAAAGGTGAGATAAGTTGCAAAAGAGATCTCAAAGCATTTCAGGAAGAAATACCAATCTGATGTTTGTTCTTATCATAAATCTGACCAGAGGTCAATATGAGGACAGTCTGTGCCCTAGGCCACACCGCCCTGTGGTAGCATTGTCTCGGACCTTAGCCTCAGTTTATAAAAGAGGATGAATTCTACTTTTTTTTTTTTTTCTTTTCTTTTTTTCGGAGCTGGGGACCGAACCCAGGCCTTGCGCTTGCTAGGCAAGTGCTCTACCACTGAGCTAAATCCCCAACCCCTGAATTCTACGTCTTACATGGTGTCCTTCGATAAAATAACAAACGTTAGGTAGACCGATGCTCAGACATGGAAAATACCTCCCAAAACTGTGTTGTCCTCCACTTCCTTGGGTCCAGCCTTCAACTGAGACTAACAGTGTGATCTGTGCTTTGGTATGACCCATGTCTGAATGGACAGTCTGTTCACACACTTCGGTTTGTTTAATGCAGGCTCCAAAAAAAAAAAAAACATGCTCGACACAATGGTGAGTGCATGTTCGTTCCCCAGCTACTCTGTAGGCCGAGGCAGGAGAACACTTGAGCTACAAGACTTTGAGGCAAGCCTGAAGGAAGAATAGCAGGATTCCGACACAAAATTGGGGTGGGGTTTCTGGGAGTGTGGGTCAGTGGTACAGCATGTTTGAGAACCCTAAGTTCTAGTTCCAATGTGAATTCTTCCCCCTTCCCCAAAATTCAGCTCTCATCTTCTATTAAATGATAATGACCTTATAAAAGAAAGGATTTTAATCGACGGTTTCTTTGGAGGGCACAGGGAAAGAATTTGTGGGTTCTAAGTATGAAAAGTTTCCACATGCAAAAGCAGTGTTGGGGTACAGGGAGACCGAAGCACAAGCAGAAATCCATGGATTAGTCATGGGTAGTTTACATCAAAGCCTGGAGAAAGTCGGCTCGAGCCTGTAAGGACAAACAGTACCTTGTACCAGTGACGGGTCATTGGAATCAGATGGAATTAGCTCTCTAATACCCTGGGGACACTGCTGGGACCTTGCTAAAGGGGCATTTCTGGGTCTTAGATTAATCCTATTTCAATTTCCTACAGTCGTAACTGGGCTGACTCATTTAAGGCGTTGAAATTTTCTCTCACATAATCTGTTTTGAGTAAGAAAGTGAAGAAGAGTTAGAGACATGGTCTCTGCATGTGTGCTGTTGGCTAAAAAATATCAAGTACAAGTGAATAAGTAAAAATGTATTCCTACTTCTTAGCCATTTTTAGGTCTAGTTAGGTCTCCTCGTAAGCTATGTGACTGCAGGAGAAAATTTTAAATACTCGTGTTTTCTAGTATTAGACACAACCGTGTCTCTGAGACATCACTGTCTTCTGTTGAGGAGCTCCTGTGTGCCCTGGTCTGTTCCTGTCCTGATTGACAGTGAGCTCCATAGGCCTCACGTGTGGTGTACCCTTCCCTGCCTTCCTGTTGGTTTGGAAGAGTTTCACAGACATCCCCATACCGTCTCCCTTTGAAGGCACAAACAGTTCACGATCCACCAAGTCCACTGTATTTCCCGCCCTGAGGCGGCACCAGGTTGTGTTCTGAGGACTTCCTCGTTACCTCCGACGCTTTGGGCTGCTCTTTTCTGACCGTTGAGGACAGGTAGACCAAGAGCCAGGATGGATTCCCTGCAGGGCTGCGGCAGTTAGAGCTGCAGTTCCTTCTGTCCTCCGTTGGTCCCTCTGCCACATTGCCATGGCTTACTCGGTAAGACCTGCGCTTGCTGGTAAGCTGTTAGACTCGCCTGCATTTTATAAGGATGAAGATTGGACGTAATGGCAACAGCAGCGTCCAGCATTAGTTCACGTCATTGGCACGGCCTCAGGAGGTAGCTCAGCCCCAGATCAGGCAGAGTTGGCAGAGTCTGAGTGCATGGTGTAGTAACTGTTGAAGGAGAAAGTCACACTCTAAACACTGAGTCTGGAAGACATTATCCCCATGAGAACTCAGTCATAATTTATCTCTGTCTACGCGGAGAGCATAAAGTAAGTGTTCATCCATGTTGGGATCAAATGAAGGCCAGACCATCAGATTAACATAGAGGACTGTGTTATTTATTATGTAAGTCCTCAGAACACTTGAAATCTTTTCTCTCAAACCTTCTGTAAAAAGGTTTACTTATTTGTACGAATGTTTTGCCTGTGTGTATGTATGTGTATACACCACGTATGTGCCAGGTGCCGATGGAGGTCAGAAAAGGGCATCAGGTCCCCTGGAAACGGAGGTACAGATGGCCATAGGCCACCGTGTGGGTTCTGGGCACCAAACATCAGTAGAGTCACAAATGCTCTTAACTAAGCCAGCTACCCAGCCCCTCCCTCCCTCACTCCCTGTCTGTCTGTCTGTCCATCCATCTGTCCATCCATCCATCCATCCATCCATCCATCCATCCATCCATCCATCCATCCATCTATCTATCTAAACTCGCAGTAGAGGCCTGACATTGAATGATGGTCTTTCATAAATGACAGCAGAGTAGCATCTGTCCCCCCTTCTTCAGTGAACCCTTGTGCTGCTGTGGCTCCTGGTCTCTGACCTTGGTGATGGGGAGTCAGAGAGGTCCTACTACTGTGCTCTCTGTCTAAAGCTCAGAAGAAACAGTTGGACTCGTTTTCTCTTGCTCCAGGGTGTGCATCTTTTAAATGTCAGAGTGGCTTTTACGTGTGCTGCTTCTAAGCAGGACCACATCGGCTTCATCAGGCCTTTTCTGTGAACTCCCATATGCTCACAGGCTAGACCACTGGCCTTTATTCTAGAGCAGGAATTCTTACCAGCCCTGAAAGTCATCTGGAGCATGGCTGTTTGTTTTTACCCCCACCCAAAAAGGGAAGAACCTGACACGGAAGCCAAGAGTTTACTATTTACTAGCCTGGCCCTCACACATGCTCATGTCATATCCTCACAAGGCTGTCTTCTATCGCCAACAGTGTTTATCTTACCATGACTAGGACCTTGAGTTACTCTCCTGGGTAACTTCATCCGATATCCACTTACCATCCTCTCTCTCCCTCCCCGCACCCTTGCTAACCTCCAGTAATCCCTACTCTGCCCCTCCTACTTCTTGGAGATCAGCGTTCAAGCTTCCACGGAAGGCAAAGTGTAATGTTTGTCTTTGTGTTCCCGACTCCCCCCACCTCAGTGTGTGAGTTCTCTATGTTACTGCTGGTGACAGAATTTTAGTGTATGTTGAATGCTGTCTTATGTATACATACTAATTTTGTCTTTAGTTGTTTTGATTTGCTGGGAATCAAATCTAGACTAGATTGAACACAATCGTGGTAGGATGGCTGTACGCTGAGAATGAAGTCTAGGGCCCATATACATTCTAGGCAGGCTTCTTCCTCGTCAGCCGAGGTTGATCCATCTCTCAGCTGTTGGGAGCAGCTCTGCTTCTAAGCAGCGCGTGAGCATTCTCTCTGTATGTCTTTGTTAGCATGGTTTTCTTTCTTTCTTTTTTTTTTTTTTTCTTTTGGTTTCTGAGATAAGATCTCACTATGTAGCCTCAGGCTGGCCTGAAACTTGGTATGTAGACACCAGGATGACCTCGAACTCTGGATCCGCCCAAGTGCTGGTATTAACAGGTCTCTTTTGTCCTTTAAATATTTTTTAAAAATTTTGTAATTGAACTCTGTTTACATCAGTTCATTCTTCCCCTTTGCTCCAGCTCCTCCCAGGTCTCCCTGACTGACTGCCTCTCAGAATCAAAGCCGCCTTTCTGTCACCACTACATACCCATGCGCACACGCACACAGGTACAACTGCTGAGTCTGTCCACTGTTGCTCGTGTGGAGAGGGTTACAGGCCTGACCACTTGGTGTTGGATAAACAAAGGGGCTCAGCCCCGACGACTGATCTTCCTGTTCCCAGCTGTCCTCAGTTGCCTTTCCTCCTTTATCCAGGGTGGGTGGAGTCTCGTGAGATCCCCTTCCCACACTAGCACATCTGGTGATGATGCCCTGTTAGGTCATGTGTAGATGACCGTACTGTTGCAGGATAAGAGCAGCTTCCCCGTCATTTCTAGAAGACGCAGTTCCACAGCAGACTTCCTGGTCCTCTGGCTCTGAGTAATCCTGCAGCTACTCTTCAGAAATGTGCCCTGAGTCTTGGTGTCAGGTCGTCCTGTACATATAGCCAGCGGGGCTTGGCACCCGTGATCAGTTGTTCTCTGCCAGTCTGTCAGTTTGTGGTGTTTTGTTTTGTTTGCTGAGGGATTAGAGCTGTGCTTACCTATGGATGTAGGGATGAGTATTTAGAGTGTAGTTAGGAATTATGCTGGTTCTCCTCTACGATCCAGGACCTCCCTATGCCTGGGTAGTTGATGAGGTGTCCAGTGCTGGGAATGAGATCCTTCCTGTTGAGCAGAGCTTAGGTCCAGTTAGGTAGGTGCTGGTTACCACAGAGGTCTAGTACCACTATTGTATCACTAGGGACATGTGTGGCTCCAGAGGCTCTTGCTTGAATACTTGCTCCTTACTTGGACCTGTTGGGACAGGATAAGAGGTGTGGTCTTGTTGTGCACGGTGTGTCATTTGTGGGCAGGCTTTGCCATTTCAAAAGACTCACACCATTCCCACTGCTTTTGAGATGTGAACGATCGGCTGTTGCGGCTGTCTGCCGTGGAGCTGGAGCCGGAGGATGCTGCCTGTGTGTTGTGCAGTTTGAGCGTTTCGGGCTCCACATCGAGGTTGCACTGTGATCCATTTCGAGTTGATTCTTGTCTAAGGTGATAGGTACGGGTCTGATCTCATTTTTCTCCGTGTGGGTCACTTTGCTAGCACCGTATGTTGAAGATGCCGTGTTCTCTAATGTATGCTTCGGATCTTTGTCAAGTATGCAATACCTATAGTCTGTATGCTCATGCGTGGGTTCTGTTTTGTCCCGTTGGTCCGCAGTCTGGTTTCTGTGGCAGTAATATACTGCTTGTTACTGTGGCTCTGTAACATGTCTTCACATCTGCAATGCTAATTCCTCTAGTGCTGTGGTTTTTACTCAGGATTGCTCTGGCTATCCAGGATCTTGTGTGGATCCAGATGAATTTATAGGACAACCTCTTCTATTTTGGGAATAATGAGATCCGGGTTCTGATGGGTTGGTTTAAGTGTGTAACTAGCTTTTGGTAGAATGATCACTTTCACAATGGTCGACTGATCCATGAGCATGGGAGGTCTTTCCATTTTCAAGTATCCATTGCAGTGTCAGAGATACAAAGTCTTCATGGTAGAGTTCCTTCACCTCCTTGGTCAGATTTCTTAAGTACTGTACTTTCTTCTAGGATGTCGTGAATGGCCGTGTGAGCACGAGCGCTTCCTTAGAGTGTCTGTTGTCTGTTTATAGAAAAGCTGGTTTTTGCCAGTTGACTCTCTATCCCACCGTGATCATTCCTGTGGGCTTTCTGATGGAAATGGGGATCTCTCATGTAAGGTACCATCCGCAGACAGGGGTGCTTTGATTTCTTTTCCTGTTGGACTTTCTCCGCCTTCCTTCTCCTGCCTTCTTGCTCCAGTTAATGCTTTGAGCGCTGTATTGGAAGGGGAGGGTGGTGACAGCTCCTCCTCACTCTGGGTCTGCTGGGCTCCTTGCCAGGCTTTCTCCATTGCAGGTGGGGTGCTGAGGTTCCGGTGTAGCCTGTGCTAGGCTGCTCCTTCTTTGATCATGAAGACACTTGCAGTTGTTAAAGGCTTTTTCAGCCTCTGTTGATCATGTGATTTTAGTCTTGAAGTCCTGTTTGGTTGTTGTTGTTTTTTTTTAAGTTATTACATTTATTGACCTATTGGTCAACATGTTCAACTATCCCTGTGTTTCTGGGATAAAGTCAACTTGATCATGGTAGATAAACCTTTTTATTATGTCTATATTGATTTACAAGCATTTTATTGAGGATTTCTTTGTATGTTCACCAGGCATATTGGCCATTAATACTTTAGAGTTAGTTCAGTACTGGCGTACTGAATTTGGATGAAGGAGTTTGGAAGGCCCCTCTGTTTCTCTTTGGTGGGATACTGCCAGGTTGGAAAGTCTGTAGAGTTCTGTGCGTATCATGTGGGCCTGGGCTTGCTGGAGTTGGAAGACATTTTAATTACTGTTTGAATCTCCCCACTTGTTACTCGTCCACCTAGATTGCTGCTCTCTCTTGGTTTGACTTTAGTGGTTTGGATAAGTCTAGAAATTAGTTTATTTCTTTTGGATTTTCCAACTTAGTGGAATACATCTTTTTGGTTTTGCTTTTGTTTTCTTTTTAAGATTTATTTATTTTATGTACATGATTGCACTGTCACTCTCTTCAGACACAGCAGAAGAGGGCCTTGGATCTCATTACAAATGGTTGTGAGCCACCATGTGGTTGCTGGGAATTGAACTCAGGACCCTGGAAGAGCAGTCAGTGCTCTTACTAACCACTGAGCCATCTCCCCAGCCCCTATAGTTTTGTTTTTGAAACAGTCTCATTGTGTATCCCTGATTAGCCTAGAAGTCTCTGTGGAAACCAGGCTGGCCTCAAACTCAAAGACATCTGGCTGCCCCTCTAGTGCTGGGTTTAAAGGTGTGTGCTACTTACTATACCCAGCTTTGGAGTACATGTTTGTAAAATATTTCCTTATAATCCAAATTTCTTAGTGTCTGCTTTAATATTTCTGATGGGGGGGCAATCTCATTCTTACCTTGGTGAGGCCCACAGGCTGTCAATCTTATTTTATATTCTCAGAACACCGGATCTCAGGGTCATTGAGTCTTTGTATTGTTTCTGGGTTCTAGTTCTTTAATTTCTGCTCTGTTTTTTTGTTATTTCTTGCTATCCACTGGATTTTGGGTTATTTTGTTGCTTTTTCCAGATTCTTGAGTTTTATCATTAAGTCATTTATGTGTGTTCTTTCTAATTTTTTAGCATAGGCACTTAGAGCTGTAAGTTTCCTCAGAGGATTGCGTTTGATGTGTCCCAGAGGCTTGATGTTTGTGTTGTCATTTTCATTTAGTTTGAGAGTATTTTCTTTCTTGATTTCTTCATAGCTTTGTGCACTTATGAGAGGGCTTTTTTTTCTGTCTGTTTTATATTTTGTTGCATAATTGTTAGATATTTTTGACACAGTCTATCTACATAGCTGAAGCTGTCCTAGAAGTCAGTATATAGACCAGACTGTATTTGAATTCACAGGAATGAATTCACTCTCACACACACACACACACACACACACACACACACACACACACACACACACACACATACCTGGCTTGAAGATGGTTTTGTTATTCTAAAGAAGCATTCTTGTATGCTGATGGAGTATATGGCCTTTGGTGTTTGGGATACTCTGTGGATACCTATTAAGTCCATTCAATGTATAATATCACTTAATTCTGATATTTCTCTTTTAGTTTTTGTTCAGATGACCGACCTATCTTTTGGAGAAAGTGTAATACTGAAATCATCTACTATTTATGGATTGATGCTAATCTGTGTCCTTAATTCTGGTAGTATACTTTTATGAATTTGGGCACATCAGCATTTGTTTGTAATGTTGTATTAGTTACTTTCTTTTTCCCGGAGCTGGGGACCGAACCCAGGGCCTTGTGCTTGCTAGGCAAGCGCTCTACCACTGAACCAAATCCCCAACCCTTATTAGTTACTTTCTTATTGGTGAGATAAAACCCCATGATCAAGGTAATGTAACGAAAGCATTTGATTGGGCATGTAGTTTCAGAGCGTTAGGGTTCATCGTGGCGGAGTGAAGACATGGCGGCAGGAACATCTATGAGCTCGCAACCTCCAACTGAAGCTGGAGGCACCAGGCATACTGAGGTGATATGAACCTTGTGAAACCTTAAAGCCTGCCCCAGTGACTTCCTAATATTTCAAATGGTCCAGCTGGAGACCAGGTGCTCAAAACAGGAGCCTGTAGAAACCATTCTCATCCAGACTACCATGGATGTGTTCTTGGTTAGAAAGAAGTTTTTCTCTTGTGATGAGCTTAACTTGAGGTCTGTTGTGTCACATAGAAGGACAGACGCCTGCCCGCTGCAGATCCCATCTGAGTGAATGCTCTCCCATCCTGTCACTTTGGAGCGGTGCTTATCTTTAAAGCTGTGTGTCCTGTAGACACTGGGCAGAGGATTAATTCATTCAGCCATTGTCTTTTGATTAGAGAAGTGATGCTACTCATATTTATTGTTATAATTGAAAGCTCTTGATTGCAGTCATCTTGTTTGGGGGCTTTTGTTGTTGGTTCTTTGTTTTGTTTTTAGTTCTTTTTATGTTTCAGAAATTATAGTTTCCTTTTTTCTTTCTATAGTCTCTTGGCTGTATTTCCTCTCTTCAGTGTAAAATATTTACTTCTTCCAGTACTTTGTGTGGTGTTAGTCTGCTGGATGTGAATTCTCTTAGCTTGTTTGGACACTGGAAAGGTTTTCTTTGTCCTTTGATTACGGCAGGTAGTGCTGGGTACTAGTCTAAGGTAGTGGTCTCCTAGAGTCTGGAGCTCCAGGCTCTAGTGGCTTTTAAAGTCTCCATTTAGAAATCAGCATCATTACTCAGTGGGTTTCTCTTCGTATGACTTACAGCCTTTAATACCTTTGCTCTGCCCTGATGCTTAGTGTTTTAACGGCGATATGCTGTGTGGAGTTTCTTTTCTAGCCTTGTCTATTGGTCTTCTGTGTTCTCGTATGGGTGTGTTTCTCCTTACTTTGATGAAGTTTTCTTGCATGATCTTGTTGAAGATCTGGTCCACACTATTAACCTGGGATTCTTCTTCCTCGCCAGGGTCGACACTGAGAAGATTTGGTTTCCTGCAGTCACCGCTGTGCTCTAAGTCTCCCCAGTCTCTGCTTGTGAGGTCTCATTCCTCCTGTTCCACCCTCACATTCTGATACTCAGTCTTCTCCTTGATCCTTTCTACTTGTATGGCTTCCACTGGGTTTTCTAGTTGGCTGGTTGAGTTTTTCAGTTCAGTTCAGCTTCAGTTCTCTCCAGTATCCCCCTTTCTTCACGGAGATCAGTTTTCAAACCCTGCTGTCTCCATCGCTTCATTTGGCTGTGTTGGAATTGTCTTAGACACCACTCAGGTATTTGCTGTCTCCTTGAGGCTCAGTGAGGTCTCGTGTCTTTCTGAATTCTTTGAGTTCTTCGATGGAGGTTATAATTATTTTCATCTCGGCGTTCGGATTCATCGAGGTAGTTGAAACGTTTCATTAGAAAACATTCTGTAGGCCCAGTGAGTGGGACGAGAGGCGTGCTGACCTGGACTTTCACACTGTTTTAGTTCTGTGACATAGCCCGGGAGCGGACTCCTTCCTTGGGTTGTGTCTGAGATTAGACAGCCTTGGATTAGGCTAGAGCAGGAACTGTGCAGCTGAGGCTAGGCCAGGTGAAGCTGCTATGTGAGCTGCGTGATGCCCAAGCAAGGAAAAGCTGTGGGCTGGAGCTGGACCTGTGTGTATGGAGATGTTAGGGGTACATACGGAATATTCCTTTTTGTCTTTGATAACCATTCCAACCACGGCTTGTGATTATCTCAGGGTTTTGATTTCCATGCTTCTAGTATAATTAGTGACGCTGACCGTTTGTATGCGCTTATTTGACATTTCTATTCCATATACTGAGAATTGTCAGTTGCCATTTTTAAAATCAGATTATTTATGCTGTGTTGTTTGAATTCTTATATATTCTGAACTTTAATCTCTTCTCAGATTAATAGTTTACGGACATTTATTCCCATTCTGTAGACTGTCTTTCTACTCTTGTCTCCTTTGTCATATGAAAGCTTGCTTTGGTTGATATGATTCCTTCCTCCTCCATCTTCCTCCTCCTCCTCCTCCTCTTCTTCCTCCTCTTCTTCCTCCCCTTCCCCCTCCTCCCCCTCCTTCTCCTTCTTTTCCCCCTCCTCCCCCTCATTCTCCTTCTCTTCCCCCACTTCTCTCTGATTATTGGGTTGGCTTTTTTTTTCTTTTTCTTTATTTTTTTCTTTCTCAAGACAGGGTTTCTCTCTGGAGCCCTGGCTGTCCTAAAACTCACTCTGTAGACTAGACTGGCCTTGAACTCAGAGCTCTGAGTGCCTGCCTCCTGTGTGTTGGGATTAAAAGGTTTGTGCCATCACTGCCTGGCCCATTTTTAAATTTTATTTTGTTTTTATTGCCTGTGCTTTGAAGATTAAAAAAAAAAATCTTTGCAGACTAAGAACTTGAATTGTTTTAACTTTGGGATTTTACATTTGAACCTTTGATCTGTTTAAATTGGTTTTTATGTGTGTGGGAGATAAAGATCGAGCTTCTGTGTTCTGCATACATCTGTCCAGTTTGTATCCTCCAATGTGTATTGTTTTTGTCTTTGTCAAAGACTCGGGCTCGGGTTGGGGATTTAGCTCAGTGGTAGAGCGCTTGCTTGCAAGGCCCTGGGTTCGGTCCCCAGCTCCGGAAAAAAAAGACTCGGGCTCTATATTATTTTCTCTTTGGTCCATATAATTTTTCTTGTGTCAGTACCATGCCTTCTGGGTATATCTTGAAGTTAAACACTATATTGTCTCCGGCTTTGTAATCTGCCTCCCTGGTTTGCTGGCTCCACGAATCTTTCTGGATACCGTACAAGTTTTAGGGGTGTTTTTTTCCTATGAAAAATGCCATGGTATTTTGGTAGGAATTACATTGAATCTGTAGATCACTTTGAATAGTGTCAGCATCTTAGCAATATCCCTCCAGTCTAGCCGTTCTTGGTGTGTGTGTGTGTGTGTGTGCACATGTATCTTTAGTTTTTTTTATCAGTAGTTTCTAACTTTCATTTTGGAGATCATTTACTTCACTGCTTAAATTTATTCCGTGGTCTTTTATTTCTTTTTTTTTTTTTTTTTTTTTTTTTGAGCTGGGATCGAACCATGGCCTTATGCCTTCCAGGCAAGCACTCTACCACTGAGCCTAAATCCTCAACCCCTTATTTCTTTTTTTTTAAGATTTATTTATTTTATTTATGTGAGTACACTGTAGCTGTCCTCAGACACACCATCAGAGGGCATCGGATCCCATTACAGATGGTTGTGAGCCACCATCTGGGTGCTGGGATTTGAACTCAGGACCTCTGGAAGAGTAGTCAGTGCTCTTAACCGCTGAGCCATCTCTCTAGCCCTAGCCTTTTATTTCATTATGTTGCGAGCAGGATTGCTTTCTTAATTTCTTTCTCAGAAATTTCATTAGTGTTGTATTAAAACCTGTCAATTTTTGTATATTGATTTTGTATCCTACAATCTTACTGAATTTAATAATTCTAACAGTATTTTGGTGAAATCTTGAGGTTTTTCTGTGTATAAAAATATGTCTTCTAAAAGTAGGAGTAAACTGACCTTCTTTTTTCATATTTGATGTATATTCTTCTTGTCTTGTTACTCTAACATATCTAATACACTAAGAGTGGAGAAAGTGATCTGGTTCTGATCTCAAAGAACACAAGACAACTATTTTTTTTTAAGGCATTTAACGTGGGACTCACAGTGCCAGAAAGCTGGAGTTCACAGCAAGGGAACATGGCAGCAGGCAGGCTGAGCACTGGAGAAGTCGCTGAGAGCTTACATCTGACCCACAAGCCAAGGCAGAGAGAGGGGCTCTGACCTGGTGAGGGACTTTAAAACCTCAAACCTTACCAGCCCTCAGGACACACCTCCAGCAAGGCCATACCTACGCATCCTTACCAGAGTCCTAACGTGGAAACTTGTGGTTTCTTTGGAAAGTCAGTTATGTCAAATGATGGTTTGCTGGGGCGCACAGGTGGTAGAGTGTTTTCTGAAGCAGACACAGTGAGAGGATGTTTTGCAGAAGCAAACACGTGACAGGATGTGTGATTAATGTTAAGGAATATAAATATAACCCAACACACGGCAGTCGACACTGGATGGTACTGGTCCGCCTTGCCATTCTTTACTGGTCATGACTTCATAGAAAGAAATGCACCAAGCCACTTCTGGCGGCTTCTTGCCACTTCCACAGACTCAGGCCGATTGACAGAGTGAAGAGGAAGTTTCTGGATATGTCAGCTGATACAGACCCCTCTCGTGGAGTTTTGCTGAGGCAAGCCCCTTGGGAGGGCCGTCTGTGATGGTGGGAGGGCGTATAGACAGGACCCAACAGACAGTGACTGCGCTTGCATAGGCAGCTTTGCAACACTTCATTGGCCTCGAGTCTCCGGCTTTGCTATCTTCACTTCATTGAGAGGCACTTGGAGAACTTCTCTGGCCTCCCTGCTGGTCCTGGTCCCTCCTGCTGACTCCTGCCCATTGGCGGAGGCCTGGCTGTGTCTGCTAGGTCATGCCACCACTGCTGACTCGTTTCTATGCTGACACACTGAACTGGACAGTTGGAGATTGAGATCACCCCAAGGCACTACTTCTAAACAGTATAAAGCAGAGTCTCGAGGTTTACAACGCAGATTGGAGTTGCTCCAAAGAGGTCCACTTCCTCTGTAGCCTAATAACCTTTCTTTTCCACTGCCTCTGTCAGTTCCACCAAGTGGAGACCAAACGTTAAAATATATGACCCTGTGGAGCCCTTCTCATTCCAAGCCCCTCAGTGTATGGTAGGCTTCAATAGCATACATGATGTTCTGAGTGCCTGGGGCTTTGTTTTGTTTAAAAAGGTGGGTGGCAGGTTGTGGTGATAAATGCCTTTGGTCTCTCAGAAGGCAGAGGAGGGTATATTTCTGAGTTTAAGGCCAGTCTGGTCTGCATAGCTAGTTTCATACCAGCTAGGAACACATAGCAGCAGGCCTCGTCTAAAAATACAAAACAACAAAAACCTGCATAGAATAATTACGAAGAGAGCTGATCTTTGGAAGGGCCTCTTACTACTGCCCCGTGTCCTGAGTTACAGATAGAGGAATAGATGTCCCTTCAGAACTGCCCCTTTGTGTAGAAGAATAGCTTTCTTGGTTTTTTTTCTTTTTTCTTTTTTCCTTTTCTTTTTTTTATTTCTTTTTTTCGGAACGGGAGACTGAATCCAGGGCCTTGCTCTTGCTAGGCAAGCACTCTACCATTGAGCTAAATCCCCAACCCCGAAGAATAGCTTTCTAATTCGGGTCTGTCTTGTTTGTTTTTGAGACAAGATCTCACCATATAACCTTGTCTGGCTTCAAACTGGAGATAATCCTCCTGTTTCAGCCTCTTGAGTTCTGGGATCAATGTTGAATATGTTTATAATTTAGAAAAGAAACACGGAGATTAAGTGAGTCATTTAGTTGATGGACAGCGTATGGGAAAAAGAAAAGCTGTTTACCCTTTACTTTTTCCATGTCACCTTCTGTCATCTGAGAGCCAAGTGGCTCTCTTTAGACAACCTACTAGTCCCTGGCTCAGAGATGTCACAGCTCATTATGTCCCTAAGGCTTTCATGATGCTTCCTGATACTTGGATCAGAAAACATTTGGAGCCTTAGAGAGGAGTGTATGTGTGTATACTCACTTAGGAGGTGATTACATATGTGCAGAAATAGCTAATACTAATCCTTTAGTCAGATCTAAAGGTCTAAACTAGATCGTAATAGGGAGGCTAGATTGTTCCATAGCTATGGTGCTTTCTTTTTTTTTTTGGTTCTTTTTTTCGGAGCTGGGGACCGAACCCAGGGCCTTGCGCTTCCTAGGCAAGCGCTCTACCACTGAGCTAAATCCCCAACCCTGCTATGGTGCTTTCTACTAAGGCCAGCATCCATCCCTGGTAACCCATGGTGAAGGGAGCCTGAATTCCTTTTCTAGGGCACTCACATTGGAGTAAGTTACCCCAGGAGCTTTCCTAGGCCAGCTGGACTGAATGCGTAGATGGGCTTCTCTTTGGTTTTGTGAGTTGTATCAAAGAGGTGACAGAATCATCCTTGAGTTACTTACCCAGGGCTTTACAGATCTATCTGTGTTTGAGGGAAGAAGAGAAAAGAGGAAGGCATATGCTCTCTGATAAATAGAACCTGGATTTAAATATGTGTGCACACGTGGCAGGAAAAAGAGAGAACGACTTGGTGAAGGGACCAAGGGAAGGACCTGGGTGTGGATGTGTATAAAGCACATGATAAACACGCACAGAAGTTACATGAAGAACCCAGTATTGTATATTCTTTAAACAGTATATTTTTAAATCTGAATGTTTCAAACCCCCAAGTTTAGTGACTTCACAACAAGCAGTCAAACTGTAATATGTGAGAGAGTTTTAATGATGGGCCTTCCATTCCATTGTAAGAAATTTCAAGTGTGCTAAATAAAACCTCTTAGCATTTAAAAATGGCTTGCTCCTGTAATCAGTGGAAGCGGGAAAAGCTCTTTCAAACTGTTGGAGGCAGGATTGCAGCCCTGCTCTAAGGGGAGCCAGGATTATTCCCTGTGCTGTCTCAGAAAATTGAGCACTCCCCGAGATAGCACAGGAAGTGTGGAGCACACCCCGAGATAGCACAGGAAGTGTGGAGCACTCCCGAGATAGCACAGGAAGTGTGGAGCACTCCCCAAGCACAGGAAGTGTGGAGCACTCCCCGAGATAGCACAGGAAGTGTGGAGCACTCCCCGAGATAGCACAGGAAGTGTGGAGCACTCACCCAGAATAGCACAGGAAGTGTGGAGCACTCACCCAGAATAGCACAGGAAGTGTGGAGCACTCACCCAGAATAGCACAGGAAGTGTGGAGCACTCACCCAGAATAGCACAGGAAGTGTGGAGCATTCACCCAGAATAGCACAGGAAGTGTGGAGCACTCACCCAGAATAGCACAGGAAGTGTGGAGCACTCCCCGAGATAGCACAGGAAGTGTGGAGCACTCACCCAGAATAGCACAGGAAGTGTGGAGCACTCACCCAGATAGCACAGGAAGTATGAAGCACTCACTGAGATAGCACAGGAAGTGTGGACCACTCACTGAGATAGCAAGGAAGTGTGGAGCACTCACCCAGAATAGCACAGGAAGTGTGGAGCACTCACCCAGATAGCACAGGAAGTGTCGCCACAGCTCCTACCTAGAATAAGCACTTGGTAAAGGTCACTATTGTGGCTTTTAGGTAAGAGTGACGAACACATGTTTGATGGTGATTGAGAAATCTAAAATAAGCTAGCAGTAACTGAAACTAAGTTTGACTTATACAAGAGAAGTAGTTTGGTTTGGATTTATCCTGCTTTGTGCTTTATGATTTATTATTTAAAAGATAAAAATATAGAGTCTGGCAATATGACACACACCTTTAATCCTAGCACTCAAGAAGCTGAGGCAGGAGGATTGTTAAGATGAGGTCAGCCTAGCTATATAACCCGATTTTTCTCAAGAACTGTCTTCTTCTAGCAGAAATGGGTTGATATGTGGTTCTCTAGTCCAATGAGGCAGTATATGTTGAATTATGGAACGAAAGCAGAGACAAAGATAGACAACTGATTACACTCTCCTCAGAGGTAAAAAGACCCTTTACGGAGAGCACCTCACTGAGCAACTCGCCAGACACCACGACATTATCATCCCACCTTCTCTGAAAATAACTTCTGATTATTTCAGAGCATAGTGATCTCTCCCTGGAGCGTTCCTCAGCCATGGTGGCCTCAGAGAGATCACAGAGTGTTCTTGTTTCGCTTCGTGGCTCTCCTCTGTACAGGGCAGCATGTTGGGCTTCCCATGGTGGCATCAGGCCCTCGCGAGAGGTTCACGCATGACCAAGTAGACTGTTCCAGATCACCTTTTGTAGCACGAATAGAGTAGGAAAACTGGAAATGGCAAGTCTGTCCTTAAGAATTAATGTTCAGAGCCGTACCATACACGATGAGGAACTCCAACAGCATCCATGTGGAGGAGAAGTGATACAGAACAGACGACGATAAGTGATGTCTTTAGTGATGGCTGAGGAGGTGGAAGGGAGTAATGGAGAATCCCTAAAGGGGCTGAGGACGGGATCTCTTACCTGCAATCCTAGCTCTTAGGACTGAGGCAGGAGGATTGCAGCAAGTTCAATCCAGCCTGGGCTACACAATAAACCTCGAAACAACCAGAAGCCCAAGGCAGAAGGTAGTACAGCCATTTTAGTGTCATAGCATATCGAGACTCTTGCTTTAGAAGACACTTGCTGAGCTTCTGAAGACAGAGTGACGCTGATGATAGCCAGCATTGCGGGCTGCTTGTCTCTGGACCTGATTCCTCTGGTCAGTGAAGTAGCCTCAGACCGAGGCAGTCATTTGCGGTGGTAGTGGAAACCAACACTTACCCAAAAGTTCTGTGAGACATATGTGCAAAGAGACCCTTGAGAATCTCCCTTTGATCCATTCTGAAATCAGCTTGTCTCTGGCAGGCATCTGAAGTTGAGAGACAGCTATCCATGCAGGTCCATGCTCTCAAAGAAGACTTTCGGGAGAAAAATTCATCCACCAACCAGCATATCATCCGGCTAGAGAGCCTTCAGGCCGAGGTGAGTGAGGCTTCTGTGTGGCCACACTGGAAATTGTGTGCTGGGTCTTTGGATAAAGAGTTCTCTGAGCTTGGGAATAAACCCCCTGCTCTCTATAAAACGTACTGAAACATCCAGAGACATCCTGTGAACTGAAGTGGGGACACCTGCTCCTGTGGGTAGCCTGTTGTCTGGAAAAATAAGGCTGTTGAGAATTACAGCTGGGGGAACAGAAATCCTGAATGACCCACTTTTTAATGAACAGTTGCTACAAGAAACAGCCTTGCTGTCCCCCCACAAAAACTGGGGGAGAACATTGTCCCCCTTCTTCTTTGCTCTTAGGTCTAGCTCAGTGCACCACCATGTGTCAGGTGTCATACAGAGAACTCTCAGCACTAACGCACCGAGAGTCCCCCAGCGTAGGACAGAAACTTGGGTTTTACAGAAGAGAACAGCAGATTCTGTTGAAGAGTTAGCGATGAGAACACTTTGTGTGATACCTGAAACGTGGTGGTCATGTAACACGTTCAGGTCTGTGCCACCGGCCAGATCAGGGAGAGAAGAATGTGGTGCTTGGGGAGTGTCCTGGGAGCAGCATGGGGTCTGCACACAGAGCAGGAGTCGGAGCAGCTGGAAGGGGGCTCTGCCCAGGACAGACTCCCACCCGATCCTGTAGGGACCTTCATCCCTTTGTCTAGTCAGACTCTGAGAAACAGTGCAGAGCCAGGCGGCAGGAGCCCCTGTTCTGTAGCTAAGGGATCAGCCCTTGCGCTCAGCCCAGAGAAACCTTCCCTGAGTCATAAGTGACCTGAGGATGTTTTTCCTAAAGTCTGTCAATATCTTCTCTTTTCTGCCTCCTATCCCCCCCCTTTCCTCCTTTCCCTTGGAATTTCTACCGATATTGAGCAGCAGGTTCTGGAAGTAAGTAGAGATCGCTCCAGCGGGGTTCGGCATGCCTGTCTGTGACCATTTGTGTGCATGACTTGCCATTCGACTGCCCTGCCAGGCGCTCACTCCTTCAAGCTGCCTGCCTTCCTCTCAGCTCCATCTGTCCACTTTCTCTGGCCTCACAGGGACAGGCTCCCCAGGAATGCTTACTGCCAGATTTGGTCACAAGTTCTAGGTACATAGGGGTCGGTCAGGTGAGGAAGTTGGCACACGAATGCCAAACCCTGGCCTCATCTAGTGACACTGCTGTTTGAAAGGCTAAACTTGAGATAATTCCTTTCAAATAAGTAACTTCATAAAACCTGGAAGCGTAAGTGTATCTTAAAGGCCACTTACATATCAGATTCATATCACCCCGTTACTCTACAAGAAACTGGGAAACAAAGATGATCCCCGGGAAGGAGAATTGAAAGGTCAGAGGGCCCTTACGTGAAAATTCCCTTGCATGGGTCAGTCAGTGTACGTCAGTGAGAGGAATAGTAGACCCATTCCCCACGGGGGCTTGCTCCTTTTGGTCTCTTACCCAGGTGCACACCCGAGAGACAATATTTCTTTGTTTGGACAGACACCCGATCTCTCTGGACAAAGGCCATATACCTCACTTCCCAGGACAACATCCTATCTGATTGATTGGTGGCCAGGGAGGATCTGTGCACAGAGCACAACTCTGATGCAGAGTGGGAGGAGCCAAGAGGCCGAGGGGAAGGAAAGGCAGAGCCCAGAAGACAACAAGTCAGACATTTTTTTTTTTCTTTTTTCTTTTTTTCGGAGCTGGGGACTGAACCCAGGGCCTTGCGCTTGCTAGGCAAGCGCTCTACCACTGAGCTAAATCCCCAACCCAGACATTTTTTAAATGTCCCCTAGAAAAGTGCTGAGGTCGGTCCCCAGAACTTAGACAAAGGAGAGCTGTAAGACCTCAGGTTAGACCACAGAGAAGGAGAACGTCCTGAGCATGGCAGGGGAGGAGTCACGGGCATGCAGGTGGATGAGAGATCATTGTGGTAGGAGCTAACATGGGAGAAGCGGGTGGCTGAGGACCTCAGGACTCTAGAGGCCTTCCCTTCCCCCAAAGCCAGGGCTACCTGGGAAAGCTTTCTGGAGCCCCGGGGCATGGTGGTGCCCTGGATAAGGCATTTCTGTTCTTGAGTATTGCCTGAGCTTCCTCACTGCAAACCTGGAAACCAGAAGAGTCTAGGCATCTCTTTCCTTAGCTTTCTCCCTGACACTGAAGAGAGCTTACAAGAGATGCATGTGTCTTGACACTGAACGCAATGTGCGAAACTTCAGCATTTCTCATAAGGGAGACCGGTGCTGCTTCTCACAGATTCCAAGTTCAGATAAACCATGAGGCCTCCGTCAGCTCTTTCCAGGGCCTGGGCTGATGTAGACTCTACCTTCTGTGCCCTTCTGGTACCTCATAAGCCAGGGACCAGGGTCGGAACTGGGATGGTAGCTCAGGGGAACTGGCAGTGGGCAGAGAAGGCCAAGAGCCTGTTTGTCAGAACACAGCAACCCTGAGGGAACTTCCTGGTGCTTGTGACTTGAGGTGTAGGCAGATCAGGTGCTGTTCTGCCAGGCAGGGCTGAGGTCAGGCAAGGTGGGGCCTTCTCCGACTTATCTCTGGAATTTACGGAGCACTGACTATCCTCCCTCTGCCTGGCAGCCCACATTCTGGCTTCCCCTGGGCTAACTCCTACCCCTTCCCAGACAGCTTTCTAAAGGGGAGGGCCTTTCCCTTCAGCCCAGGTTTGTACAGCTCTGTCCTCCAAGATGAGCCCCAGGTCCCTGGGCACAATACCCAGAGACACATAGCATCATATTTGGGACTAGCCCCTCCTCCTACACTTAGCCAGACAGAACGCTACACCTCCCTGTGGATCTCCGTCTTTTCAGATCAAGATGCTGTCGGACCGAAAACGGGAGCTGGAGCATCGGCTCAGTGCCACCCTAGAGGAGAATGACCTGCTTCAAGGGACCGTGGAGGAGCTACAGGACCGGGTGCTGATCCTAGAAAGGCAGGGCCATGACAAAGACCTGCAGGTACTGGACTGAGATGCTACTGCATAGAGCTAGGGCCAGACCAGGTTGGGGGTGGGTGAGTGCTTAGCAACGGCCAGCACCACTGCTGGTGGCCAACTAAGTGACCCTGAGATCTCCACATGGGTCTCATACCTCCGAGGAGACTCTAGCATGCCTCTACCTGGGTAAGTAAGTGTTCTCCGATCACCCCTTCTGTGTGCTCTGAGCCACTGGTCCCTATGTCATACAGTTCTTTCTGGGCAGTTAATGTGGGAGCACTCAGTCTTCTGTCCTTGTAGCTAGCTAGCATTTGTGAAGTCTGCCACCAGAAGATTTCAAAGGGAGCCCATGGAGCCCTGTTCTCTGCTCCCAGTGTCCTGCTGTGCTCTGCACAGGGTAAGTTTAGTTGGCTGGCACAAAGCAGAAACCAAGAGCCTTCCCAGGAGCCCAGCAGGCATACTCAGCTTCTGCCTGTTGCCAGAAAGGGCACAGGCCAACCCTTCAGGAAGCTAACTGATATTTTTTAACCTTCCTGAGACACACTGCTTCTTAATCATTTTTGCCCTTGTTTGGAAACTGCACTAGACTTCAGCTGAAAAAATCCAAGCTCAGACTTGGAAGAAATAACCTCCAAAACAGAAAAGTAATCTCCCATCTCCCCAGAAATACGGGGCAGCATCTGTCCCCAAGGTGCTGGGCTGGGCTGGGCTGGTTCTGCAGCACAGGGAGAGCATTATTTCCCTCCTGGTGGGTGGAGAGAGTACAGTGGTTTGTGTTGGTTTCATTTGTGGGTAATTGGTTGGTCAGGCAACACTTGAATGCCAGGTGAGTCCCTACCCAAAGACCCTGGGCCACAGAGGCCCCACTGGGTTCAGAGGAAAGCCGCTCAGAGGTTCTGATGCAGGCTGACATTTTAACTGAAGCCAAGCATGGCAGTCTATGCCATGATACTAGCACTTGTGAGGCCAAATAAGATGGAATTTGATTTCAGAGTTAGCCTAGGCTATGTAGCAAGTTCCCAACCAGGCCAGGCTGTATTGCAACTGTCTCAAACAATAAAAGGAAGCAGCTTCTGAGTCTGGAGTCCAGTGACAAACATCACTGTCACTGCCTCTGTTAGCTCAGCTCTCAGTTTTCTTCTTTCAGGGTCATTTAGCAGGTTTTCCCCCTTGGTGAGTTCTGTTCCTTCAACTAATAATTTTCCATATTGTAGAGCCCCCAACAAACACTGACTAGAAAATAGGTCTGGGGTGTACTTCTGTTGTTGGGGACTTGGCCAACGAGCATAGACCCCATTTCTCAGAGTGAAGTGGGGAGTGGCAGAGAAAATGTTGCCGGTCCTAAAGCCTTACAGCAGGTTTCGGCGTGGAGAGAAACGTTTAAGGTTGCTGATGAACAGCAGAGAGCGGTACAGGTCCCTTTCATCTGCTTCTCTGAAGCCTACAGAAAACAAATCACTTATTCAGAGTCGTGTGCCAAGTCCTTGATAGCATGGAGACCGGAAGCCTCCCCCACTCCTGCACTGTAGCAGAGTCCCCTGTTGCTCATCTGCCCTGCACGCCCTCCTTGCACCAGCACCAGCCTTTGGATCCCCGTGAAGCACTCTGAGACGGAATAGAGAGGAAAAGAACTACAAAACCCAGAAATAGTCCTTGCCAAAAAGAAACTTTGAGCCTAACATGGATTTGCAAATCAAAATTATTTCCACTCCCTAACTGGGGACCTAGAAATGAGGGGAAGGAGCGAGGACCAGTGTGGGCCCTCAATGCTCACTGGTGTAGACGGCAGTGTGCTGTCGCTTCAGGAACCTGAGGTCACACAGTCAGACAGGGCCACAAGCAAGGAGGACATTCCACCCTTTTCGGAGAATCATATTTATTCTCACCTTTCCTACTTGTGGAACTGTTTCTGTCTGTGCCTTCTGTTTATGTAAAATCTCCTTGTCACTAGTTACTGTTGTCCTCCAGAAAGCCAAAATGGCCTTAAATAACAGAGAAAAATCCAGCTGACCCAGGTAGCTTGCACATTCCTAACCCAGATTTGTAAAGTGTTGAGTCAGTGGCCTTGGAATGTGTTTAATCCCTTGGTTTTAAATCCTCAGATAAATCTAGGAGGCTGAGCAGTCAAGGCAAAGGCCGCGGCCAGCAGGAGAGCCCCTTTGATCTGCTTCACTGTTGACTAGGCCTGTGGGGGGTGTGTGTGTGTGTGTGTGTGTGTGTGTGTGTGTGTGTGTGTGTGTGTGTGTTTTGTAGGTACACATGTGGAGGGGTTTGTGTGTGTGGGAGTGTTATACAGGTGCACATGCCGCAGTGCACATGTGGAGGTCAGAGAAGAGCTTTTCTGAGTCGTTCTCACTTTCCAGCACACGGATCTCCAGGATCAGATGCAGGTCAACAGGCTCTGTAGCAAGAGCCTTTGCCTATTGAGCTGTTCTCCCAGCCCGAAACAGAGGTTTAGGCCACTGATCAAATTCAGCTTTGGTTTTTGGTTTTTGTCTAAGGCCTTATAACAGTTGTTAAAACTCACTGCTCACTAAGTGTTTTGCTAAACTTTGTTTGCTTTCGTTTTGTTTGAGATGGGGTCTAAGGTTAGTCCTGGCTAGCTCAGAACTTGCTGGGTGACCAGAGCTGGCCTTGGGCTCACATTAGGCCTCCTGTCCCTGCTCTCAAGTGCTGGAATGACAGGTACATGCATCCAGTCTTGGCTTTGATCCTCGGTAAAGAAATCAGTCGTCCTTCTAAGGGCCACTCAGCCCCTTACAGAAGTGCATAGGGCCTGTGAGTAACTCATAAAGCAGACGTCCTGAGGACAGACTGCCCTGACCCTGGCTCTACATATAGTTAAGCAAATCCCGCTCCCTCACACCATCTCAGCCCCTCCACGTCAGGAGAGGAGGCCATCCTCCTCACTTCCCTGCTTCAGGACTGAGAATTTAGTAGAAATACAAAGCATTTCATGTCCTCCTCTTTCATACGTAGAAATACACTGCCGTCTTTCTAATATAGAGATACTATATTTTTTTTCTTCCTTTCTGTTTGAGACAGAGTTTTTTGTCTAGCCCTGCCTGTCCTTGAATTAGCTCTGTAGACCAGGGTAGCCTGGAACTCTCTGCCTCCCGAGTGAGGGAATCAATGGTGTATGCAGCCATGCCTACCTAGAGACTACTTTTACATTACAGGATTCCTATTGCCAGGCTCCTCCTTGGTTAGATTTGAGTTTTCTGCACATCTGTCCAGGTGGTGAATCAGTCACTGACCAGAGAATGAGGCACCCCCTGGCCTTTTGTTCTCTCGCTGTTACAGTGAATTACATCTCTTTGAGTGTGCGTGAGTAATTGAACTAATTGTGTCCAGTGTGTAAGAACTTGTATCTAACTGTGGGAACATCCTGCTGAGATGTGTGTGGAGTTTCCTAGAGAATAATTGAAAAGCATTTGCTACTTACCGTGCTGCTTGTAACCATGCCAAATGCTTCCTAGGAATGTCTCTTTATTCCTTGTAACCCTGGCTTATTTTGTTTCCTTTTTCTTTCCTTCCAAGTTTTCCCAACACTGGGCCTGGAGGAGGTCCCATTGTAGCAGCAGGTGTAGCTGCAGGTGTAGCAGCAGGTGCAGCAGCAGGCGCAGCAGCAGGTGCAGCAGCAGGTGCAGCAGCAGGTGCAGCAGCAGGTGTAGCAGCAGGTGTAGCAGCAGGTGTAGCTGATCCAGGGACAGGCAGGCAGTTTGCCAGGTCCTGTCCTGTCTGCAGCTGGGCTCATTCAGGCCACTCACCAGCCACTCCCTGGCAGATGGGCTGAAGGTGAGGCTCCAGGCACCTAAAGGATTGGCTCAAGTCTCTGAAGCACTGGCTCCTTTCATGAGAACCAGAGTTGCCACCACCCACGCAGAGCCCCTGCGTCTGCAGGAGGCACAGCAGCTTAGTGGAAAGAAAGCAGCACAGTCCTCCTCAGTGCTGGGCTTGTTCCCTAGGCCTTGGACACCCAAGGTCGCCCCTCCAGCACTGAGCTATGTTCCCAGCCAAACCCTGGCTGTTAAATTAATGGCCACCCTTGTGGGAAATGTACGTATTGCTCTTTTTTCTTTTCTTTTCTTTTCTTTTCTTTTTTTTTTTTTTTTTCAGAGCTGGGGACCAAACCCAGGGCCTTGCGCTTGCTAGGCAAGCACTCTACCACTGAGCTAAATCCCCAACCCCTCGTATTGCTCTTTTTAAGGAAACAGAGATGGCTCCAGAAATTTCTCCACCCATACTAACCTTTAGAGGGAAAAAAAAAAATCTGTGTGTGTTTGCTGGTCTGTATACCGGACACTGTCTGAGGAGATCTGCAGGGGCTCTGGTCTGGCTGGAGTGATCAAGTAGTTGCATACTCCAAACAGGAGAGGGGGGTCAGTAGAGGGGGGTCTAGTACTGCAGTAAGACACAGCTACAGAGCAGGGCTGGGAGGGTGGTGTGAGCAGGGAGGGCCGCCTCTGAGTGCTGCTGCTGCTCGACAAAGGGCTCAGCTAGCAAGTGAGGTGCAGCAGTAGGAGCCAAGGTCAGAGCCACGGGGCAGGAAGTGACTGTGGTGGGCCCCAGGTGGATGTTTCAGGAGAGAACTCTTCCCCAGGCAGTGTTATAGCCTTTATATGACAGAGCTCTCAGACGCCCTTGATGGAGTAATTCTCACCCCTTTATTCCTCTGCACAGGGTCTTATATACATGTTGGGGTCTGACAGCAGGTGCTTTCTATTGGCTTGGTCTGAGATGTTAGGGATGCCTCATCTGCATGGGGGGGCTGGGTGCTGCCCCTAAGTGACTGACTGTTGAGATCCTCTCCATGGGGTGCTGTGGTCACATGACAGGGGCCTGGTCAGGAGCAGGAGACATTCCTCCCATCCTCAGCCTAATCAGGTTTCCTGGTACCGTCCACTACTGCTGTGTGTGTGTGTGTGTGTGTGTGTGTGTGTGTGTGTGTGTGTGTGTGTGTGTGAGAGAGAGAGAGAGAGAGAGAGACAGAGACAGAGACAGAGACAGAGAGACACAGAGACAGAGCTTAGAGGACAACTTTTAGGGGTTGGTCTCCCCTTCCCCACTGTGGGTTCTGAGGATCAGATTCACATCTGTCAGTCTTTATGGCTGTACCTTCCTCTGCTGAGGCAGACTATGCCCTCTGTCTCACCTTAATAATTGTCGTTAAGCTTTATTATGTATTTGGGTGTTGTGTCTCTGCGCATCTGTAGAGCATGTGCATGCAGTGCCCTCAGGGGCCAAAAGAGGGCATCAGATTCCATGGGTTAAGAGTTACAAACAGTTGTGAGCTGCCTCGTGGGTGCTGGGAATCGATTTCGGGTGAGCTGGAAGAGCAGCCGTGTTCTTAACCGCTGAGTCACCTCTCCAGACCCTCCACTTACTGCTTGAGACAGCGTCTCTCTCTGACCCTCTCATTTCACTGGAAACATACACTTCAGATGGAGTTGCTGGATCATTGCAGAGTTCGTGTTTAATTCATTTAAAAACCTGCCAAGGAGGGCTGGCAAGATGACTCCGTTAAAAGCAGTGACCTCGTGTGTCATATTCCTGCACACACATCGTACATAACCCGCATACTTACACCATAATAATAACATTTCTTTTTTTTATAAAAGAAACTGCTGGGGACACTGAGTGGCTAAGTGTACACTTCCAGCACTCATCGGGAGTGAGATCTGTGTCTGCTCCCATTCTCCCCCGTGCTCAGTGTTTGCAGTCCTGTGGCCACTGTGGTCCCTCATTACTGTGGTCCCTCATCAGTGTGGTCCCTCATCACTGTGGTTCCTCATCACTGTGGTCCCTCATCACTGTGGTCCCTCATCACTGTGGTCCCTCATCACTGTGGTCCCTCGTTGGTTTTCTACTCTGAGGGGTGGGGAAAGCCCAGCGGTAGAGCCTCGGTTGTACACAGCCAAGCCTGCCATGCTCTACGACATGAGGACCTGAGCTCCAACCCACCTCAGGCTCACTGGCCGGCCGGCCCAGCCTAATCAGCAGTCCCCCAAACCAGTGGAAGCCTGCCTCGAAACACAGTGGTTCCCAGGGAAAGGCACCCAAAGGTGCTACCGTTTCAGAGGTTTATGTAAGATTCCAAATTTCAGGTCACTCTGGTTATACAGACAGGCTCTATCAGCAGGAGGAGAGGAATTTAAAAATACTAAAATCTCCAATATTTAAATTAACCATTACTAAATAATGTCGTACTTTTCTCCCCTCCTCACCCAAGACAGGGTCTCATTACATAGCCCTGGCTGACCTGGAACTCTTGCCTCCACTCCCAAGTATCTGGACTAGAGGTGTGCCATAGCGGCCCCTTGAGTCTTTTGAATCACTCATTTCTTCCATTAACTTTTTCCCCGTGATTTCTGAAGGACCAGAGCTGTTTGCTCTGTTGAATTTCCCAGAGGTGGGTTTTGCTGACTGGATCCCCCATAGAACCTGATGGGTGTTCCTCCTGCCTCTGTTTTTCTGAGCTGTTGGCCAGCCTAGCCCCAGGGTCAAGTCCCCGGCGCTGCTTGCCAAGATGTGGATAAGCCGCCCAGCCTGCGTGTTCTTCCCACAGCTGCACCAGAGCCAGCTGGAGCTCCAGGAGGTCCGTCTGTCCTACCGGCAGCTGCAGGTCAAAGTGGAGGAGCTCACAGAGGAGAGGAGCCTGCAGAGCTCGGCGGCCACCAGCACGTCCCTGCTGTCAGAGATCGAGCAGAGCATGGAGGCCGAGGAGCTGGAGCAGGAGAGAGAGCAGGTGCTGAAGTGGGCCCCAGGTTCTCCTCGTCCTCTTCAACACTTACTCCGATGGCCACGGGCTGGGGTGTGAGACTCCCTGGTCAGCCACTCAAACCTTGAGCAGTGCAGCCAGAGCATGGTGACCTGCTCAGTCTCTCCTGGGCCTCTGAGGTGATCTGGAGTCCTAGAGAACTTGCAGTCCATCCCTTCTGTGCTGTTTGCCTGTTTATGTCCCCATCACCACCCTCCCCCCACCAGGCTCTGACTGCAGCGTACAGCTAATCATATGTGGCAGACACATTTCACGTGGCAAATTAGTGGGTTAGAGGGTGAGAGAACAGGGAAAACAGTAATTGGGGATAGCTAATCACTGGGACAAGGAAGACTGACGCAGGGCAGTTACGGCAGGCTAGATCCACGCCAGCCAGGGCTACATAGTAAGCTCAGAAAGAATTGAGCATGGCGGTAGTGGTGCCCGCCTTTATTTCCAGTGCTCAGGGGGCAAGGGTGGGCAGATCTCTGTTCAAGGCCAGCCTGGTCTACAGAGTGAGTTCTAGGACAGCCAGGGCTACACAGAAAAACCCTGTCTCGGAAGAAAAAAAATTGAAAGTCTAAGATGTACTAGCTCCAAACTAAGTATTATGTCTTAAGATATTTAAAACCCTTGCTCCTGAAGTCAGGGTCTCAAGTCCGTGTGTTTCGGGTTGGGCACTACTGACCCAGTCCCCTCTAGAGTCTGTAGTGACGTAACACTTTGTGACACAGCTGAGGCTGCAGCTCTGGGAAGCCTACTGCCAGGTTCGCTATCTGTGCTCACACCTTCGAGGGAATGACAGCGCCGATTCAGCTGTGTCCACGGACTCCTCCATGGATGAGTCCTCAGAGACCTCATCCGCCAAGGACGTGCCTGCCGGCAGCCTGCGCACCGCCCTCAACGATCTCAAGAGGCTGATCCAGAGCATCGTGGACGGCGTGGAGCCCACGGTAAGGGCCGGCTGTGGGCTGTGGGCAGCCTGTGGTCAGTGTGCGGGGGAACTCGATGCAGATGGTACAGTAAGTCCCCAGGTTGAGAACCATGAGCACCATGGCATCATCCTGTTTACTGTAGTGTGCACAAGGGAACAGTGGGCGTCATATCCAGGTAAACTCCCGAGTTGTTCTTCTGTGGTTGTCCTGATAGCATAACTGTGAGTGGGCAAAATAAAACTTAAGTTTGCCAGGCATGGCGGCTCACAGCTTCAACCCTAGCACTCTGAAGGTAGAGGCGCGGGGTACTGGGACTCTGAGGCTGGCCTGGTTTACGTAGTGAGTTCTAAGACAACCAGAGCTACGTAGTAAGAACCTGTCTCAAAAAAACAACAAAATCCCTAAGGCCTCTTCCCTGGGAAATCTCAGCACAGACTGAGGAAGCGAGCAGGGCTCTGAGAACCCAGACAGGGCCTTACGTGGAAAGAAAAGGGATTTTCTTCTGGCTCCCAGGGAGGCCTGGCGTGTCCACAGAGCCATGTGGGTTTCTCCTTGACTTCTCCCGCATCTCACCCTCCTCCCACCGAGGAGTTACCCTGTTATATTAGAGGCAGTGAGGTGGAGAGCAGTGTTTCTGTCGTTACAGCCTGGGTGGGTTTGCAGAGTGGATGGTAGGAGGCCGTGTGGGATAAGGAAGGTATCAGTGATGTGCGCCATTGATAACGTAGGCAGCTGCTTCTCCCAAAGCTTGAAGCAAAAGCGGACTTTTGTAGGGTAAAATTAACACAGGAGTCTCTCCCTAAGTCCCACTTGCCCGACCTGTGCCATCCTGTCTGTCCATCTGTCTGTCCTTCCTCTTCATCTCTCCGTTCTCTGCATTGTGTGCCCTCTGTTCTCCCACTAACTGCTGCTCACGTCTCCTCCCCACACCGCTGACCTCTCTCTGTCAGGGCACCCGGAGAATGGATGACGAGTCCTTAGAAGAACAAGTGAGGCAGACCAGTGAGGACTCAAGAGCCCTGAGGGAGCTCATGGAGGGAGAGAGGGGTAAACTGAGGCAGAGCCTAGAAGAGCTGCAGCAACTCCACAGTCAGGTGAGCACCCTGTTTCACAGTGCAGAGGATGTGCACAGGGGCTAAGGCTCTCTCACGTGTGTGACACACAGCTCCCTCCACCACATTCTTAGGGGGCTGGGACCCAAACTTGAGGAACTGGGTGCTGACCACTGAAAGCCGAAGCTCCCAGGTCGTGTTGTGGGAGTGGTCATACAGTTGCTCTTTAAGGTGCTGGCTTCGTCCCCCTGGGAGCCTGTTTTTCAGCTCTGGAAACTTCTGTTGCCCTTACTGTTGCTTTCTTGTTCGATCATGACTCTCTCTTGTGGGCCTGAAAGATGCTAAAGAACTTAGAAGCTCCACCCAGAAAGAAGCTGTTGAGGTCTGTCCTGAGACAAGCTTCCTCTAGACCAGACTCTTGTGCAGGAGCGACAGCTTGGGGGCACCTACAGATAGTCCCACTCACACCCCCACCCGTCCTGGGCCACTGCTCCCACCCTCAGCATGGGGTTGACGCACAGCTTTCACCTTGGTAACGTTTCTTACACTTAAGAGACCTCCATTATAAACCCTTGTCTTCCACTGATCTCTTGGACCATATGGGGAGGCCCGCCCACAGCATCACTACCCTTCTTTGAGAGGCCAGAGAGCAAGGACGAAGGTCATAGCTGTGGCTTACTCTTGACCACATACTGGGGAGTGGGCTAGGCAGCCCAAGGCATGCTCCTGAATAAAGTCTACAGTCCTCAGAGAGAGACTCAGTCTTAAGGACAGATCTTCTAAAGTGAAGGAATAAAATACAAGAGACAGGTGGATCCTAAAGTTCCCTGAGCAGGTCTAGCTCAGTGGTGGGCGTGTTGACTAGCGACTGCAAGGCCCTGGCTTTAGTCCCCAGCATTCCCAAAAGGAGAAGAAAAGATCGTTTAGAGGTCCTTTGGACTTGGTGCACGTGCATATAATCAAAGCATTTGGGGTAAGGGCAGGGGGTTAGGGATTCAAGTCATCCTTAGGTACAATCGACTTCATGACCAGCCAGGCTCCTTGACGCCTGTCTCGCTGTTCTTCAGATTAAAGCTTGTGCTGTTGGCAGATTGGTTTGGAAATGGAGGGTGGCTGTGTCGCATTTGCTAGCCTTGCACTCTCAGGCCCACTGGATCCTCTCGCCTCAGTCTCCCACTTAGTAAATCAAGCGCTTGCTTATTAATGTCTTATTAATTTTCTAAAGATTGTACTTTGGCTTTTTGCTTATCAGAGTTAAAAACTAAAACCTTCCTGGAGGACAGTACTTCACTAGAAATACAGTTGACACACAGGTTGTCCAGAGCTTGGGGCGGAGCTTTAGGAAGCCGTCCCTACTGCGTAAGCTGACAGCCAGAGTAGCAGTGGTCACACACACCTGTCATCCAACACTTGGGAAGCAGAGTTGAGGGCCAGCCTGGTCTACACAGTGAGTTCCAGGACAGCCAGAGCTGTTACAGAGAAACCTTATCTCAAAAAAAAAAAAAAAACAAAAAAAAAAAAAAACAAAGAAAAGAAGAAAAGTGGGAAAATAAGTTTATTTGGTATCTGGTTTAGTCCAGTTCCTGTGAGCTCCCTTCAGAGAGTCTCTAGACTCCACTGATGTCCCATACGAAGTGTAGAATTGGACTTCCTTTCCAGAAGTCTCAACAAAAAGCCCAGCCACACCTGCATCCGCAATGCGGTACTCATGGTAGGGATCGGGGTTCAGATGGGATTTTATAGTCCAGGTGACCATGAAACACTAGGGCTTGATAGGCCATGCAGGCTTGGTTCACCCAGGACTCCCGTGAACGGCACTGCCTGTAAACATGTGTGGCTGTGTGGGACGCCTGCAGCCTAGAGTCTAACGGTGTGGGAGGACACAGGACTCTCTCTCTGTTCATGGAGGAAGGCACAGACAGGGTTAGCTGAGATTCCTGGAACGGCTAGGCTAAAGGTCAAGCCTCGTCCAGTCAGTGATCTGGTCTCTAAGCCCATTGCTTTCCCACTTGGGAGTTCTTTACGCCCCCTGGAAACTGGGCCAGCAGTGGGTGTGGACTGCTGCATGCTGCACCCTCAAAACCAACCAGACTGTTAAGTAGAAGAGTGCAAATTCTTTAACTGCTATTACCTGTTTGAGGCAAAATCTATAACCAGCATGAAGACTTGCGAGCATGAAGAGTGCCTGTGTCCGCCATTCTTAGCATCCCCCTTGTCATTGATGGGTACAGAGCAGATACCAGCAGATGGACAGGGCCTTCAGGATCAATTGCAGAGTCTAAATGGCCAGCACCCAGGAGCTGGGAAACGGCTCAGCAGTTGAGAGCACTGGCTGCTCCTGTAGAGGACCCAGGGTCAGTTTCCACAGCCACATGGCGGTTCACAGCCTACGGTACCTGCAGTTCTGACACTCCGTCCTAATCCACGGGCCCCGGGCACACATACATGGTGCACACACCTGCAGCCAGCCGCCTTCACATGGCGGCAGTTTTCCTGTGGGGTGAGAGCAGGGTACCTCATGTGGGTCGTGGGCAGCTTCCATATCCAGCAGAAGTCATCAGATCCTGGCCCTGTGCGCTCCGCATGCTGCCAGCCTCCGCCATCTTAAGGCCTCACCTCCTCTGCACAATCACAGAGGAGCTGTGCACACTCGGGCGTGTCCCCTCCAGCTTGGCCCTGTCTGGAGGATCCTCCCTCGCTCCTGCCTGCACAGGCGTCCATGCCCATCCTTCAGTTACAGAGCAGATTTCTCCTCCTCCTTGCTACTTTCTTGGTCTCCTTCCTTCCTGGACGCTCTGCTCCACGACTACATCCCCATGTTTTCTTCCAATCGGGCAGACTACAGACCCCAAAATGACCAGCGCAAGGGCTAACTCAGTGCTGTCTCCTGCTGTCCCTAGCACAGGCACTGGACAAGGCTGTAACACAGAGACTCAAATGGTGGTTGAAGGAAAGACCAAGTTCCATGGCTGCGAGGGTGGGCTCTTACGTGCGGTTTAAGGATGTGGGCCTCTGTGGGGTGTAACCGAAGCGTGTGGATAAACAGGCCAGGTCCCCTCGGATGCCAGCCGTCACGTCAGACCCAGCTTCCTGACGAGAGTGAGGAGAACAGTTAGATCTGTAGTGGGGCCTTCACCACACTTAGGCCTCACATAAACTCGTGGGAGATGGGGTGGGGGAACATGCTGTTCTTTTGAGTTTTTGGTTTTTTCCTGATCTCCACAGCCCTTCCTACGCATTGTCTGTTGGCCTCTGGCTTCTTGAGGTTTTCTAGGCCATAGTGGAAAGTTTTTCTGTTTCACACTCAAACATGTGAGTGTGTTTGACACAGAGAGGCGTTAGTTGGTCCCGTCCAGTATCGTGGCCAGCATGTGCTTTCAAAACCTGTCTACCCTTACTCAGTTATCCTGAAGCCAAACCCACACTCCTTTGATCTGAAGAAGTTTGTCTTTGCCACATGCTTTCTAGGTTGTCAATGGACAGTGAGGCTGCCAGAACTGCTGGCACCTAGGGTAAGAGCCACCCTTCTCCCCAGTCACGTCTGCCTTGGAGCTTGGTGCATGAGAGTTTGCGGACATTCTAAGCTGCACAGTCCCAAGCTTACTGAGAAAGTTGGGGCTTTTGCAGTCAGCAGAGCATCCGGCCCAGGCCCTCGCATTCCTTATCGGGTTCTAAAGGCAAAGTTTGAGCTTAGGAGAGGCTCAGCAGTCAAGAATGCGGGCTGCTATCCCAGAGGACCCCACATGGCAGCTTGTAACCGTCTACAACTCCAGTTCCAGGGGTTCAACACTCTTGGCCGTAGTGGACACCAGGCATATATATGCCTGCTTCACAGACATATGAGCAGGCAAACACCCACCATACACATACCATTTTCCCGTCTTCCTGTCTCACCCCTGCGTATCTTCTGCACTCATGCTAAGAGACCGCTGGCTCTTTTGGGAGCTTGATCTTCAGTCTAGTCGTGGAGTCAAGGTGGCAGCTGCACCCTTAATAGAAGGGAGCAGATCGGTGAGGATGGATCCTCCCCTGGGAAAATGTCAGTGGGGGTGTAACACTGACCAAGACGTGTGGCTGGGCGTCCCTGTTCACGGCTCTCCTGTCGGTCTTTATCGCTTAACACGGTCACTGAAATCTCACGAGACAATGCACTTGCTTTGTGACTGTGCTGGAAAGTTCACTGCATTAAGCCCAGTAGCGGGTAGGGTCAGCCGTGGAAACAGCTGGATGGACAGGACACCTCAGGTCTCAAGCAGGAAGGAAGGAGTCTGAGCGGACAGCCGCAGAACCAGTCCCTACTCTCCCGGATCTACAGCGGCCGTGGGCGTGTGGGGGTGGGGCGACTCTAGTTCACACCAGACTGCAGAAGGAAGTAGAAGCCCTCCTCATCTGGCTTTTCTAGTGTTCCCCCAGCAGGGCATACAGTCATGGATGTCCCCACATGGTAAAGGTTTGGCTTGATGACTACCTCACAATGTCAGCTGATGGGTACACGGGTGTTTTAGGATTGAGTACCACTTGCAGCCACACTGTTGTACAGGTGGGGTGGACACACTTCTGAGATGTGGTGTGTGTGAGTGAGGTCGCCGTGCTGTGGGGTGGGTGGAACGTGTTGCTGACACAGGCACTAGGACAGCCCTTCACTGCCACATGGTAAGTCCCAGGTCAGTTGTGAGGACTGAGCCAGGCACCATTTACTGAGGCCTGGTCCACAGAGAAGGTGATAGAATCAGACTGACAGACCACAAGTGTTGAGATGCTATGTGGCTTTGATCTGTGGAGTTGAATGGGAAGATCAAACTGGGCCAGACACTGAGACCCTGCCTCCAAAACTGTCCCAGCCCTGATGCACAGGGGTGTCTTTCACACTCTGCCCGCAGTGTCGCTCAGCCAGAGCCGTGGTATGGTATGCTGAGGACACGGGGACTCTGGATCCATGGCTACATCACGTTCAGCCTCCCTACAGTGTGGTGGGGAAGGGGAGGCTTATGTCACACGCCTCTAGACCTGTGGGGGGCTTCTTAAAATTTTATTCTCAGAGATTTATTTTGTCCTGAATTTTGTGTGTATCAGGGATTAGGAAACCTTCAAGATGGAATTACAGCCAGCTGTAAACAGAGGGTACTGAAAAAAACAAAAAAACAAAACCAAAAAACCCCTTGGGTCCTCTGAAAGAGCACAATGCGTTCTTAACGGCTGAGCCATTTCTCCAGCCCCTCAAGACTGAGGTAGAAGTCGGAAGACAGCTTTTGGAGTCGGTTTTCTCCTCCCGTCTTTATTCAGTTGGGTTCAGGCTGTCAGGGTTACGTGGCGAGCACCTGTGCCTTTGATCCATCTTGCTGGCCCCTGGGTGCCAGCGTCATCATAGACATTTCTCTTTGAAATTTGCTAGGTCACGCTGCTGAGTGTGGAGATGACCGCCCTGAAGGAAGAAAGGGACAGACTCAGAGTGACATCTGAGGACAAGGAGCCCAAGGAGCAGCTTCAGAAGGCCATCAGGGACCGGGACGAGGCCATTGCAAAGTGAGTGCGTGGGTGGCTGATTACCTTCTGGTGTGTGAGTGTGTGTAGTGTGTGAGTGTGTGTATGTGTGTAGTGTGTGTAGTGTGTGTATGTGTGTAGTGTGTGTAGTGTGTGTAGTGTGTGTATGTGTGGTGGGTGCACAACTGTGGCCCATTTCCACCCCCGCAGCACTGAGGATACAGGATAAGGTTTTCCATGAGTGCTGGGATCCAGACTCCGGCCCTCATGCCTGACCCCCAAATGCCCTCCTCACCGAGCCATCTCTCCAGCCCCCACTCCGTTTCCTTTAATAAAACTGCGCTCTGTGGTTATCTTTAAAATGGGACCCGCCTGGGATCTCCGCACTCAGGAGGCAGAGGCAGGCGGGTCTACAGAGTGAGCTCCAGGACAGCCAGGGCTACGCAGAGAAACCCTGTCTCAACAATGAGTGAGTGAAGGGAAGAAGGAAGGGAGGAAGTTCTGCCGTGAGCTACCATGATGTCTACACTGTGATCTAGAACTTAGGAAATCCAAACAAGAAGGGCCTTCAGTGTCAACCAGCCTACACCACGGATCAAGTTCAAGGCTGGGTTCCATAGCAGGCCCTCCTCCTGTCCTCCTCCTCCCCCCACCTCCCCCTCTCTCTCTCTCTCTCTCACACACACACACACACACACACACACACACACACACACACACACACACACACACACACACACACACAGGTTAGCTGCCCTGCTACTCACTTGACTTGTTCCCCGGGAAGATGCCACCAGTGAAGGCTGTCATGTGACTTACTGATGTGTCTCCTGTGGGTGTGTTTGTGTGCTTTAATAGATTTGTTGCATGGTTGGTTTTTTTTTTCTGCTACTATGTGTGGCGTAGGCTATATCCCCTGCTACTAGGTGTAGCGTAGGCTATCCCCATGTACAGTTTAGCTTCCCAAAGTCGTTATTGCACCAACCACTGCTTTGTTATTTTTATTCGTTCTTTCCTTTACTACAGACATACATACTGTGTATTCTCAAGCATACACAGTAGAAGCATGGCGGGAACCCTCATCTACCCTCCGTCAGCTTTAGCATGAGTCTGTAACCTCAGACCAGATCCAGTGGGGACTGGATCCTGTCCCTCCATGGGACACTTGAGTGTGCTCCCTGGCCGGCAGTGTCGTGTGGCTGCTGGGTCAGATGGGGGTTTCTGGTTTGTGGTGGTTTCTATGCTGAAGAGTAAGCCCAGGGCCTCATGTACACAAGTGCTCTCCCAGTAAGCTGAGCCCCACTGTGAGAACACTGTGTCCAGTCAGTGTTCTTAGCCCCTCCCCATGCATACAAGTTACTTCATTAATGGAGCTTCAGTTGTTTAGAATCTGTCTCTGAAGCCCCCAGCTCCCCCGAGCTCCTGTCGTGCTTGCCACTCCCTTAACTGCGCGGCCCCTGGGAGGCCAGTGTCTGGGGCGCACTTTTCACTGGGGTGATTTTCATGTCACAGTTTCCACTGTTCTGGTTTCCTCCTAAATCCCGCTGTCGGGTCATCATCACTGTCAACAGGGACGTGCGAATGCGCGCACTTTACATTGGCGGGTTGGAGGTACACGGCTGGTTGGCTCGGATTGCTGTGCAGCTAAGGCTGGTTCTGATTTGAAGTTACTCCCTGGTCTCAGACTCGGGTACCGAGGTTAGAGGTGTGCACCAGCACCCCCAACCCATCTAAAATACTTCCTCGGGCCTTCAGTTACCGCCCGTCACTGAGGAGGTAAACATTGCCTCCACAGTGGGAGGTAAAGCTCTTCGACCCCACCTTAGAGAGTGAGGACACGCTCACTGCGGGGGCCCTTGGTCTGCTGTGCCTCTGGCCCTGAGCACTGAAGAGAGCTGGTCAGTGGTGCCGTTAAACTAGAGCAGTGCGGGCGGCAGGTTCTCCGGCTCCCCCTTCCGTTCCTCCTGCGGCCTGGGTTACCTCTGGGTCCACTTTTCTCTGATCAGCCCTCACGTTGGGTTGTCTGTTATTTCTAGGTCACTTTCCACAATTGAATGCAGTGTATCTCGGGAAGGCCTGTCTGTGTCACCTGTCCCTGTGTGCCACGGTCTGTGTGTACTTTAAAGCAGTGGCATTGAAACAGACGTCATCCGTGGTGCTCGCACCTGCACACATTATGACCACCAGGGTCCTCCCCAGAACCGTTGAGCCTGAATGGCTGGTGGAGCTGCTGCTTCTCCTGGTTACTTTAATGTGCATTTGAGGGGGACTCCCCTCACCAAACTGGGCTGCAGAGACCTTAAGGTGTTGCTTATCTACACAGCAAGGAAAGCCGCTAGCAACCTTGTATCCCCTTACAATTAAAAAGCTCTCACTAAAAACAAGTTAATCAGGCAGGTGAGACAGCCACAGCAATGCGGGTATCACCAGTTATTCTGAAGCTAGCAATTAGCCTTACAACAAAGCAAAACAAACCAGTGACTTCATTTCTATAAGGAGTTCTTCTGGACATTGGAAAGAACTCTTTTTAAAGAATAGGGTTCGTGTGTGTTAAGCGGCTTGTGTGGCTGTGCCTTTTGGACCTGGGCTTGCGTTCGAAGACTCCCCTTTCTTCCTGGCACTGCAGCCCTGGAGTGCCAAGGCCCTGGCGTTAGTCAGCACATTCCCGCAGCTCGGGGTTGCTCAGGGCGCCATCTGCTGGCAGACACACGGTACTTCCTGAGGCTAGAGCAGCTGGGAGGCGCCTGGGTTTGGAAACTGTCAGGCAAATCGCGTCCATGGCAACCGCTGCCAGGAGGATTTCCGCTGTTGTTTACCAGCCAATGGCAGTGGGCATGACAGAAGCAACCTGCGGCATCTGAACCCTTGCTCATTGGACAGGCTTCGTCCTATCCCTGTGGCCTGCAGCCGCAGTGGGTGGGGCAGGATAAGCCCGGCGTTGTCTGGAGCAGCTTCTAGGGCAAAGTGGCTGTTGAATGCAGCCCTCTGGGGCGGGCTGGGGTGTGGAGTAGGTGACTAATTGCTGGGTAGAGGACAAGGCGGGGAGGAAGTTTGGTCTGAGTTCTGTAAAACTGAGACTCACCTCCTCTTTCTGGCTTTGCTCATTTAGTGTGTTGTTCTGAGACCAGAGCCTGCGGCTCTCCACGGGTCTGACATATGTGCTCTCGAGCAGCCGGTGCTGCCTTTGCAGAGGCACGCAGTCACCTGCATCCTCCTTTCGTACCCTCTCCAACATGTCTGCTTTTGCATTGAGCAGCTAAAATGGAATGATGCTGGGAAAGCGAGTAGAGGAATACCCGAGACGAGCAAATGTGAGGCATGTGGGAGAGCTGTGTCAGTGACCTGTTCAGAGACCACCCCAGTTTCCTCCGTTAGGTTTCGTACCCACCCACTGGCAGTTTTATTCCACAAAGCTTGACCTTTTCCTCCCTGGTAGCGTCATGGTAAACCGTCCGTCAATACCACATATCTGGGTTTTTACCGATGCCCATATTGCATTGTCTTAAGATTTTTTTAAACAGTTCCCCAGTCGTTGGGAACTAATGTTGCTAAACTGTGGCTGCCATCGTCTGAACATCTTTATCTCTGGAACAGTTTCTTTACGGGTGCAGTAGCTAGTCCAGAGGAGGACCTTCCCATAGCAGGAGCAGAAGGTCCCCACCCTGCAGTGAGCACAGCCTGGAATGAAGGGTCAGCAGGCAGCTCCTTTGTTAGAGGCCTTTGCTGCTCTCTAGGCTCTGGTCCCATGGACTCGCTCTGACTCCTCTTTAGTGACGAAGGTCATCGCTTACGCCTATGGCTTGGGAGCATGACGCAGTCCGTGAAGAGGCATGGTGTCAGTGGCCCTGTGGTGTGGGGTCAACCCCTCCCTTACCTTAGACCCACCCTGGGTCCCCTCGTGAAGAGGCAGGTGCCTCTGGCACAAGGTGCGCATGCCCGTGCTCACCTCAGCTCTTGTTCGCAGGAAGAAGGCTGTGGAGCTGGAACTCGCCAAGTGCAAGATGGACATGATGTCTCTCAACAGCCAGCTACTGGACGCCATTCAGCAGAAACTGAACCTCTCCCAGCAGCTTGAGGCCTGGCAGGTAAGCAAGAGCCTGAGGCCTAGGCGAGAGCGCCCACTGGGAATCGGCCATGCATCAGTAAGAGTTCTGACGAGGTCCTGGGAGCCCGGGTCCCAGCCTCCAGGGTAGAATGCTTTAGGGTGTCCTTGAGACAGGAAGCCCTGGCAGCCTCTGTTTGGGATGGACCTCCGCCAGATGTGGGGTGGCCCCTCAGCTGGCCATTCTGTTTGTTTTAAAGTAATGTGGGTCCAGGAAGCCCTGTGTGACTCAGAGAAAACTCAGAACGGGGTTTAGCCCTGCAGTCTCCCCACAGGTGAGGCTTCCTTTCTCCAAGGCACGGGTCCTGAAGCGAATGAGTCACTGCCTCTGTCTGACCCGTTTTCAGGGTCTCCCAACTCCCTCCCGCTCTAGGGTGTGACTCGGGGAGGAAGGTGAGGCAGGCTGATTCACAATAAGGGTCTAGTGGCTAACGGCTTTCTCCAAGAAACTCTGACCTGCGAGATGCAAGTCACTCGTCTGTGACTCCCCACGGTGAGCTCCACAGTGACCAACAGCAGTGACCCTACATTGTGGCCCTAAGGGGCTGGCAGCCAGAGTCCTGACTGCACCATCAGGTCACTGGCTCCCTGGCTCCAACCATGAGAACCAGGGCTTACAAAGCTGTTCTCTCTTCTCTCCCAACTCCAGTTCGCTTCCTCAGGGCTTTTTACTATCTGGCTCCTTTGGTTTCTGATCTAGTGGCTTTCTCAGCTCCTGTGCCGACAGCTTTAGTTGTACACCCCTCCTGCCTTTGAGGTGAGACTGAGCCTTGGTCCATTCATCTGTTGTCCTCCGCCATGTGTCCTGCATCTGCCATTTCCCCATGGCCCACTGTGTTGTGTGCCGGTGCCTGGCCTCATCTCTGCGCCGTGTGTGCCGTGCTATAAGTCCCAGCCCCTCTCTCCATCACTGCGACGCGGGCAGACCGATGCCGCCTTGTCATAGATGGGCTTGTACCGCAGGAATAGCAGCAGGCACGGGGTCATGACCAGCTCCTGCACATGCGTATGTGCACGTGTGTAAAGTTCCAAGGAGATATGTTTCCTGGAATTCCCTCGATAGCTTTGGGTATTTAAAGTATAAGAGCACAGTTGAAGCGACTACCAGAGAAAATGTGGCAGCATCGAGAGAACTTTGTTCTAAAGCTCTGACTTTTCCCTTTGGTGTTGAACAGCGTATTCGTGGAGCTTGTCCTAAGTGCAGTCATAGAGCATGTGCCGAGGCTCTGCACTGGGACTTTAGAAGTATGAGCCATGTGCTGGCAAAAACGACACAGGGTCTAATCTGAGAGGCAAATGGGAAATGGAGCTGGCAAGGAGAGGGGGAAGAGGAGGAGCCAGGGAGGAAGTGGAATGTGAGGAAAGATGAGGATGAAGAGGATGGAGGGGAGAACAGGGGTACAGCTGTGTGCTCACCACACAGGGGCAGGGGTCAGGAAGGTCGTCTGGTTTCATTTGGAGACCTTCAAAGACACTCAGGTGACACCCACAGAGCAGAACCTGAGTGCAGCAGAGGGAAGACACCATGCTGTCCAGGGTCCGCCCTGTCTCCCCAGTGCTGCCTCAGCCACATAGCCTGGGCTTCCTGTGCTGCCGAGCTGCCCTACGATGGCCTCCCTGCTGCCATGTGCTTGGATTCAAGCCACCACTCCCCCATGGGTGGGTCTCAGGGCCTGTTTTTCAGAGCAGCACATAGCTCACAGGAGACTGCACTGTGCATGGGTGGTGAACACACAGAGCTCCTTGCCGAAGGCAGTGCAGAGCCCATTGTCAGGTAGCTGCTTCTAGTCAGAGTCCAGTGACAGAGGGAACTGCCCACAGCTGCCCTTCTGCATGGGCACTTTTTGTAGGCAACCAGCTGCTTAGAAAGGTAAGGCTCTTACCCCATAGAGAAGCGAATAGACTGGAGTTGAAACAAGACCGCATCACAAGAAGGCACTGCTCATAGCTTTGGCTGAGAGCTTAGCCGTGGGGTCATCCAAGCAGAGTGGCCGCTCCTGATGTGGGTGCGTGCTGGCTTAGCCTGAGTGATTTGAAGGGGAAATTAGGACACAAAGAACCTTGGGCGGATCATTGGGCTCACAAGCCAAGGTCACTCTGGGCTGAGGGTGGAGTGGCAAGCCAGACAGTGGGCATCCAGACAGCTCTATAAGCTAGGATGGGGCTGCACCATTATTTAGGCCTAAAGGCAGAGCCGGGTCAGGATGGATGACCCAGGCGCTGAGGCTGACTGAACACTACATGGCACCACTTTCTCGGCAAACTACAGTGCTTCTCCATCTCATCCTTCACCTTCACCTTCTGCCCCATTTGTCTCCATCTCCCTGTCCAGCCCCAGGACCAGGTAAGAGCAGCTGCTTATCCTCGCCCTTCTCCCTCCGCAGGATGACATGCACAGGGTCATTGACAGGCAGCTGATGGACACGCACCTGAAGGAACAGAGCCGGCCTGCTGCTGCCTTCCCTAGGGGCCACGGCGTAGGGCGGGGGCAGGAACCCAGCACGGACGGCAAACGGCTCTTCTCCTTCTTCAGGAAAATTTAAGTGGGGAGGAGTCTGGCCATTGAGATGGGGGACTAGCAGCACCTGAAAAGGGTCCCCTTTAGCTGGAGCTGGGCAGCTACACTGCCCGCCCACCTGCCCTGGGGCCCAGTTAGCTCCAGAGAGCTCACTCCCTATGTCAGCGTAATGGAGGCTGAGAGGTAGGGCCTGCCCTGTCCTCTGAAGGCTGCCCACCCCCCCCACACAAGGGACAGGAATGAATCTTGTCCCCACTGCCCAAGCCAAGCCTCAGCCTGGGCTTGCCCAGGATCCTGTTAGTGAGCAGGGCTCAGCCACTTCCCATGCAGCCCACTGCTGGGCTCTGCCACCCAGGCCCAGCTGAGCACAGCCCACCCTAAAGGCTCTGCTGCCTCCTTGGTTTTGAACATGGGGAACAGATTGGGGCCTCCTGTGCATGCCTCAGGAGGCCTGAGCCTCCACTCCTGCTCCAGCCACTGGCCTGGAGTGCGGGGAGACACAGCCCTCACCCATGTGCATGCACCTCTGCTGGAGCCCCTGTACGGCAGGCGGCTCAGCCTACGGCTGTGAGGCCTAAGAACTGGGTGTACCCAAGCCCTGTTGAGGCCACCCTGCACCCCAGGGAAGGTCCTGTCTTCTGGCTGCCACCACTCCTCAGCTTCCTCCAGTGCAGTCCTTAGCCCTAGGGAGGCCTGGGCCAGGCTGCGTCCCATTGGCCCTGTAGGCTTTAGCCTTCCAGACTTTCCCCCATCACGGGATAGGACTGGGAGGGCACTTGTCTTCCACAGCTCCCTCCCACCTCAAATGCAACTTCTTGGCCAAGCCAAGCAAGTTCAGGCCACAAGAGTGGCCTTGGAGGGGCCTGGTTTTACCACCCTCACACTGAAGGCAGCGTGGGTGCCACAGGGTAGATGGGGCAAGGCTGCTGGGAGCCTCCAGATACTGCCCACCAGGTCTCTAAGGGACAAAGGCCTTCAGCCTGCTGCTTCTGCTCCTTCCGCAGCAGCCACCCCCATCTCTGCCGAGGCCCCAGCTCAAGGCTCTGTGGGGCCGGCCTGCACTGCTCTCCACTCACTGAGCCTCCTCCCTCGACAGGGACAAGCACAGCAGGGCTGAGCGACAGAATGTACTTACAGACATGTACATACCACAGTGCTGTAATTTTGTATGTAGCAATTGTGTAAATACACGTATGGATTTTATAATACACACATAAATCTATAAAGGCATATTTTTAGAAAAACAGCGCACCACTGCTTCTTTTGGAAATAGTCTGAATAAGAATAAAATGAGTTTCTACAGAGCCTCTGCCTCCGTTCCTGGTTGTCTGGAGGGTTGTTGGTGTGAGCGTGCTGTGCTCTGTGATGTGGCTGTTGGTGTAGAGGGCCAGGGCCAGCCCCAGAAGGGGCACTAGAGGTGGCAGTGTGCTCCCCACCCCTCTTCTCCAGCATGGCACAAGCATCCAGCTTCAAGAGCTCACGGCAAGCACAAGCTCCCGCTGCATCCTTCCGGTGTATGCAGAGTAAACACGGAGCTTCCCCTGGCGTCTTCCCACATGTGCTCTGGGCCCGGAGGGGAAACGCCACCCTGAGCCGTGGGTTCGTGGAGAACAGTGTCCCAGGGCCCTCCATGACACCCGTGCAGCACCTGAGGACAAGAGCTGACGACAGTGGGCAGAGCCAGGTACCCAGAGCACAGGGTAGGAGCGCAGACAGACCCTGGAAGGGAACTTGGCAGCTTGAACCTTTATTTTTAGTACTTTTTTTTTGTAAAAAGCAGAATTAGAAACTTTCAATACAGAAATAATCCTGGTGAACCGTTTAAAAGTCTTGTTTGACAGGAGTTTCACATCAGGCCCACCAGGACATCACCTGAGTCCCCCCACCCCCACCCTTAATCCCACCCCACCCCACCCCATCCCACTCATGCATCTAACACTGCAGGACAGGCACACTGTTGTCACCCAAAACCACCACCTGGGCCTTAACAGGCAGGTGCCAGAAGCCATGGAGGCTCCCAGTTTGGGCTGGATGCTCCAAGATCGCCCTCTTATTGCTTGAACTGGCAAACACTCCCATACTGGTTTCCCATGTGTTCAGAAGCATGTCACCTGCCCAGGAACAGAAGTCCTCGGTCAGCCAAGGCAGGCCTGGAAACAAGCCTCGCTCAGCTCCCAGCTCACGTGGGCCACATGGAGTCGCCTAATGCTTGGCCCTGAGGTGTCTTCCGCAGCCCCAAACCCAGCCCGATGCTCAGCTTTTGACGATTCGGACAATGGAGAGACAGGTGAGAAGAAAGCCCCAGTTTATTGATTGAAACCCCATCCACAGTGTTAACATGGAAAATCTGCAGTATTCTGTGATGATTGTCCAGTCAGGGCTGTGCCTGGAAATCGCCTAGGAAAGGAAGTCTAATAAAACACATTATGATGTCCAAATCAGTTCTTCCGAGTTACGTGATCCTTTAGGGGAAAGGGAACCAACCAAGTGTCCCGGGGAAGGGGGAAGTAATCAAATGCAGATTACTCTGCTGGGGGGGGGGTAGGTGAATACTGGCTGCCCCCATCCCACTGCCACTTCCCAGTGGCTAAGAAATCTTCCTACCACCTTCATAACTAAAAACAGATCTGTCAGTAATGCAAAAGCTACCTGTCCCAGCCTGGAAGTGTCTTCCCATAGCCCAGCAACCCCCTGGCTCTGCCATAGGTGCCTGGTGCTCCATTACAAACTGTCTCCAGCGGGAGGCTCTCGAGCACAGGGACGAGGGTGCAAAGCCTTCCTTTCCCACAGAAGGGAGAGAGCCTGGCCCTGCACTGAATAGAAGCCATCACCTTTTCTAAAAATACTGAGCCCAAAGTGGGACAGTCACAACGTTTGCTGTTGAGCCAATCACATCTCGGGGAAATAACTGCGAGGAACTTTGTTTGATTTGGCCTCATTGGCTGTATTTGTTAAGAGAATGCTCCCCCCTCCGCCTCGAAAGCTCCATCTCTACAGGTGTGCCACTACCTTTCTGCGGGAACTGAAACATGGTGGGTAAGTGAGAAGCCGCGGCTCCCCCTGGGTTTGTAGCAGAGGCATCTAGAAGGCAGAATGAGAAACCTGTTGTCCAAAAGGGCAGGACTGAGTTCCTCGTGGAACTGAAGGCCTAGGGCCTGTGTGGAGGCCAGGTTCCCAGAGCAGCTGTAGGTAGGAGCCATGTGGAGTGCACTCCATGGGCCAGGGATGGCCAAGGACTCAGCTAGGACACGAGGTTGGCTCCTCAGGAAGCTGCCGTCGAGATGGGTGTGGAGGGCTCGGGAGGGTCTGTTGCAGCAGGTTGGCGGAAGGAGCCAAAAGCCAGAGCAGGCTGAGGGTGTGCAGCTGGTTAATGCAATATACACTATGTACAAACTGGTTAATCGGTCCACTCAGCTGGCAGCGTCCTCACCAGGTCCAGGCGCCTCGGCAGGGAAAAGGGCACCGTGGGGAAGGGCAGGCTCGTCCAACACCTTCTTGGCACTCAAGGGGAAAGGGGAGGAAGTGCCGATGGCGCCTCCCGATACAAAAAACGTGGAGAGAATTCTTTAAATAACGGCACTAGACTGAGACTGTCCCCGAGAGCCGCCGAGGCCTCAGGCTGGGAGGTGCAGTGCAGTCTCTGCGGTGGGCGGGCGGGGCATTAGCAGCAGCGTTTCTTTCGTTTACTGTTTTTGGTGAGCTTCACCACATCGTTCTGTTGCTGCTGCTGCTGTTTGGCCAAGTTGTCTTTCTTTGCCCGTAGAACCAGCTCTGTGATGCAGTTGAACATCTGGAGAGACGACAGGGTAAGGCTGAACCCGTGGGCTAGCACAGACACCTCCCAGGCCATTCTATTTCTCTGTGAACTCCGTGTATGTCCTCAAAACCTGTGTGTGTGCGTGCGCTCCTGCTGCAGAGTGGTTTGCCATGGCTCTGGAGCCTGGCCTTAAACTCACAATCCTCCTCCTGCCTCGCCAGTGCTCAGGCTACAGGTGTGTACTGTGTGCCCTCAACACACAGGGGTTCTCACCCTTCCTAACACTGTGACCCCTGAAGACAGTTCCTCATGCTGCGGTGACCCCAACAATATCATTATTTTTTTTATGAGTACCCTATAGCTGTCTTCAGACACCAGAAGAGGGCATCGGATCCCATCACAGATGGTTGTGAGCCACCATGTGGTTGCTGGGAACTGAACTCGGGACCTCTGGAAGAGCAGCCAGTGTTCCTAACTGCTGAGCCATCTCTCCAGCCCCAACCATAACATTATTTCATTGCTACTCCATGACTGTAATTTTGCTACTGTTAGGAATCATAATGTAAATGTCTGATATGTGACCCTGTGCAAGGGGTCGTTCGATCCCTAAAGGGGCCACAACCCACAGGTTGAGAACTGCTGCTCTAGGCAGAAGTAGTGGGGTTAAAGGTTAAAAGCGTCGAAAGCCTGTAGTTGTCTTGGGAAGTCAAACTCTGCAGTCTTTTTTCCTGTGTGTGAGTTTGTTCATGAGTACGGTCCCCCATCAAAACCCGAGGCAGAGCCCCTCAAACTGGAGTCATGGGAGTTGTGCTGGACACAACTGGGCGCTAGGAACTGAACTCAGGTCCTCTGCAATCGGAGTGGTGCAATCAGTCACTGAGCCAGCTCGCCAGTCCTGTTTAATACATAGTTAGAAACGTTCACCTAGAACCTTCTGACAAGACAAAGGGACGCTGCTCTGCAGAGACAGAGGAAAACCACTGCCTGTCCACCTGTCACCATCCCCCTGCCGTGTGGCCAGACACTGCCTAAACCTTACCCTGACTACCCAGTGTCCTAGTGAGAGGAGCCACCAGGCCTCAGGCCCACTCTGCCCCACAGGCTGCATGTGCAGCAGTGAAGGAAACAAGCTAAGCTAGGAGCTCAGATACCCTTGGAACCAGAGGCGGTGACCCGGTGCTCACGAGCTGTTATGTGCCATTTGAGGAACAGGGATTGATCACAGCAGGGCATCTGCCCGGCACCTCTCTCCAGCTCCATGGTTTCTGATGCCCTCTTCTGGCTTCTCATGTGTACAGTGCACGCACGCCACCTACTTAGCACAGTGCACAGAATGCTCAGCACAACTCCGCTCACTCGCTCCTCACAACCTGGAAAACAGCTCTCTCTCCCCCTGTGTGCACATGAGCAATGAATTTCAAAGAGGTAGGTTGGCCGGCCTGGCTCTGAGGAGCCTGTGTTCACAATAGAGCAGGAAGGCAACTTCCCTAGCACCTCTAGGCTCCTCTCTAGGGCCAGTAAATGGGCCAAATGGGGCCTGTGGCCGAAGCGCTCGCTTTGCTCCCTCAGGATCATGGCTGCTTCCTGCAGCTACAAATGAGGAGCCTGCTGGGTAGAGGCTCTAACCAGAAACCCCAGGAAAGATGCCCTTTGGAGGACAGGGAAGCAAGCAACCGAGAGGGGCAGGGAAGAAGAGGTGGTAATGATGGGCTCAAGGAAGGGCCAATGGGAAGCAGCTGGGATAGAGACTTTGAGCGAGGCTTTGGGGAGGGAAAGGCCGGGCCTTGACTCCCCTCTCCCGGGTTATCCCCTAAGACTATTCATACTCAGTAAGAGGAACTTCCGTTTTCCTCCAAGAAAAATGGGATCCTACCCCAGAGGACAGCTGCCAGCCACCAGTGTGCACTGACTGACTGGTGGTCACTCGGGTGCCTGAGGCCTGCAGCGGGAGAAGCCCGAGGTGGGGCAGAGTCCATGGGTCCTCACCCGCCCTCTCCCCAGGCTCAGCAGAAGCTCACCTCTTCCACATTGACGTTCTCCTTGGCACTGGTCTCAAAGAGCTGGATCCCCATCTGCCCGGCAAATTTGTAGGCATCTTCTGTCTCTACCACCTTCCGCTCAGGGTCGTCATTCTTATTGCCCACTTTAAACAAAGCACAGTCAACTTCCTGCACGAACACCACACGCTGCTCTCCCACCCGCCCCACCCTCGGGCCCAGCTCACCTAATATTCGGCACACATCGTCACAGTTCTGGTTGATTTCATGAAGCCATCGCTTGACATTGACAAAGGACTCGGCACTAGTGACATCGTAAACCACAATGACCCCGTGGGTCCCCCGATAATACCTGCAGGGCCAAGATGTGCATCAGGGCTTTGGCCCAGGACAGAGCTGCTCCCCTGGGACCTGCCTGCTGCAGGATGGTGGCTGGGGAAGGTGTGGGTACCCAGGCCAGACCAAGCCCTGCACCTAGCCCTGACCACCAGCCGGAGCCAGGCCTGACCAGAAGGACAGGCTACTCCAGCAGCACTGGCTTCTCAGGCCTGTCCCTGGCAGCAGTGGTGGGGGCAGTAACAGTCTGAGGTGGACCAGGCCTGGAGTCACCCCACTGACTCAGGGCGCCATAAGCTGGAAACATCTTTCAAGTTCTCCTTTTATTTTTAGAATTCAGGCGGCTCCTGTGTCTGACATCATGTTATCACCATCCTTGTTTAAATGCTCCAACTTTCTTTCAAATCTCGGCAGTAAAATGCCATCCCAAGAGGCTGCACCTACATGAAGCCAGGGCAAAGTGCACCCCTTTCCCGGTGGGCAGTGACCCTGCTCCAGTGAGGAAGAGTGCGGAGGCGGCTACACAGGCCTCCAGCAGCTGGGGGAGGGGCTCAACTAACCCTGCAGACCAGCCAGGAGGTCTGGAAGGTAGGTGGCTGCCATCATCCCTCTCCAAACATCTGCTACCCACAAAGCCGGGCGCACCAACCCTGCAGCACAGGGCCTTGGGCCTCATAGTGCCCGAGGCCAAGCAACACCCTTGGCCCACTCTGCCCTCAGGACTGTCCTCTGAGCCTTGTCCCTAAAGCTACTCTTCTTGGCCACTAAGGCCTTAACCATGTAGAATACAAACTGAAGGCAGGGCGCCTCCTGTCCCGGGTTTCAAGATGCCTACACCAGGACCCATGGGCCCAGACTGGTAAAGGGAGCCCTGCTGCCCACTCTCCATAGTCAAGACATCTGAAAGATGTGGACTCCGGAGAGCATCCCTGCTGTGAGGAAGAGATCACAGATGCCACCCCAAGGCTGGGGACAGTTCAGAGACAGTGCGGGTGCTCTTCACTATCAGGACAAGTGTCCCTTTCTCCACGGCAATCTGGAGTCCCAGATGCAGGTGGCAGAACCAAGAGTGGCTGAGTGGGGCAGGTCACCACACTGTGTGCAGACTTGTTCCAAGTCCCACTGTCTCAGCTCAGGACCCCTAAACCAACCTGGCCCTGGTCCCACAGCAAACTACTGCCCTGAGCACTACCAGTTCAACAACATAGCTTGGTGGATGCCTCTGGTAGGAGACCCACATGGACAGACGCACGCTCCTGCCAGCGGAAGTACACACGGCAGAGCACCTCTGAACCCTTCCTCTGCTGAAGATGCCTGAAATGGCACCCCACTGCCTTAGCTCCTGCCACGCAGGAGAGCCTTGGCCGGGAAAGGCTAGCAGGACACCAGGGCCTCCAGGCCTCTGACCCAGGTGTTGTCCGTCCCTGCCTTACTCAGCTTTGCCCTAAGCCAGTGCAGGAGTCCATGCTTCTCTCCCAGCCACCCAAGGGCCAGAGAGCTCTCAGGAAAGGGCTCTCTCCACAGACGCCGGCTACAGTCACTTCCACTCCTCCACCTGCAGATCATTCAGCTACGTCAAGGGCCTCTCCTCCTCACCTGCCACTGCCATCAAGGGACGATTCCTCCATGGCCCTCTCTTCCTCACCCGCCACTGCCATCAAGGTGATGGTTTCTCCATGGCCCCTTTGGCAGGTCCTGAAGCGGCTTCAGAATGAGCCAAGCCTAAGACCCCAAGGCAGGGCTAACGTTGGTTTTCCCAACAGGACAGGACAGGGTCCTGAACCATGGCACTCATGCCCACTACAGCGCAGACAGTATGATAAACACCAGTCTAACCTGCTCGGCTGAGTAGCCTGTGCTGCCCTAATACATGAACCCCCACATTCACACCCTCAGAGGATAACCAGGGCCCACAGTGGCTACCTGTATTCCATGCTGACAGAAGGGGGAACATTCCACTGAGCTTTGGAACTGTTTATACAGACAGGCCAGGGATGTGTCCACAGAGGCCAACCAACCCTGCACCCGCTGTGGAGCCCAGCTCTCAGAAGCACCTTTAGCTGTGAGAAACGGCCCGTGCCGTTAATCCCAGCAGAAGCTTAAGAGCACCCGGGGCTACACAGTGAGGCCTGCCTCGCACACACTGGACATGCCCTATCTGTGCAAAGGAGTTACCGCACAGAGAACACAGACAGACACAAGTGACCCATGAAAAGGCCAGACGCAGAGACCAGGACTCGAGCCTCAGCAGATCCTCAGCTGAAGCCTCTGGCCGCTGGGCAGTGTGCCCAAGGACACACGGCGGAACAAACGTTTAAGTCCCCCACACCTATGATCTTCCAGGTCCCCATAGTCTTTAAAGAGTCAAGATGGGTGCCCAGGGACTGCACAAAACGAACCAATGACAAGCCAGTGTTAGTGGCTCACTGGGCACCGGGGAAGGGCTCATCACTAACCCAGGGAGACAATACTGCTGCTCTAGCCACTTGAAGACAAAGGAACTGCCAGCAGGTAGGACTGAGTGAGTGCCCATGGCTGTACACAGTCTATGCCATAACGGATACCAGGCCAGGTGCTCCGCCACCCACCGAGGCCTCACCTCCCCACACCCGTGACATTCCCACCGCACTATTTCCATTCAGCGATGTCACTCAACTTCACAAAAACATCCAAGGCACTCACGTAGAGGTGATGGTGCGGAAGCGCTCCTGCCCTGCAGTGTCCCAGATCTGCAGCTTCACCTTCTCCCCGTTGATCTCCACAGTCCGGATCTTGAAATCCACTCCGATTGTGGTGATGTAGCTGCCTGTATGCAAGCAGCCCGTTACTCAGAGCCCTCGGTCCCCCAAGCCCCAGCCTACCCCATCCCACTGTCTGTGCCCCATCCAGTCAAGGCCCTAAGGAGAGTCCTGAACCAAGAAAGCTCACCTGCTCTAACAGCCACAGTGCCAGTGAGACAGGACATGGTGGCAGAGTAAGACCCAGAACAATACGCTCCCAGTGACATTAAAATGTCAAGTGACTGAGGAGATGGAGGGCCTTTACTGAAGGGCAGGGTAGGGACAGGTAGGCTGTGACCTGAGAATGGAACACACCTATTCATCATTCATCCTGGGTTTCTCTTTTTATTGGGGGTGGAGGATAACTTTCAAAATTGATTAACAGGTTCCAACACTGCACTTTCTGGAGGGGGACAAGAGCAAAATACCCATGGCCAGTTTGGAGTGTGTGAGGCTAAGCCCAGGTGAGGGGGGTAAGGAGTCAGGGCCGGTCCTCCAGGCTGTCGTGGACCGCTGAGAACATCTACTGGGTCGTATGTGTAATAAAGTGGGGTGATGGCTTTTCACAGGAAAGAAAACTTTGGAACGACTCTCACGACATCTGTGTAGAAGACATCTGTGTGGAAGCTACTGTTCCCACCCAATACTTGTCACACACTCCCTGCCGTGATAACGGACTGACCCTCTGAAACTCAAGCAAATCCCAATTAAATGATTTTGTTTATAAGAGTTATGGTGGTCATGGTGTCTCTTCACAGCAGTCAGTGATTATGACACACGGCGTGTCCCCTCATTTACCATGTCAGGTCCCCTTTGCCCTCAGCCTCAGTCAAATAAATACGTTTTTTTTGTTTTGTTTTTTTTTTCGGAGCTGGGGACCGAACCCAGGGCCTTGCGCTTGCTAGGCAAGCGCTCTACCACTGAGCTAAATCCCCAACCCCATAAATACGTTTTTTTAAAAAGCAACTTGGCAGCACCAGGTAAAGTTTAGACACCCTAGCCTTTATGACCTAGTCACCTCACTTCTATGTGTACAAGAAGAAACGATGTATCCAGCACTGCTTCTTTGAAGCAACCAGAAACCACATCACCAAGGTGGTGGCTTGTGAAGTGACAGTGCATCTAGACATAAGCAACTTCCTTGTCATTACAGAATCAAGGGAGGCTGGGTATGGTGGCATACACCTTCAATCCCACTACACAGGAGGCAGAGTCTCTGAGTTCAAGGCCAACCTGGTCTACATAGCAAGTTCCAGGCCAAGCCAGAGATGTATAGGAAGGGAGATTCCGCCTGAAAACCGAACAGGTTGGAGGTCTGTGGATAGCAAGGATGAAGCACGTTTCCTGACAAAGACAAGATTTCTGAACAGCTGGTGGGGTCAGGAAAAAGAAACAGAGAGACAGAAAGACACACACACACACACACACACACACACACCACCTCCACCCCCAAACAGAGGCCCCAGAGCAACAGGAGTCGGGGAGGGACAAGTGTCATTTTTACAGTATGGACGTATTCCTACTAGATCTGTACTATCCAGTATATCTAGTGGGACTTTAAAGTCCTAAATGTGGACACAAAGGCACCCTGGGTAGGGGAGTGGGGACCAGCAGAGAGGGGCTCTTTGTGAAGAGTTGGACTGGGCAGAACACAGAGGTTTCTTTTCTGAGCCCCAGAGCCCACTTTCCCTCATCCAACAGCCAGAATGACCGTCTCTGGAACCAGACAGAAGCAGATGGGTTCTGGAACACCATAGGGGATTCTAAAACCAAACACCCCAGCAGTACCCAGCGTGGACTCACCTGAGAAGGTGTTGTCTGCAAATCGTAACAGCAAGCTGCTCTTGCCCACACCTGCAACAAGACCACATGGGGATGAGCGGGGAGGGCCTCCTCCTACAGCCTTCCCTAGAAGCCTGATGAGGCCAGGACCCTTCTCAAGGGCAGCCTGTCTCCTCTCCCCGCACGCTAACAGCATCTTCCTGCCACTCAATCACTGCTGACCTTGCCCTCCGTCCTCATGTAAGACAAGATGCTCTCAAATCCTCTGGGGGAGATGACAGAGGGACTCATGCCCAGGCCCTGTTCTGAGGGCTGCCTGGAGGAAGACACCAGACAGCAGACACAAGAGGAAGGTCAACCAAAGCAGACCAGTCCAAGCGTGTCCTCGGCAAGGTCCTAGGACACTTCAGGACACTTCAGTTTGCAAGGGAATGGAAAGGCGGAGAGAGCCCTCCATGTCATCAGGGATACTCTGTAGGTGGAGAAACTAAGGCTCACACGACCAGAGCCCCTGCTAAGTCAGTGTGGCTGAGTGAGTGAGGCGGGGACTCCACTGGACAAACTTGGCTACCACCCCATGAGTGCCTGGGCTTCGGAACCTGCCAATGGAGCTCCCGGCTTCCCCGTGACATCCACACAGTGGCTCTGGTTGGCCAGAGCACCTACCAGCCTCCTGTCTTCCAGCCTCCACCACCCCAAAGTGGCTACATCAGGCAAGCTCGGAATGAAGGGCAGCGCACACTCACGTCTGTGCGGTGGCTCGGAGCGTGCGCCACACAGCCCCAGTCAGGCTTGAATTCACTGTAATGGAGGACGACCTGAATCCTACTCTTCTGCCTCTACCTCCCAAATACTGGGGTCACAGGTATGGTGGGGATGGAGCCCAGGGCTTCATGCGTTGAAGCTAACACTACCAACCGAACTACAATCCTAGCCTCTAATGGGGACACTTGCAGCCCCTTGAGTAGAAATGCAAATGACTTCAGTTTCTTTGAAAAGTAATTTTGCAATACCGAGAAAACTTGAAAAACCCCAGACTCTGACCTAATATCCTCACGTCTGTGAAACTGCTACACAAGAACAAACACAATGTATCCAGCAATGAAGCATGACTTAAAACAAAGCAGCCAAAAGCCATGTAACCTCCTATGCACAGGAGCAAAAGTGACCTGTCCCATGGCTCCTGTCCACATTTCTTCCACCCTATGTCCAACAGAAATGCCTTCAAAGGTACCAAGTCACCCGAGGACCCCATAAACTCTGTCATCAAATCAAAACTTAAGCATACGTGCCTATTATGAGAGAAACCCAGAGCCTGACTCCAGTTCTCAAAGATGGCTGTTCCACCCCTGGCCCTCAAGTAGCGGAGGCTGCGAACCACTCCTGCACACGGGGCTGTACGGTTGTGTTTCTAACCCGACCGTGAAGAACGGGTACAGCTGAGCCCTACTTCCCAAGGAGGCCCTGGGGAGGACGCCCTGCTGCCGAGCACCTGTAGCTCAGCCCTCTGCTTACAGCGCTTGCTTCGTACCACTTCCTCATTGTTCCGCCATGAGGCTTCCTGCTAAGCCCAAAGACAGCCGGGCTCCTGCACTGATCCACACCGTGTTCTGCCTGATACTGACACCCCATGGGCCCTGTGGTGCCTCTGCTTCCTCCTGGAGCCTTCTAAGTCCAGCTTACTCAGCTAAAAGCTCATTCTAGCCACTGAGCAGTGAGTGAGTGCTGTAGGTCCGAGACCTCCCTTCCCTCACCCTATGCATTCATTCAGAGCCATGAGCTGAGCCCAGCACTTAATAGCTACCAACTAAACCCCTCTCCACAGGCCGACAGTCTCAGTGACAGCCATGCTACGCCATGTTATTACAGCAGCGTCACCAATGAAGCAGCTCTCAAACTTCAGGGGCAGGAGACAGCAGAATCCTTTCCCCCACTTAGACAGGGTTTGGCTGGCCTGGAACTCTCAATGTAGACCAAACTGGCTTCAGACTCTCAAAGCCACTTGCTTGTGCTGGAATTCAATATGCGCAATACCACATCTGGCCGCCGCCGCTGCCACCACCTCCACCACCACCACCACCACCATCATCACCACCATCACCGCCACCATCATCATCATCTACCACCATCACCACTACCACCATCACCACTACCACCATCACCACTACCACCATCACCACTACCACCATCACCACCACCATCACCACCATCACCACTGCCACCACCATCACTAACAATATCACCACCACCATCACCACCACCATCATCATCACCACCACCATCACCACTGCCACCACCATCACTAACAATATCACCACTGCCACCACCATCACTAACAATATCACCACTGCCACCACCATCACTAACAATATCACCACCACCATCACCACCACCATCATCATCACCACCACCATCACCACTGCCACCACCATCACTAACAATATCACCACCACCATCATCACCACCACCATCATCACCACCACCATCATCACCATCATCAATTATCCAAATCTCCCGTATCTGTAGTAGACAGGGGAGAGAGAGGTACCATCTGCAGTGACAGCAAGGACTTGAAATCCTTGGCTGCAGAAAAACCACTAGTCACAACATGGTCTGCCGCCATGGACTTGATACAAACCTCCAACTCTGCTCTTCCTGAGAGGAACAGAAACCAAGACCTGCCACCTCCCAAATATTCCAGCTGCTGTCGACCCTACAGATGCGCCCAGGGCCGATCTCCAGCACAGCAACACTTTCTTCTAGCCACCGAGCTCTAAGGTCTGCTATCCTGCAAGGGACACAGGCCCCAGGGACTTGATGCCTCTTGGCAGGAAGGGATGCCACTGCTTACCATCAACACACACACACACACACACACACACACACACACACACACACACACACACACACACACACACTCACACAGAGAGACAGACAGACACACAGAAAGACAGACACACACACACTCACACCCCGCGTGCTGCTATGGACCTTCCGCAGCTCTGCCCCACTGCTTTCCTCTGAGGCAACAGATCTAGCCAGCCTGCTGTAAACTCAAGTAAAGTGATATCAACTTTAATTCTGCCTCAGTGGCCACATTCTCCTGTACCTGCAGACAGACCACGCCCACCTCCCAGCTCCCGTCTACTCATGGGTTAAGAGAGGGATTTTACCTAGTCTAAAGGCACACCAGCCTCAGGCTGTGAGAATGAGGGTAACTGGCATCCGTGGGTACAAACCAAAAGCCAATGCGGGGCAGCTGAGAGGATAAAGAAGATGCCCATGCCCAGGGAACACATTCCAGAAGTGTGTACAATGTGGCTGAGTGAGTGAGACGGAAAGCCGCCAGGGTCCAGTGAGGCCCAGTGCCTGCAGCCCAACACGGCCTGCTCTTGGGGTTAGCACACATGTGCACAGCTGCAGGGGCTGTGTGACTCTAGGCAGAGAAGGCTTCTCCTCTGAGCCTTGGTTTCCTTATCTGACAAACCACAGAGACCAGGGGTGAGAATCAGATAACACAGTGTCTGAGAATCAGTTGACACACCTTCAGAAGCACACTCAAGGGGCCAAGGCAGCCAGGCAGTGACATCCCGCTCCCTGCTCCCCTGGCTACCATCTCCGGGTTCCTAAATGCTCAGCTTCATGTGTAAGCTCAATGGCAGGAGAAATCCAACAGCACAGTGTCCCCCTCTTCTCTGTAACCCAGGCCTACATGCTCACGCTGACCCTTGGAGCCAGACCTTACAGACACTGACCACCGAGTCCTCTCCCACACCCGACTTCTGAGCAGAAACCATCACTAGCCCTGCAAGGTGCACCATAAGAAAGCAGGCCCTGGGTTGAACAAAAGAGAGAAAGCCGGCAAGCTACAACTTCCTGCTGAGTTTAGCCTTTCACGTTTTGGATATTAAAACTGGCCATGTCTTGGGGAGGGATAAAGACCTCTGACCACAGCGGGCTGACTTTAGCTCCGAAAGGAGAGAGATCACCGTAATGTCAGCAAATCCTCAGAGCCCAGAGAAACCCCATTAGCTGGGTCCAAGTTCAAATCTACATGGCTTGCCTGGTTTCCTTTCATTCAAACCACAACGGGTCAGTCTTCCACTGTTTCAACTCCACTCCCAGCCGTAGCTACTATTCTACCTCCTCGGTGAGGCCACCGAGGACACCTCCCCTCCGCCCCCCAGCAACCCCTGAGACTTCAGCCATCTCCCACCGGAACCAAACCACGAGGCACATCCCAACCCAGCTTCTCCCATGAGACCAAAATCCACTTACCATTTACTTCCATGACCTATCTATGACAGTGTCACCCAACAAGCCTACATCCTGAGTCTCAGGGGACTCCCTGCTCTAGTTCCTTAACAATCCACAGGCATTACCACCAAGTTGGCTGTCTCAAGTCCCATGACCCACACTCAAGTCTAATCTATAAACTTAGCTGCTCCCCAGCCTCCTTCTAAATATCACATCATCCTGGCACCTCAGCTAAGCGCCCACAAACATCCTGGGCCGGCCTCTCTGAACTCACCGTCACCTCACAGACCTGGTCACCTGCCACACTCCAAACACCTCTAAAATGCTTCATCCTTGGCCAGAAACCAGTGTGACTGACCAAATGCGCTTAAGCACTGGGTACCAGAAACTGTTCTACAAATCAGAGATGGATCAGTACTGAGAGAGAGAGAGAGAGAGAGAGAGAGAGAGAGAGAGAGTGTATCTGTGTGTGTGTGTGTGTGCACAAAGCACTTAAAATATCGGATGAAGCACCCAGGTAAGATAACAGCAAACACTGTCCACCCACTGTGTGCCAAGCACATAGTGATGTGTGTGCTCACTGGCTGCTAACATCAGTTCTGTCAGGCAAATCTACTACTCCATTCTACAGATGAGAACTGAACCATGCAGAGACTTAGTGACGATTCTGCAGGAATGTGCTTATGGCCGTACCTGCCGCACCTCATCCAAGCCCACGGCAACCCGGAGAGACAAGTCCTGGAAATACCCATTTCACAGAAGGCTGAGTCTTCACAGGGAGACTCACGCTGACACCACCAACAGTTAGTTACTTGGAGGTTACTTTACACCGGGCCAGGCGCTAAGCACTTTCCCTACTTTAGCTCACCGAATACTCAACACCGCTCAGCTTAACAAGTCCCCACTTCTCAGATGCAGGAACTGAGGCTCAGAAAGGCGACGCAACTTGCCCAAGGTCACAGAGTGAAAAAGCTTGCCTTCCCGGGACTCGAACCCGGGTCTCTCCAACTCCAGCGATCGCGCGACTTGACCAAGGTCACACGTGAGGCAGGAGCAAGCGCCGGGGCGTGCAGCCCGCGCGCTCCGCGCCCCAACCCGCCGAGGAGCAGCCGGGCCCCTCGCTGCGGCCCCTGGGGCCTGCGGCCGCCTAGCTCCGCGCCTCCCGCCCCGCGCGGCCGCGCCCTCCTCGCCCGCCCGCCCGCCCGCCCCGCGGCCCCGCGGGCCGCGCCCGGCAGGGGCCCGCACCGCCTCCGGCCCCTGCGGCCCTCACCGCTGTCGCCGATGATGAGCAGCTTGAAGAGGTGGTCGTAGTCCCGGGCCATGGCGGGCGGGGGCGGCGCGCGCGCGCGGGCGGGCGGGGTCGGTACTGGCCTCGCGATCCGCAGCTCCCTCCCGGCTGCTCCGGCAGCGGCGGATCCACTTCCCGAACAAACAGCCGGAACTGACAGAAACACCTCCCTCCGCTCCCCCCACCTCCTCCTCCTCCTCCTCAGCAGCCGCCGCCGGTGCCGCCGCCACCCTCCTTCCCGCCCCGCCCCACTACTGCGCAGGCGCGGCGGCTGGACCCGCCTCTGCGCAGCCGCAGTCCCGGTCGGCCGCGCCCTCTCCGCGCACGCGCAGTGAGCACGCTCCCCGGACGAGGTCCGAACGAGCGAGCGAGTGTGGACGCCACGGCCCTCGGGAGAACCGAGCCGTTTAGCAGGCCTGATGGAAGAGAGGCGATGGCCGGCTGCGGGACTGAGGTCTGGAGGTCAGCACTGGGCGGAACTCGCCTCCGAGCACCACGACTCCAGGCGCCCGACCTCCTGGCGGAACGGGTAGCGGTTCCGGATTCGGATCCGTGGGGTGCACCCTGGTCGCCTGCGCCTCCTCTCCTTCTGCCTCAGTTTCCCGGGGCGCCGTTCCGCCGTACGCAGCGCGGAGTCAGCCCCAGGTTTTTCCAGTACGAGCGGAAGCTCACCTGCCGGTCCCCGTGCGCTGCCACTGCCACGCTCCCTGCAAGTTTGCAGGGATTGCCCCATCCCTGTGTTTTTGGCTTTTTCCAGACAAGTTCTCAAGTCGCCCAGGATGGCCCTTGACTCTCCGAGTAGCCGAGGATAACCATAAACTTCTGATCCTACCTGTACCTCCTGAGTCCCGTTTTATGTGGTGCTGAGACTCGAACCCAGGGTTTCGCAGATGCTAGGCAGGCGCCCTGCGAGCCGAGCTCCACCCACCCAGCCTCCTCGTCACTGCTTCCTACTACCTTCCAGAGCTTTCCAGTCAAGCACCTGTTGGGATACTGCTGCTTCCTAATCCTTCCCCATAAGAAACAGTGTTGGTGTTTAAAACAAAACAAACAAACAAAAAAATACAGATGGTTACAGAATTCAAAGTTGACATTAGTTTTCCTCTAGAACCAGACCCCGTAGTAACCCCATTAAAGTTTCTTGGACAGTCGTGAAACACTTACTAGTTGAATGGATACGTGCTTTCCCATAAACTTCTAGGAGTATCTAAGCACACATGTGCCTCGTGCGTGCGTTCACACCGCCATCAATCATTTAACCGCCTCACCACGTGGTGCTCCGGCTGATGGTTGTACTATTATTCCTTCACGACTCTGCTGCTCTGGTAGATTTATGCGGTTCATAATTTTCTTGTTATTCAGGGAATTGCAAGCAAAGTCCTTGAACGGCACACAGAGTGTCCGATGTAGGCCTTGAGCTCTTTTTGCCTGGTGATGTCATAAACACGAGCCTAGATTCCTAAGGTACTGGCTGAAAAGAGACCCTGTGTTCTAGATTGGAAACTCCTGGGTCGGGCAGGTTCATGCCATTCCTTTGATTGGCAGTTTGATGGTCCAGCAGTTAAGAGCACTGGCTGATCCTCCAGAGGAACCTGGCTAAACCCTCAGCCCCCACACGGTGCCTGACAAGAGTCTGTAACTCCAGTCTCAGAACTGATGCCATCCTCCGGCCTTGGCTGACACTTCAGACATGTGGCGTATAGACACACACTCAGACTAACATGCGCATACATCAAATAAAAACCTCAAAACATTTTAGAGGAGACAGCAAGAAGCCTTAAGGTTAGGGTAGACGTCAGATAAGCACTCCAAGTCTTCCTGGCCCAGGAAGTATCCTGTCAGATCATCTTCATGTTTGCTCCAAGGTTGAAAAGGTGGCATTTTCAAGGGCAACTATGAAATCCACCCCTGAGAAGCTTTCGGGCAGTCTTAGAGCCTGTTTCTTCAGAATACTGTAAACGTGTGTGCGGTCAGTCACAGTGACCAATGTGAGTCCTTGTGCAAGGACTCGTTCATCTCTGAGCCGTTTCCTATAGGGGACTTCCAGGATTCACAGCTGTGGGACACTCTAGGGAGTGAAACAGAGTCCGCCCTAGGAAGATGAGATTCCCAGTTCTGCCCCGAACCCACTGGGCATTTTATTCTGTAACTATTTAATGGTGTCTTACCATTTACTATGCCCCATGTCATAGAGGATGGTGAACTTTCTCCTTCCAAGAATGTACAGACTCAACAGAGCTCGGACACACTCATGATGCAATACAGCAGATAGAATGGCTGTCAGATACCCTGCCTAGACCTCAGAGGACCCGGACTGCCTCTGTTGGCAAGAGGGAAGGAGGAGAGCCCGTCATGAAGATTTCATGGCGACACCAGAAGAGAGGTGCGTTTGGAATGTCGGTTGTCTAAAGAGACAGCAGCTGTCACACCCTGCGAAAATCCTCAATTTTGGCTTGGAGGGGGAATTCCCTGAGGCCAGGGTATGCTTCTGGAATCCCAAAGTGAGTCTCCCAGCACATGCTGTGAAAATGCCATCTAACGTCCATCCGGCAGAGCTCTTTCCAAAAAGCACCTGTGCCGTGTGCCGAGTATGAACTGACGCAGGCCGACCAGGATGGCCCGCAGATGGGGGCCTTGTCCCCACGTCCTGAGGTACAGCTTTTCCTTCCTACCTCAGAGCTAAACTAGGGAGATCCCAAGCAGAAGAGCAGTAACGGGATGCTGTGTAGCAGACTCAGGGCAGGAGCACGCTGCATACGGCTGCCGAACGTCAACGGGTGACCAGGGACGGGGCTGATACAAAGACAGACAGACAAACAGTGACAGCCAGACGAAGCTGCTTTTTCAGCATCACCTGGCAGCTGGATCCAGGCAACAAACTCAATCCGTTGACTCATTCATTCAATAAATACGGGTGTGCTTACTAGATGCACCCAGAAGCCGAACACCACCCACAGCTTCTTCAGAGTTGGGGAGCAAGACAGTAATCCCTTCGACAGTGGGGCTGGAGAGCTGTCTCCATAGTGTAAGAGGGTCGGTCCCCAACACCCACATCGCCACTACCAGACGCCCTCTCCATGCAAACCACCCATGTACGCTAAACAATCTTTTTTTTTTTTTAAATATTTTATTTATTTATTATATATGAGTACACTGTAGCTGTCTTCAGACACACCAGAAGAGGGCTAAATCTCAATCTACAGATTTTAAATGGTTGCTGGGATTTGAACTCAGGACCTAAAAAGCCCAAAACTTTTTAAATTAAAAAAAAAAACAAAAAAAAAAAAAAAAAAAAAAACCCCCACCATTCTCGGGGCCTACTTCATGCCTGGCTCTGCTTTGGCTGTCAGAGACTTAGCGGTTAGCAAAATTCAAAAACCTATCTTCACGGTGCTTGGGAGCACAGGTCCCAGGGATGTCAGGAGAAGGATGGCATCTAAGAGCCTGGGAGCCAAGGATCCTTGGGGTGGCCTCTGCTCCTCAACCTTGGCAGTGAACAAAAAGCAGGTGGAAGGCAGGGAACAACCAGGTCTCCTCAGAAGCCCAGAAGGAGGGATGGGAAGTAAGGCGAGAAAGGGGGCGGGGCTGAGGCCTTGGGGAAGGGTGGCACCGCGAAGTCGGCAGTGCTGGGTTTAGGTCAGCACTGGAGGGACCTACGGTATCCGGGTAAATCCAGGAGCCAGAGGCTATTGTCATGCAAGAAAGTGGAAGTAAAACCCGGCCAAGCTCTGTGTGGCTCTACAGGAGCTGTGTGCATGCATGGCAGGCCCTCACCAGATGGGCTACATCACCAAGCTTCCTGGTTTTTTAAATTAATTTATTTAATGTATGTGAGTACACTGTCGCTGTCTTCAGACACACCAGAAGAGGGCATCGGATCCCATTACAGATGGTTGTGAGCCACCCTGTGGTTGCTGGGAATTGAACTCAGGACCTCTGGAAGAGCAGTCAGTGCTCTTAACCGCTGAGCCATCTCTCCAGCTCAGCTCTCTATATGGTTTTTCAAGACAGGGTTTCTCTGTGTAGTCTTGGCTGTCCTGGAACTCACTTTAGACAAGACTGGCCTCAACCTGATCCACCTGCCTCTGGGATTAAAGTCGCGTTCCACCCTTGACTCTGTTATGCTCTGAATGAGTGCTTCTATTAAATGTTTTCTAGCACGTACTTCTGTTGTGATTTCTAGAAAGCAAGCATCCACAGGTAGGGTACACACAAGCAAGCATTCTCTGAAGTCCTGGATAATTTTGACGTGTAAGTGGGACCGGAGGCCAAGTGTTTGAGATGATGTGTCAGATGCTGCTATCCCCACCTCCCTTTGGGGTGGGGATCTTAAGTGGTGGGAATAAGGCACTGCTCTGAGAGACGTCCATGTGTGGGTCGATTCTGTCCCATCTTAGGAGAAACCGCATCCGAAAGGCACTAGACAGGGTCAGGGGGGCACATGCAATTAGGTCTCACCCAGAAATCCTACTGACTGCTTCTCAGACCAACTCCATCCCTCCTTGAGGGAGGAAGGCCCCTCCCCCAACAGAACTGGGGGTGGGGGCTCAGAACCATCCACGGAAGCAAGCGGTCCTGCCTCTTCTGCAAAGGGGAACCCAATCCCTCCACAGAGTCCCATGCGAACCCCGATGCTTCTTTTATTAAAAACATTTTCCCGGGGACTGGAGAGATGGCTCAGAGGTTAAGTGGCCAATTCTTCTTCCAGAGGACCCACATAGGAGCTCACAACTGTAACTCCAGTTCCAGGGGACCTGGCACCTGCAGGTAGGGGAAGCGTCATCAGTGCACACAAAAAAAAAACCAGTGCACTTGCACTTTAAAATCACTTTCCGGATTATTTTTATTGACTACACTGGGGTTTGGTGACCAAACATACAGGTTCCTCCCCCCCTAATTCTGCCAGCTATATGAATAACCTTAGGGGCCTCCTTCCCATTTGCACCTCGTGTTGTGATATATATATATGGGGGGGGGGATATGGTCTAGGGAGGTGTGGGGGAAGGATGCTGAGGCATCCTTCCTCCTGAGGGACAAGTCACACAATGGTATAGAATAGTTTATTCAGGGCATGGGAAGGGAGTTGAGAGGGTAGTAGAGACAGAAAAAAGAGGGGGAAAGAGGAGAGAGGCGGGGGGGGGGAGAAGAGGAGTAGAAGCCATGAGCTTGGGGAGAAGGGGGGAGGGGAATGAGGGCAGAGAGGGAAGCAGGAGCAAGGGACAGAGGGACAGAGCAGGAGCAAGAAGGCAAGAGAGAGAAGAGGGGGCGAGCAGAGGTAACCGGGAGAGAACCTAGACAAAATGCTAACACCTGGGCTCTACCCTTCCTAAGGACAGAGTTCTGTGCCATAGGGAGTGACTGGTGGCCAGCCCCTTCCTTCCTGCCCTGTACTGGCAAAGGCAGCCATCATCATCTGAATCCTGTCTTCCAGATCTTTTTTTTTTTTTTTTTTTTTTTTCTGTCTTCCAGATCTTAAGGTGACAACAGCCCTTCAAACTGAAGTCACACCTGTTAGAGCGTTAAGCCCACCTTGCGTTCCACCTTGCACAGTGACTGGCTGTCCTTGTCGGTGTTCTGTTGCTGGGAAGAGACACAGGACCAAGGCAACGCTTATAAAAGCGAGCATTTCATTTGGGGCTTGCTCACAACTTCCGAGGTCCAGTTCATTGTCATGGTGGGGAGCACGGTGCACAAAGGCAGACATGGCGCTGCAAAAGCTGAGAGCTCTACGTTCAGATCTGCAGGAGAAAAGACCCTAGGCTTGGCTTGGCTCCCCGAAACCTTACAACTCACCCCCAGTGATACACTTCCTCCAGCAAGGCCATACCTCCTAATCCTTGCAAAAACTGCCACTCCGTGGTGACCGAACATTCAAATCTATGAGTCTGTGGCTCCATTCTCATTCAAACCTCCTTCCCTGAGTCGCTCATTCACACTGTCCACATAGGGAGCACCTCCTGTGCACCCAGCTTTATGCAGGGAGCACCATTACCTCCTTCCCTGAGTCACTCATTCACACTATCCACATAGGGAGCACCTCCTGTGCACCCAGCTTTATGCAGGGAGCACCATTGCCATCTGATGCAGAGGCCACGCCTGTTACAGAGCTGGGTCTCAAGCAGGGCAGGGAGGGTTCGAATCTGACTACAAAGTGCCTTGTGCCTCTCGTGCGCCGAACATAGGGCGTTTCCTTCAGTGTACCTTAAAAGTAGTCCTTTAGGGCTGGAGAGATGGCTCAGCGGTTTAGAGCACGGAGGTCCTGAGTTCAAATCCCAGCACCCACATGGTGTCTCACAACCATCTGTAATGAGATTTGATGCCCTCTTCTGGTGTCTGAAGACAGCTACAGTGTACTCATATATAACAAATACATATTAAAAAAGAAAAACTAGTTCTTTAGATAAGGCCCTGGTCCTATCCATGCAGACTGACCCCAGGCCTGAGGTGGGGAGGCCTGTGGCACTGTAGAAAGTTAAAACTTGGGGGTTCGAGAAAGCAATCGTCAGTGTGTCCGCCACCTGAGCGTCAGGGCCCCAGGTGTGGCCAGCCAGTTGGTCTGAATCAAAGAACTCCAGGTTCAGTGACTGGACCCAGGTTCTGTCTCAGAAAATAAGATGGAGAGAAATCCAGGAAGATACTGACTGTGTGTAGGCTCGCACACACACCGGTACTTGTACATAGACAAATACATACAAAAATCCACAACGAAAATTCCATTTTGCTGGATTTTTTTCTTTTCTTTTTTTTCTTTTTTTTTTTTTTTTTTGGGGGGGCTTTGTTTTGCTTAAAATATCAGAGGCAGGTGGATCTCTGTGAGTTCAAGGCCCAGCCTGGTCTACAGAATGAATTCCAGTCAGCCAGGGCTACACAGAGAAATCCTGACTATCAAAACAAAACAACACAAGCCAATAGACAGACAGACAGACAGACAAGTAGATGTAGTCTTCTCTGTAGTTCAGTCGACCCTGAATGCACAGCTTTTCTCCTGCCCCAGCCTCCTGAGTTTGGGGATATAAGCTACTACATTCCAGTTTCTTGCTCTGTTTTTTGAAAGACCTGATGTAATTTAATACAGCCGGAGAGAACGGTACTTAGAACACCCCTGACCAGGAGTGGTGGTGCACTCACTCTTTGAATCCCATTCAGGAGGCAAAGGCAAGCAGATACCGGAGTTCAAGACCAGCCTGGTCTACAGAGTGAGGTCAGGACACAGAGACCCCACCTCAAACAGCAGCAGCAACACACACTCGCCTGCCAAATGCCTACCTTGTTTCAAAATCCATCAGGAAAAATCTCCAAAACCCAAGTCTGGTTCTGCAGAACCTGTACTTCCTGGTCCTGCCTGTGAGCCCCGTAGAGAGGACTTCCTTGCAAAGCTGGTTCTTAGGAGTGTCTCAGTCTTGTCACACCGTCCAGTTCATAGCTTGACACCAGCTCCAGAGGCTCCAAGTTGAACCCTCAGTTTAGAAAGTTACCTCTTGGGGTGGGGGATTTAGCCCAGGGGGAGAGCGCTTGCCTAGCAAGCGAAAGGCCCTGGGTTCAGTCCCCAGCTCCGAAAAAAAAAAAAAAAAAAAAAAAAGAAAAGAAAAGAAAGAAAGTTACCTCTTAGGCTGGAGAGATGGCTCAGTGGTTAAGAGGTTAAGAGCACTAACTGCTCTTCCAGAGGTCCTGAGTTCAATTCCCAGCACCCACATGGTGGCTCTGAACCATCTGTAACCGGGATCCGATGCCCTCTTCTGGTCTGTAGCTACAGTGTGCTCACAATAGATAGATGGATAAATCTTAAAAAGAAAGTTACCTCTTGTCATTGATTTGGGGACCCTGACTCTTTAGCTAGTGTCCAGCAAATCCCCGGGGCGGTTGGAGCTCTGGGCCAGTCCTCTGGAACTGGCTAATGTGTTTACCCAGGATCCTCCTTTGAGGACAGGTTTGGAAGCATTTCTCTGAAGCCTAGCCAACCTCAAGACGAGAGTGTCAAGCGAGTGACCGCTGCAGACAATTCTCGCCTCTGGCAAACAGTAACGAAGGGCTGGGGAGCCGTTCAGAGCACTGGCTGCTCTTCCAGAGACCCTGGTTTGCTTCTCAGCACCCACATAGCAGCATCCGCAACTCAGTACCAGGGGTGCCAGGAATGCATGGAGTACACGTGTGAAGGCAAAACACACACATGCACACACACACACACACACACACACTCTCTCTCACACACACACATCTAATTTAAAAACCGACAGTAGGGGTTGGGGATTTAGCTCAGTGGTAGAGCACTTGCCTAGCAAGCGCAAGGCCCTGGGTTCGGTCCCCAGCTCCGGAAAAAAAAAAAAAAAAAAAAAAAAAGTAACGAGGGACCCTTGTTTACAGGATGCTTCAATTAACTGTTGAACGGGACAGGGATCGCTCCAATACCTAAAGGGTGCTGAGAAGAGTCTAAGCTTCTCCAAATTCCTCATTTGCAGAAAGAGGAACTGGGAGCTCCCAAAGCTGTCAGAGGCTGTCAGCCGCCAGCCATCAGGACATTTTTGTACTCCTGTGGATATAAGCTCCACTTCCTCCAGGGCTGCAGTGCCTCTCTGGATGGTTCCTTTTGGCCCACCCCGTGTTGTGTGACTGTCCTTAGCCACTGGACTTCTGAGAGCTGGCACCCGCCCTGCAGACCAGAAAGCAATTCAGTGTGTTCGTTCCGAGAGCCTTGGCACTGTCTATTCAGATCCTCATCGGCTCCTCCTCCGGGTTCTGAAACTGGAAGCTTTTTCCTTCATCTTTTGCTTCCTGGGTGTCCTCCGCCCTCTGCTTGCCGGGCTGCCCCCTCCCAGCTGCAGGCCGGGCTGAGAGTCTGGGGTGGGTGTAACCCAAGCTGGTGGAGAAAACAGAGGGCGACCTGCTGCCTGCTAGAGGCTTCCAGGCTGTGCACCCTCACCACACTGCTGCTGCAGGAGGTGCGCACCTATGTGGACGAAGGCCCCTCGGCAGCTGGGAGGACACTGGACCATCTGGATCCCAGTTGCCATGGCCACCAAAACCTGAAAGCATTGGCTGCTCCCTTACGGGGACTGACTGGGCTGACTTCCCAAGGTCTCCTCCGGCCCTAGGATTCTACAGTTACCCCCAGCCAGATGACACCGGGTCTGCAGTGAAATAGGAGGTCGGTGACATATGAAGCAGAGGGGATAAGAGGGACGTCTTAGAGGTCAGCTTGCCTTCCCTCAGTCAAAAGCCCGATTTCTACTTCTGCTACAGCTAGTGCGACCGGTCTCCTTTAGTTTTCTTTCTGAGACGGGGTCTGATGAGACCAGGCTAGCTTTAACTATGTAACCAATGACAACCCCTCCCCAACCCCAGCTCTCCTGCCCCCTCAGTGCTAGGATTCTAGACCTAGGTCACATCTGGCTACACTTGGCCTTTTTTTCTTTTACAGCTCTAGCCAGTAATTTTTTTCATTTTGAGACAGGGCCCCATTATGTAGACCAGGCTAGTCTAGAACTCCCAGGTATACGCCTGCCTCTGCTTCTTGGCTGCTAAGATTAAAGGCGTAGGCCACCAGGCTCAGTGTTGGCCGGTATGTTTGACAGCTTATTTCACTGGGTCCGGAGAACTTTGCATCACTAGAGGGTGTGTCCCGAGCCTTCTAGGAATTAGGAGGAAGTCACTTATGAGCCAGGCACATGCTGAGCTACAGCTCTGGTTCCCTTTTGCACATCCCTGGGCCACAGGAACATTGCTCCAGAGGGGACGGATGGCTCTAGAGCCTGAGCAGCAGGGGCTTACCTCACTTACCCACAAGGACGGAGCTGGGAAGTACACCACTCAGCCCTGGTTTCCCCACCGAGGGAGACCTCGGGCCTCACTGAACTGAGGCAGGACAGGGAAGTCGGTGAATGACGCTCTGGTGGTGGGGAGGGGGGGCAGGAAAACACTGCAGGCTCAGCACAACGTCCCTCCTTCTTGATGCAGGAAGCGTCATGTGTGATGGATGCTCAAGAATTTTGAATATCCGGGGCCAGGTCCTACGCCCTCAACCCCAGCACAGGGAGGCAAGAGCAGGCGAATCTCTGAGTTCAAGGCCAGCCTGACTACATAATCAGAGACCTTGTCTCAAAAAAAATGACAAAACCCCGCTCCTTTCAAGATGAAATCAAAGCCTTTATTAAACCTCCTTCCAATGGCCTGCATCCCGAGACCTGGAACTGAGGAGGAGACGTGAGCATCCCCTCCTCCAGACAAGTCAGGTCCAATCAGGCCACACGAAAAGCAAGCCACAGCGTCAGGTCAGGCGGAGCTCTGCAGCCTGTGCCCCACTCAGATCCCAGCAGACACAGGCCTGCAGCACAGAAGAGGGACCTGAGCTCATCCCTCCGGCAGGGCAGAGTGAGTCAGGGCCCCCTAGCGGCCGCTCACGCGCTCACTGAGGTCGCTGAGCTCGCTTCTTTCTCTTCTCCAGAGATAAGGGCAAGAGATGGAGGAGGTGATTTTCAGTTGAGTGTGGGTTGGATTTAAGGCTTTGGCTCTGGTTGGCTGATATACTAAAATACTTTCTGGGAACACCATCTCCTGAGCTCCCCTTGGAATAAACATATTTTCAAAAATGAAAACAGTGTGAGCGCAGACGTGGGGCCGTGTGGCTGCGGCGGACCCAGCCTGTCACGTCAGGATGGTGTCATCCACCTGCTCCACGGAGTCCGCCTGGCAGGCCAGCTTCTTCAGCGACCGCCGGCTGCACTCATTCAGCGCCTCCAAGCTGGCCGCATCCAGGATCTTGGAGAGTGACTGTGGAAAGAGGAGCAGAGGCCACGGTCAGGCAGCGTCAGGGTGGAGGCCAGGCTGAGCCTGAGGCCACTGGGGTGCAACCTATGGCTCTGGATGGATCGGAGGCAACTCAAAGCCTCTCCTCACGCCCTTCCTAAGCCAGGGACACAGGCTGCTGAGGGGAGGGCTGAGGCACTGCGGGGCTCAGATAGGGCAGCACCGCCCGGGTTTCTATCCTGCGTCGGGGACCGCCCACCAGGGCCTGCGTCTGCTGCCGAAACAAAGGCTCTGTGCCCCAGGCGCCCGGGTCTCTGCCACCCTGACAGCTAACACAGACTGCGGGAGAACAGGGCTTCAGGACTGCTGTCCAGAGGCACGGGACAGACAGACAGACATCCACAGTGGGTGCCGCTGGCACCCGGCTGGGCTCGCACCTGCAGCAGCTCCTCGCCCTGCCTCAGTTTGAGCAGATTCACGATGGCCTGCTCGCTGTAGGCCCTCACTACAGTGTTCTTGTCCTTGGTGTTGTCGAGTAGAGCCTTCAGGATGGGCTTGATGGCCTGGGGCTCCAGGGCAGGCCGGGGCTCCTTGTTGGCCCACCAGATCATCTTCTCGGCAACCAGCCTGATGTCACTGGACGGGTTCTGCAGACACTGGGAGAGGAGGGAGGGAGACATGAAGTTCATTAGCAGAAAAGCCCACATTTCCAGAGTGGACACTGCTCCAGCACACACACTAGGCCCTGCTTCCTCCTTCAAAGTAACGTGTGACAAGGTCCCTGCCTTGACAGGTGACAAGCTGTCTTCCTTCCCCGTCTTGTATGGTGTTGCTAGTCCCTTGGCTCACGACTCGTGGCCCACATGAGGCCTCTGCTGCCTCACAAGGCTGTGATCCTTTGCACTCGGTCGGGCCTTGGTGGTCGCTGGTCACACTGCCTGGGATGTGGGTCCCTGGATCCTCTCTCAAAGGTCCCTCCCGTTCCTTCAGCTCTACCTAACCCTGGCCTTTGTCCAGCAGCTCCGGGGAGTGCGTCCACCTTGTTCGTCTGCACTCTTTCAGGGTCAACGCCAGCAGCCGTCAGTAAACAAGCATGGGCCACAGCATCCACCTGACCAGACCCTTCCTAAACTCTCGGCAGTGGAACAGCCATCTGCAGGGAGGGCAGCTGCTTTCTGGAACCTCGTTACTCAGGGAGGTTCGAGCGCAGCAGCACTGTAATTGCCTAGGAGCTGAGGCAGAGCTTTGAACTTGGCCCTGACCCCTGCACACACGAATGTTTGAGGTGGGGCCTGTCAGGAGGGAAGCCCTGCTGTCATGTCCGACTGGTCACCTGGCTCACTCAACTACTTCCCCTAAGTCACTTTGAAGCCCAGGAGAGCCACAGATTCAGTTCTCCTGCTCTGCTTCCCAAGTGCTGGGGTTACCTACACAGCAGTCACCGGGTGCCTTGCCAGCTGAGGGAGCCAGACAGGTGAGGAGAGTTTTAGAGTCCAACTCCATTTCCAGGCATGGAGGCGCACGAGCGTGCCCCTTTAACTGCCGCCCAGGGGAGGCAGAGGCAGGCGTCCTCGTGTCTGCAGACTGGGCTAGGGCTGCACAGTGAGACTGCGTGAGGTGCTCGGCTGGGCTGCCAAGCCTGACAACCTGACTGGACCCTCAGGACCACAGGAGGAGAGAACAACTCACGAGTCTCCCCCGGCCCCCTATCTCCCACTCACTGGGTCCTGGGTCCTCCTCAAGATCGTCTCCACCCCACTCCTCAGCAGCCTAGCTGCACTCACCTTAATGAGCAGGCTGGAGATTCTGGGTGGCAGCTGTCCCCCTCCTGTCTCGATGTGATACTTCATGAGGAAGCCCATGCCCCGAATCCCACTCACGGCAATGGGGATCTGTGGAGAGCAGCAGCGAGAGCTACACAGGGTGGAGCCACCCCATTCCCGCCCGCCATGCAGCAGCAGAACCAGGAGCTATACAGGCCCTCACCGCCCATCTTGTCCCTGATTACCATACCAGCTGCTCTCACTGAGCCATTTGCCAGGCCCCAGGAACAAGGAGCCGAGTCCCCTTATCGAGAGACTGTGGGGCTCCTCTAACCCATGCCTCAGTTTAAATGATTAAACCGCAGAGGGAGGGGTCGTTCACTCAGCACCTAACAGGTTAGCCAGCCACAGCAGGACCCAGAAACTGAGCGCCGCTCCACACAGGGCTCGGGTAAGCAAGGGGTGGCCATGGGTGGGTTGGGGAGGACAGGACTGAGCCTTACCCTGTCTGCCACAGCGTTGCTGAGGACCATGTCCTGAACCTCATTGCTGTATTTGCCTGTGCAGAGTCTGCTGGGAGCCACGTTCACAGCCACAGAGAGCGCCAAGCTGCGGCCGTGCCGAACCATCCAGTCAATGCCAGATACGTCAGCTGAGCAGAGGGACACAACTGGGTGAACTCACACTCACAGCTCACCCCCGCACTCACATCCAGGGCTTATCCCCCACCCAGCCAGCCAGCATGCAGACTCGGGGACTGGAAATGCAGCTATGTTCTAAGATCAGCCATCATCAGGGCTACGGGAGCACTGGGGACATCAGTCTGTTGTAGCAGCTGGTGCCTGAAGGCAAGCGTAGCCCAGTGCTCCAAGATCCTTCAGAGGAGGGAGAGGAGTGTCACCCTTCTCCCCAGGCCGGGGTAGCACCTACCCAGCAAGCACTGCTGCAGGACAGTGTTGAGCTCCTCCTCAGTCAGAAAGGCACACAGCTCCCCAAGGCACCCGGCTGAAGAGATCCGAGTGTTGTCCTGGCAGGGGAGAGGGGAGTGACAGGGAGTATGGCCAGGAACCTCAGCTCAGGAGCTCCAGGCGCCCACATCCCTAGCCCTGACCGGGACCTCCAATCACTCCAATCGCTACCTGCTAGGGAGTTAAAAATGCCACACTGTGCCTATTATAGGAAGCTCCAGTGTGCATGCAGTTGGCACCCATCACCCAGCAGCAGCACCAGTACCACATTGCATGGCCCCTTGCTGCTCCACACTGGATGCCTCCCGGTTAGCATCTCCACTGCCATCCACAGTGCATCAGACACAAGAGCACAGCTGGCCGGGAGAGCTGCCTCCTCACCGCTGCCTGTAAGACGCTGCCTGCAAGGCGCTCAACTCTTCCCGCCTACTCCAGCCCCACATCCAGTGACTTGCTGCTCTGTCTGCTGTCAGTGCCTCACAGAAATGCGGAAGCCACGGTGTGAAGAAGTGTCGTCAGGCTGCACACTCGCTTTTTATGGAGGGAGGGGCGGTGCCAGAGACGGAAGCCATATACAAGGTAGGCAAGTGCTCCACTGAGCCGAGTCCACAGCACCCTGTGATGACTGCTTTCTGTCAAACCCAAGGCAGGATACACAAAAGGCATCTTGCCTACCCCATGGCCAGCTTACTCCAAACATAGAGAAGTGAGTCTAAGTAAATGCTGTTTTGCGATTAAGTCCCACTCTGACCTCATCCCTCTAAACCAAACGGGCTGGCTAGCTTTAGTCAACTTGACACAAAGTAAAGTCATCTGAGAGGACAGAACATCAAGGAGAAAAATGCCTTCGTAAAATCCAGCTGTAGTGATCTTAATTAGTGACCAAGGGAGGAGGGCCCCGCCCACTGTGGGTGGAGCCATCCCTGGGCTGGAGGTCCTGGGTTCTGTAAGAAAGCAGGCTGAGGCCGTGAGCAAGCCAGTAAGCAGCACCCTCCATGGCCTCTGCACCAGCTCCTGCCTCCAGGTTCCTGCCCTGACTTCCTTCCAGGATGTGTAACCCTTTCCTCCCCAGCTAGCTTTGGTCGTGGTCTTCATCACAGCCATAGAAACCCTAACCAACCTACCAAACACATTCAGACTAGATGACTAGGAAGCTAAACCAAGCTGACTCTTGACTGCCATCTCCAATCTGAGGATAAGCTGAGAATAGGCTGTCCACAGCGTGGGTCTCTAAGCACTAAGCCCGCTGAGGACTATTTCCGACACCCTCTGGCCACATGAGCTACCTTAAGTTCTACTGTGGAAAATGCAAGTTTGCCTAGATCCGAACCTTTGCTGCACTGGCCCTGTAAAGCTCTAGGACAGAGACCGTGACCGACCGCAACGAGGCACATTCCTACTCATGAGGGAGTTGGGGTTGCAGTCAGAGAGCAGCCACTAGGGGCCAAAAGCAGAGCCATGGGCACAGCAATCCAGTACCCACCGTGGCTGTGCACAGCGTTTGATACCACAGGAGCCAGGCTTAGCTCAGACTTGCAGCACTCGCATCAGAGAGAATAAGGCAAGATCACAGCCTGGGCTACCCAGAAAACCTTGTATCAAAAAAATAGAGTTTGCTCAGTGGGTGAAATGCTTGCTGTGCAAGCTTGAAGATCTGAGTTCAGACGCCTGATACCCGCATGAAAAGCCAGGTATCCCCAAGAGACTCACTGGCCAGTCAGTCAGGCCTAAAAGGGGGACTCTAGGCTCAGCGAGAGATCCTGCCTCAAAAAAAAAGTAAGGTCGGGGGATTGGGGATTTAGCTCAGTGGTAGAGCGCTTGCCTAGCAAGAGCAAGGCCCTGGGTTCAGTCCCCAGCTCAGAAAAAAAAAAAAAAAAAAAAAAAAAGGTAAGGTCGAGATGTGATTAAGGAGAACTTGCTGAGCTGGGCAGTGGCGCACACCTTTAATCCTGGCACTGTGGAGGCAGAGGCAGGGGGATCTCTGTGAATTCAAACCTGGTCTACAATGCAAGCCAGGGCTACACAGAGAAACCCTGTCTCACCCCCCACTACCTCCCCCACACCATACACCATACACCACACACACACACACACACAAGGCTGCCACAGCAGAGGGCTGTCTGTGGAGGAAACAGAAGTGCTCCCACAGACTTACCGCCCTGAGTCCTGCCAGGGCAAGGAGGGCATGGGAGCTGGGCCAATGCTTCCCAACTGTAGGACCAACGGGGCGGCATAGTCAGAGCCCCAGGGCCCCTGCAACAGCTGCTGCAGGAGAACAGGGCTCTGCATGGCCCCAGAAGCCGTCTGCTCTATCAGGGGACATCAGGGGACGGGCAGAGAAAGTGACTGAAGCTGAAGCAACTGGGGAAGGTCTGGGGCTCAGGGCAAACACATGCTCAAAACCCGTAAGACCTTGCTTGGTTTGACTCCAGCACAGTCAGCACCACCAGAAGTCACCCCAGTCACCCCAGAAGTCAGCACCATAAACACTTCCTGACCCCTCACAGGGAGAGCATCTGAAGGGGAGTGTCGCCCACACCAGCTGACAGCTGGACCAGCCACCCACACAACATGGAGAGAACAACCGCACACGAAAAGCAGTGGGATCTGCAGTGCAGCCACTGACCCACAGCCATACCTCGTCATGGCCCAGCATGTTCAGCAGGAGTGAGACAATGTTTTTCCGGATGGCAGCATCCACTTTGGCGCCTGCACCCTGAATTACAAACCTGAGGGCCTGCAACATGGTGTCCCTAGGGAAGAAACGCACTGCTTTAATGAACCCCGGGCTCCCCGACTCCTGCCTTCCATCTGCTCCACATGGCCTGCAGACAGCCCTCCTGAGGCAGTGCCGTACCTTATACCTGGGTCCTCCACCACACGGATTCCATTGAGCAGCTCTGTAAAAAGGGGGTCCACCTTGATGTGGATGGAAATGAGTTTCCCTAGGGCATCCGCAGCCTTGAGGCGTACGCCCCGATTGGAGTCCTGCAGGGCTTTGGTGAAGGTGGTCTGAAGCTGGGGCAGGAAGGGCTTCAGGGCGATCCCGACCTGTGGGAGAATCGCCGTACAGAAGTCAGGACTCAGACATCAAGGTCGTGGTACACTGACCTTGAACACCGGTGAGCTAGCCAAGCTCGCCCAGCCAGGAACAGACCGCTCCAAGCAGAGAAGACCCAGGGACACGCAGGAAAATCTGCCTGGCTGCTTCCATCTAAAGCGGTGGCTCTCGCCCTTCCTCACGCTGTGGCGACCCCAGCAACACAAGCTATGAAATTCCCACTTCGTAGCTGTAATTCTGCTGTTACAAACGGTAACGTAAATCTGTGATGTGCAGTCCCCGTGACCCCCATGAGGCCGCAATGCCAGGTTGAGAACTGCTAACTTTCAGCTGATGAGTAGAGGAGGCCGTGGCCCTTCCGTGGCCCTGGTTGCATGAGGCTGCAGCTTGTCTGCAAGGACGAGAACTCCAGCTTCTCTGAGCGCACCCACAGCAGGCTCAGAGGCTGCACGGCTCTAAGGTCTGCTCACAGAGCTACAGCACGACTCGGCACTGAGCCCGCTCCGTGTGTGTCTATGGTGCATTCCCTCTGCCTCTAGAGGACATCACATGCCGGTCTCCTGCGAATAGGTTAGAATCCTAAAATTCCTAACTTACTCACCTTGCCCAGCAAGAGGCTGAGTGTCTCCAGCAGGGCCGCCTTCACACTCCAGCTGAACCGGTCCCCAAGGATGCGAATCAGAGGGCCAGTGATGCTGACCACAGAGGGCCTCAGGGCATCGGCCGATGTCAGGCGGATCACCAAGCCCAAGGCCTTGGCTGCTTCTTCCTTTTGCTCAGGACTGCCTGTGAGGACTCCTTCCCGTAGCACTGGAAGGATGGAGGTTACTCCCTGACAAGAGAACCAGAGCTGAGAGTCTAGTCTCAAACACCCCAGGCCTACAAATTCCCCACCCTCGGCAAAGCACTCCAGCAGCCATCTTCTCTCCAACTCCATGAGTCAATAACATGGCTGAGCCAGTCACTGCCAAGAGGGTGTGACCTGACTGGAGGGGAGAGGACCCGACAGGCTGATAACACGAGACGTGCACAGCCGCCACCCCCGACCACTCACTGGCTGTGGCTGAGACGCTTCATAGCTTAAACCAAGGGCATTGTGAGCCCGGTCTGCAGGGGGCGCCACAGAGCAGCACACTGTCTGTGACGGTGTCCCAGCACCGAACGATGGAGCAAGACAGACAGACTGGCGGCGGCTGCAGCGTCCTATACCCCAGGCCCCGGCTCACCTTCTTTGGAAGGCAGAAGCCCGGCACGTGCTCCCCTCGGCACTCGTTGCCTATGAAGCGGATTTCCTTATGGAATTCTTCGATCAGGGCCAGCTGGTTGCCGGCATCCAGCTTCTGTGAGGGTTGGGGGAAAGCACCAATGAGGCCGGACCTTCCTCTCGGGACACGGGGCAATGGGGGCGAGAAGGGCTGGCCTCGAGTCACCCGTGCTGAGGCTGGGTAACGGCAGCAGAGGCTCCATTTGGAACCATTTTACAAATCTCTGCAGCCTTCGGCCCCCTCAGGCACAGACCTGCAGTCCCTCCACTGGACGACTGAGGTGGGAACATCGCTTGAACCTAGGAGACGGACCCGGCACCCACAGACAGCAGAGGTCAGCAGCCTCACCTTAGTGATGGCGTTGAGAGCATCCCAGCTCTCCCCCAGAACCACAGGGCTGGAGTCATTGAAGAGGCGGATCAAGCCGGAGACCAGGCTGCGCAGGTGGCTGGTGTAGTCAGCCTTGGAGCGGGAGCAGTACATGTTGAGGATGATGGCGGCGGCCTGCCTCATGCCCACCTCAGGGCTTCGCGTGGCCTCCAGCAGATCCTCAATGATGATCCGGTGCCCAATGTCATCCTCTACCGAGAGGATCACAGCCTGACAGTTGGCCATCTCCTAAAACCACAGGGAACGTGTGCACTGAGCATGGAGTCTCCAAGTCAGCAGCCCTGGGAAGAGCTAGAGGAGCAGCCATGTTGTCGTACCAGCTGCTCGTCTGGAGTCCCAAGCTTTTCCTTCAGCGCTAACATGACTGCTGGGAGGATCACACCAAGGTGACGCGTCAGAGCATCGCCAGCCACAGATGAGAGGAAAGCCAGCACCCGGGTGTTGACAGGTGGTGTCGTCAGCTGGGGAACAGAGACAGTGTCATCCTGACAGCAATTACAGACTGGGGTCCAGGAGAAAGGACCAAGGGCCCCTCCCCACGCTCTCTAAGGGCCCCTCCCCCCTCTCCCCCCCACGCTCTCTAAGGGGCTCTCTAAGGGCCCTCCCCCTCTCCTAAGGGGCCCTCCCCCGCTCTCTAGGGGAGCCCCCCCGCTCTCTAAGGGGCCCCTCCCCACGCTCTCTAAGGGGGCCCCTCCCCACGCTCTCTAAGGGGCCCCTCCCCACGCTCTCTAGGGGAGCCTCTAAGGGGCCCCTCCCCCGCTCTCTAAGGGGCCCAGGGGCCCTCCCCCTCTCTCTAAGGGGCCCCTCCCCACGCTCTCTAAGGGGCCCCTCCCCACGCTCTCTAAGGGGCCAGCCCCCCCCAGGGGCCCTCCCCTCTCTCTAAGGGGCCCCTCCCCACGCTCTCTGGGGCCCCTCCCCCTCTCTCAGGGGCCCCTCCCCCTCTCTCTAAGGGGCCCTCCCCCCTCTCGCTCCCCCACGCTCTCTAAGGGGCCCCTCCCCTCTCTCTAAGGGGGCCCTCCCCACGCTCTCTAAGGGAGGCCACTCCCTGGCTCTGACCCGAGGGCCTGCTCCCACACATCTTGAAAGACAAAGGAGTACCTGAGCTCCTTGATTTACCTTGCCAGACCCACCATTGCACATGCACAGAAGGCCCTGGAATGGGGTGTGTGCGGTGTGTGGAGATTTACCTTGGGCACCAGATAGGGCAGCACCACACGGCTCTTAACGGCCATGACCTGCTTCAGACCATCCAGGGCGAATTCCGACACCTCCTCGTCATCCTGAGAGGAGCATGGGGAGGACTGAGGAGCTGGCTCCGACCACATCCCTGTTGCCAGGATGCCTCCCCCACTCACCTCCCATATTTACTTACTGTTCAAGGACAGGCACAAAGCCACATCAGATCTTGTGGCACCCACTCCCCTGCAGAGCCCAAATTCCTGCCATCTTTCGATCTCCCCTGTGTTTCGCTGTCGCACACAGTAAAGGCCACATTGGTCGGTGCGAGGGAGACCCACTCACCAGCTGCTTCAGCAGGAACGGGAGAATGTCCTCCAAAGCCTGGTGGCCAATGGTGGAGTGCAGCTGCTCAAAGGTTTTGGCTGCCGCCTCCCGGACCTCCTCCAGGGGATCACATAGTGCCTTCCGTGCCGTGGGCACAAGGGACTCAGAGAAATAGAGCACCTACAACAAGCCAAGCATGGGCATGTGGCCGGGCCCCCAGCTCAGCCAGATTCCCTGTGCTAGACCATTCTATCGACTCTGACCATGAAACTGAAGTACAAAAAGACAGAGAGCACCTGAGCAGCCCAGGAGCCCCTCACCGAGAGTTAGTAACTAAAACTTCACGTAATCGCTAAGTCCCAGTTGCTTCCTGTCTTCTACAGAACTCCACAGACCACAGCAGGAGCTCCAAGACCTGCCCTCCAGCTCTCTTGGAAAGACGAGTTCCTCAGTCTGACCTCTAAACCAAACGCTTCCTCTGCTAGAAAATCTTTAGTCTCCAATAGGCCTGGTGAGGGCTCTGTGCCCAGGAAACACGACCCTCCTGCCTCTGCCACCCTCCCCCAGAGAGGCGGCACGCACATGGAGTCTAACACACTGAGGGACGCAGTGAGGAGAGTCGTCTCCAGCTTCCTAAGGCCTCTTGCTGAGATTTTAGCTGAGGACACATTCTGCACACGGTGGGTAACGCACTGCTGGTGACTACACCCTCCAGAGTGAGCCATCCGCCCCCCACGGCTGCATGGGCTGCAGACCCTGTAAAGGTACTCACAGCATCCCGGCTGGTGGACTTCATGATCTCGCTGAGCCCGATGCACACGCCCTGCCTCTCATCGCTCTTCTGAGACCTTAGCCCTTCTTCGAGGATGGGGATGATCTCAGGGAGGATCTTCTCCCCCAGCTTCCGGACAAGATCTCCCAACGTCCTGGCTGCAATCTGTCAGCACAGAGGGAGTTAGCAGCACACCCAGTCTCTGCCAACCCAGGGAGCCCAGACAGCAATTCCAGAATGAGGCTCTGCAGCTCAAAGGCCACACCTGAGCGGCCACCTCCTTAGATGACACTGAACGCACAGCGAAAATGAAGCTACTGCTGCCTGCCACTGTGCACAGGCCTATGATTCTAGTGTGGGAGAGGCTAGAGCAGGGGACTGGCTGCCCTGAGTTCAAGGCCAGCCTCAGACAAAGATCCTGTCTAAACCAAACAAAAGAGAACAAAACAAAATGGGCAGGAAGATGGCTCAGTGCCAAGAGCCCTGACTCACTGCTCTTCTGAAAGACCCTTGTGTGGTGCCCAGCTCCAGGGGACCCAACACCCTCACTTGTCTTCTGTGGGCACCTATGCTCACGTCTATGTTCTCACACACAGACATTATCACTTACACATGATTCAAAAACCAACCAAACAACCAAACAACAGCTCTATCTTTAAGGCTGTGTGGTGGAGACCAGGCATGGTGGCCCATGCTGTAATCCAGCACTGGGAATGCTGAGGGAGGAGGACCGTGAGTTTGAGGTTAGCCTACACAATCCTTGTCCCAAAAATAAACCATAAACACTTACATAAACAAAACAGACCAGGTCCGTCTCACATGCATGCACAGCACAAGTGTCAGCCTTACACCCCACATGAAGCTCACCAGAGTGGACAGAAAGCCAGGCTTCCTGCTCAGCCAACACCTAGCCCAGTGCTTTTGCTCAAAAGGAACTAATTTGTAACAAACGACTTAAGGACAAAGATTAACTTTGGCTTGAGGCATCACACCAACTCTTCTTTAAAGCTGAATACACACTGGCTTACCAAGGCCAGCAACCGGAAGTGGGCCAAAGGGGACGAGCAGGGTGAATTCAGTCCAGCCTGGGCGCATCCTCCTCACACTGACCCTGTCTCTCTCCGCCCAGCCGGCTCACCTCACACAGCGCAGCTCCTCCCCATGGACCCCCCTCAGCTACAGTGGCCTGGCCCTGGCTTTCCCTAAGCCACGCACATCCTGCTCCCCACAGGGCCAGCGCAGCTGACACAGGTCGTCTGACAGGTCCCACTGAACGGCTGTCTTCGCTTTCCCACCTCCCCAGCTGGGCAGCGCTCACTAACTGTTCATCTTCAGACCACTTCTGAGAAGCGTCGGGACCTCTCTGGGCCACAGGTCTTACTGTAGGTGTGAGTGCTTGTGAGCTGCACTTGCCACAAGCACATCTGACACATGCCTGTGACTACCAGACTGATAAATACCTCATTAAAAGTGAGGGAGGTTCCTTTCCTTGCCACTGTGTTCATGAGAGTGGCCCCAGTGTGGCACATAGCGAGTATTTGCTGAATGGCTGAAGAACTAGTTAATGTTGCCCTGCTACATAGGGGACACCCACCCGTGTTCCCCTCTAGCTCCCCAAGCTCTGAGAGGACGAGCTTAGGGCTGGGGTGCGGCCAGGCCCAGCAAACTCACCGTTCTCTTATCTGCACACGTGCTAGCCAGGAAACCCAGCAGCAGACCAAAGAGAGTGGGCAGGATCTCTCGCAGGGTGCGGGGAGTGTTGGAAACGACAATCTTCCACACGTGAAGTGACGCCTGCCTCACCACCAGCTGGGTGTCTGAGCGGCCCATATAGAGCCCTGCCAGGACCCGGTTCCGCCGATCGACCCCCAGGGCCGTGATGATTGCCTGTGACCCACAGAGGGAGACAGAGAATACAGGGTGAGGCCTCCAGAGCATGGCGTCAGGGTTTGCACTCCATAGCCGTGAGCAAGAAGCCAGCGCCAGGCCCTCACCTTGTTAGACTGAGCAGTTCCAAAGTTATCATCCTCAGAGGCTGTTTCTGTGGTCATTTTCCCAGTGACCCCGGAGATGTGGAACAGGAGGTCCCCAAGGAGTTGAACAGAGCTGAACCTGAGGCCAAGAGCAGAGTCATACAGCCTCAAGGGACAGTGTTAGGGTAGGGTCCATTACTGCACAGAAGATGACTTCAAGGAAATGTACCGCAAACACCCATGGCAGCGATCTTAAGACAAGCATCATCTGGTCACAGATCCTTATGCTGTTGCTTCTTCCTTTATTTTTTTTGAGACAGGTTTCTTTGTGTAGCCCTGGCTGTCCTAGAACCCACTTTGTAGACCAGGTTGGCCTTAGACTCACAGAGATCCAGCCACCTCTACTTCCTGAGTGCTGAGATTAAAGCCATGCGCAACCACATCTGGTGCCTCACGCATTTTCTACTAGTGCTACTTCCGTCATGAGGAAAAGGACTGGACGCTATTCATCAGCGAGCACTTGCCCAACATGCAGAATACCCTGAGCTCAACCCCTGTACACCACACAGAGACACACACACACACACACACACACATACACCACATACACACACACACATACATGCACACACACACATACACACACACATACATACACACCCATACACACACACACACACACACACACGCACACACACGCATGCACACACACACCACACATACACCACACACACACACACGCATACACAAACACACACCACACACACCAAAACAGAGGATTAAACTTATTTTTAAAGTATGTATGGAGGCTCAGTGGTTAGAGCACTGGCTGCTCCTGCAGAGGACCCAGGTTCGGTTCCCAGCACCCACACGATGGTTTACAACCATCCATCATAACTCTAGTTCTGGAGGATCCAATGTCCTCTTCTGAAATCTTTGGCACCAGACACACACATGGTGTACAGACGCCATGGGAAAACATTCATGCACATAAAGTAGGTAACTTTTATAACATAGAAGAGCACGTATGATCCAGGCAGGACGGCACAGACTTCACACACACCCGTGTGCACATGCGCACACACCCCGCAGGGGAGGGATCCACCTCTGCTTCAGGAAACCAGGATGATAAAATGGCCACAGGCGACCTTGTGGAGAGCTGAGAGTTCTCAGCAACACGAACTTCTCAACTAGGGTTCCTAAGAGTTGGGGTGGGGCCACTTCTCACCGGATTCTCCAGAGGTCATCAAAGAGGCCTTGCTCCAGCTGGGGCAGCAGCAGGGCAATGGCTGTCTCAGCATACATGGAGATGACCCGCTGGCCGGCACGGAGGGCGGTGTCACGAACGAACTCATTCTCATCAGCCAGAGCCTAGACATGCAGAGGGCGGTCAGCCCGGGGCTTACTGAAGGGCAGGAAGGGATCCCTGCCAGCCGGCCCCGGTAGCTCGGGAGAACAGTAGTGTCCTCCTGTCTTCCTCCCTCCCCAGCACTGTCACTGGTACCTACTTTGAGGATACAAGGGATGATGGGCCCCACATAAGGGGTAAACTTGTCCCCAAAGGTGATAGGCAGGTAGTTGAACATCATGATGTAGCCGTCTCGGACATGGGGTGCGATGTCCACTTTGCTGGCAGTGGCCACAATTTCTGGCATCAATTTTTCCAACTTCTCTACTCCTAAGCCAGCCATTACCTCAGCCAACCCTGAAGGACAAGGATGAAATCAACCACTGGACCCAGAAGCCCTTCAAGGGCTCCCTGTCCGGCCTCTGGGCTTATTCTGGTCTCACCTTGGGCAGCGCCTGAGCGGTCCACAGAGCTCTGCTCATATGTCAGAGTCTCCATCAGCCACGGCAGCAAGTCCTCAAAGCACGACTCTCCCATGCCCTTCACCATGGCCCCGAGAGCCTTTGCAGACACTGTGCGCACCTGTCACATAGGCCACAACAGACATGGATGGAGATATGGCTCAGTGAGGACCACGAAGAAGCAGGAAGGACCCAGCCTTCTTCCCTTCGCTTGAGAGACACACATGTGACTTGTGCGGGAGTTTCCAGGAAGGAATTTTCCAGATACTGGGCTATGCCCATACGCACCTCAGGGACAGGGTCCAAGAGTGAAGCTTTCAGGCCAGGTGTCACACTGGGCAGGTAAGGAGCCAAGTCCTGTAACAACACAAGACACTGGTTCAGGGAGAGGCCCGACCCCTGTCTTCTCCAGGCCCTGCTCCACTGTGGACCCTGACACCGGCATTCTGACAACAGAGAGAGACAGGGAGGGCCTCACGGCTCACAAAACATCTGGGTAACTGGATAAGACACCTCTTCTGAGCACCTCCTTGAAGGCTTGGCACAACTGCTCAGGGAAACACACAAGCCCAGTCCAGCAGAGCCTTCCAGCTCTTTCTTGGGAGCACTGCCCGGGATCCTCAGGAAATTACTTCTGGAACTTTGCTGTCAAAATCTCACTGTCCTCTTTTCTTTCTTTACCTTAAAATGTTTATGGCTTGATGAGGCGCATTCAGATTTAGGGAATAATCTTCAAAGCAGAAATGCCTCATGGGACACTGGCAAGGTAGCTCAGTGGGTAACGACACCTGCTGCCTGGTGACACATAGAAGAGAACCCACTCCTTCAAACTGTCCCTTGGCCTCCATATGCACACAGGTGTGTGCCCATAGACTGTGTTAAAATGTAATTTAAAAATAAAAACTCAAACTAAAACTGTTAGGCATGGTGGTGCCCACCTGTAATCCCAGCAAGTTCCAGAAGAGTCAGGACTACTTAGTAAGACTCTGTTAAAACAAGAGGAGGTGTGTGTGTGTGTGTGTGTGTGTGTGTGTGTGTGTGTGTGTGTGTGTGTGTGTGTGTGTGTGTGTGTGTGTGTGGGGGGGGGGGTGGGCAGTGGGGTGGGGTTAACAGATGGCTCAGCAGTTAGGAGCACTGTCTGCTCTTCCAAAGGACCTGGGTTCAATTCCCAGCAACCACATGGCAGCTCACAACTGTCTGCAACTCCAGTTCCTGGGGATTTGACATCTTCATCTAGACATACATGGAGACAGAACACTAATGTTCAGAGACAGAGACAGACAGACAGGCAGACAGAAAGGGACAGACAGACAGACCTACTGTAATAGCTTTTTTTTTAGATAGAGCCTCACTATGTAGCTCTGGCTGGCCTAGAAATCACTCTATAGACCAGGCTGGCCTTGAACTCAGAGTGCTGAGATTAAAGATCCATGCCTCTATGTCCAGCTTGCAATTGCTCTTAATAGGAGAAAACAAAAGCAGCCCACCATGGGGTACTCTATAACAAATAACGTACATACATTATGGCACACAGACTTACTATACAAGACTACAACACTACACAGACTTCTACAACAGGAAATAATGTTAACAATGTAATTGTTCTCTCTCCCCTGCTGTCTTGAGACAGGGTCCTGCTATGTAGCCCTGGCTGCCCTAGAACTTGCCCTGTAGACCGGGCTGGCCTTGAACTTGTGGCCACCCCATGCCTCTGCCTCCTGGGTGCCAACTGGAAACGCATACGCCACCACACCGGCCCATACTGTGAGAACAACAACTGTAACAGTTCGTATTTGAAGGAAGCCTGGGGCCTTTTGTTGTTACTTTTCTGATATTCTTCCTGAGACATCGTCTTCCATGAAATGCATACCAGTCTTAGTCCCAGCGCTCAGGAGGCAGAGGCAGGCAGACCTCTGAACTCGAGGCCAGTCTGGTCTGCAGAGCGAGTTCCAGGACAGCCAGGAGCTATAGAGAACGCCGATCTTGGGAAACAACAGCAGTGTTTTGTGTGTTGCTGTTTTCCCTGCCATCCATGCCTGTGCACAATGGAAGAGGGCACGGAGTTCCCTGGGTTGAAGTCGGATGTCTGTGAGCTACCCTAGGATACTGGGAATCGAACCTGGGTCAGGGCTCTTAAGTGCTAACAGTGATTCTCAGCCTTCCTAATGCCAGAAGAGGGCATTGGATCCCATTACAGATGGTTGTGAGCCACCAAGTGGTTGCTGGGAATTGAACTCAGGACCTCTGGAGGAGAAGCCAGTGCTCTTAACCACCGAGCCAACTCACCAGGCCAAGTGTAAAGTTTTTTTAATTTCTTAAATTATCTGAAATAGAAATAACTCCACTTTATCTTCTGGTTACTGCGGCAGAGCTGTGGTGGGTGGTGAAATCACCAACACACATGCCTGGACAGAAGCACGAGCTCCAGTCAGAGACGCTCAATGAGAAAGTCGCAGCTGCTGGGCGAACACTCCTGAAAGGCGGCAGGGGAGCAGGCCCAGAGACAGACCCCCGCTAGGACTCAGCTAGTAGTCCTTGAACCACTGCACTCTGGAAAATGAGAAGAGTTTCACCTCCCACCCTCAATGTCCCAGGATTGATTCCCTGCAAACCCAAGCAGAGACAATGCCCGCATCCATCGCGTCTGACCTTCTGGTCTGTCAGGGAGTACATGTTGCCAATAATCTGCGCAGCCATCTTGCGTGTGTCTGTGGAGCGGTCCTGGAAGGCTCTCTGGACAATGGGCATGATGAGTGCCAGGGACGGGGCGTCAATGAAGTGGACAAACTTGGTGTCCAGCAGGGTCTGCAGGCACTTCTGAGTCTTCCTCGATGGGTCCGTCAGGGCGTCCAGCAGGACCGGGGCAATGGCTGCATGTCACAGGAAGACAGACACTGGTTTGTACAAGTCTAGGAAGTGGCAGAGCCTTGGGAGGGCAAGAAGGGTGAGAGCAATCTCTGCGCCACAAGCAGCACAGGGGGCAGCCAGCACCCTCTGCCTGGGAATGGGCTGGTCTCAGCAAGACGAGCTGCAGCCTGTGCCAAGCTTCCTGGGTGTTAGGGGCAATCTGCAATCAGTAACCAAATGGTGATTTCATGGAAAACAAAAACTAGAGTTTTAAGACAAAGAAGACCCAAGAGCCAGTGATAAAAACAAAGCACTCAGTACTTAGAGCGGCTGTGGCCAAGAGCAGACAAAATGACCTCTCAGGCAGGCAGCCCTGCAGGACTCCAGGAAGTCCTCAGGAGCTCAGACGGGTTAGCCACTCTACACACGCATCAGTCCACAATAAGAGACTAATAACCTACTTGTAAAACAAACAAACGGTATGAACAGACGATCCTAACAGCAGACAATGACAGGAGAACATGTTCAAGTCACTGAATCTTTGCCTTTAGGCAAACCGAAACCACACAGACAGACAGGAGGCAGACAGACTGGTGTTCAACGCCAGCCTGGTCTACATAGTGAGTTTTAGGTCAACCAAGGCTACAGAGCAAGAACTTCTCTCAAACAAACAAAACAAAACAAAACAAAACCAAACAAACAAACAAAAACACACACACACACACACACACACACACACACACACACACACACACACACACGAGATGCCATTCAAACCTCTAGGAATGAGTAGAATAAAAAAGGTAACAGGTTGTATTTATATATTTGTACACAGAGAGAGAGAGAGAGAGAGAGACAGACAGACAGACAGACAGACAGACTGACAGACAGACACAGGCAGGCAGGCAGAGTTAAGAATAATAATAAAGAAAATAAGCCACCATCTTGAGAGTGAGAGCATGGAGGGGCTGAGTGGGGGCTGCTGGAGGATGGAGTAGGGAAAAGTGAAGCAACTTTAATTTAGTTAACAAAGACTTAAAAAGAGAACGGAGCTGGCACGGAAACCCTCACACAGCCTGCTGCAGTGTCAGTGGCACACGTGTGTGCACGCACAACAGCTAATAAATAGATGCAATAGTTTTAAAGTTTAGCGACTCTCACTACCTCTGTTCCTACGCTAGGAAGCCCCAGAGGCACGGTCTGCACAGCGTTTACACAGGCTCACGGCAGCATTGCTGCTAACAAAGACACGCAAGTAACAACAGGCTCAGCCGTGAAAGGCACAAGACACCTGTGTTTGCATGGACACAGACGAGTCCGAAAATATGCGGTGTAAAAGAAACCAGACATGAAAGGTCAGACATGACTGACGGGAAGTGTCCAGAAGAGAGAGAATCTAGACCAGTACTATCCAAGCATCGGGTCTGGGGGAATTCAGAGTGGCTGCTGGGACCTGAGCATCTTTACAGGGTGACAGTCAGGGGTGGTGGCTACACAATGCCACGAGCACACCAAACACCCTGACCTGTACAGTTCACAAGCAGATTTTACACAATATAAACCATACCTCAAATGGCATAAAATGATTCTGTGCCTGAGAAGCCCCAGGACTACTGGGCCCTTCAAAGTGGGACAGAGACAGAGACAGTCCGGGCCAGCAGCTGTGGGGGAAGAATGCTGGTCAGAGGGTAAAAATTCCATTTTGGCTGGATGATCATCTTCTGAGGATATGAGTACAGCATACTTTGCTAATATTCTGTTAAATATTTGAAATTTGTTGAGAGGGTAGATTCCAAATGTAATCATCATTAAAGAAACTATGAAAAGTGACAGGTATGTTAGATGTTAGTCAGTCTGCTGGGGACCATTACACACACACACACACACACACACACACACACACACACGCACGCTTGCCCACTGTGGGGGCTCACACCCATTACCTCACAGCTGGAATCCCAGCACAGGGCAGATTAAGGAAGGAAGGCTTCCAGGAGTTTAAAGCCAACCTGGGATGTACAGGGAGCTCCAGGCCGGCCTAAGCTAGAATGAGCCACTGTCTCAAAATAAACAAAGCAAACCTAAATAAAACAATGTGTGTGTAAACACACAGCTTTTCCTAACAACGCGGCCTCAAAGGGTCTGGAAAATTTTAGGTAAATCTTAGAGGCCAGAAAGCCGTTCATGGTGTGTGTGTGTGTGTGTGTGTGTAGAAGACATGTGACATGAAGCAAGGAGTCAATACTGGGGACAAAGTTCCCAGTGGGCTTTTAAGAGTGCAGAAACGGGGGCTGGAGAGATGGCTCAGAGGTTAAGAGCACTGACTGCTCTTCCAGAGGTCCTGAGTTCAAATCCCAGCACCCACATGGTGGCTCACAACCACTGTGATGGGATCCAATGCCCTTTTCTGGTGTGTTATATACATAAAATAAATAAATCTTAAATGAAAAAAGTCAAAAGAAAAGAAAATGTCAGGCACGTGTCTCAGACCTATATCCCAATATTCAGGAGGTTAGATCAGTAGAGCCGCCCCAAGTTCAAAGCTAGCCTGGGCTACATGGTGAGACTCTGTCTTAAAACTTAAAAAAGAAAAAATAAATAAACAAACCAATGTCTGAATTCCCCATGAACTACACATGTGCTTTATCAGGGACAGAGAGGTGTGCTCGGACCTCTTGCCATGAGAGCACCTGGAAAATCCCCCCCTGCAGTTTACCCTGCGGTGTTCACTTAACATCACCATCGTGAGCCTAAGAACCGAAGCCCTTCCTTCTCACTGTGACAATGGACTCCCTCGTCACCCTCTAGCAAGGAAAGCTCTTCTGGGAAGGAAGGAAGGAAGCGGAAGGAGGGGAGAAGATGGAAGACAGGAAACAGAAAAGGCAGACACTGGGAGAAACAAAGTCCAGTCCTCTGTCCATCCCTTACAATCAGATCACTGCACTGGAAGGCAGAGGCACTGGATCTCTGGTTTGAGACCATCCTGATCTGCACAGTAAGATCAGCCAAGGCTACACAGCAGAGCCTACACCAAAGACAAAACAAAACAGGACAGACAGACAGACAGAAAGCTGGGATGCAGGGAGGGAGCAAGTCACTGAATGCTCTTGCAGAGCACCCAAGGTCGGCTCCCATACCAGGAAGCTCACCTCCACCTGAACCCCGCTCTAGAGGGTCCGACCTGTGGCCCCCACAGTGCTCCTGTGCACATATCCACACACAGACACACACAGAAATGGACATTAAATCAGGAAAATAACAACAGCTAGGCACGTGCACACACTTATCATCCTAGTACTCATGGGCCAGAGGCAGGAGATTGGCACATTTGAAGCCAGCCTGGGCTACGATGAGACCATATGACAAAACAAAACCACAACTGGACACATAGCTCAGGTTAGACCACCACCTCACATGGGCAAGGCCCCGTGTTCCACACTTGTCTCATTTCCTGGTGACACACGTATAGTGACTTGATGCTGAAGTGCCCTTAGCAGCACCAACACTCTGAGCTGCCAGGCAAGGTGCTGGCTGGGTTCTGTTGCCAGCCTTCAGCCTCTGTCAGCCCTCAGAAAAACACACTATGGCCGGGCTGTACCTCAGGTGGCAGAGTGCACGCCTAGCACATAAATCCTGGGCTCGGTGCCCAGCACCGTCTAACGGGGTGAGGTGGGACATACCTACAACCCCAGGACGTGGGGGCTAGAAGCAGGCAGATCAGAAGGTCACAAGCGTCCTAGGACACTAGGGGATACACACAGGCCAACAGCACTAGAGACCGACCATCACAGGAAAGAACACATTGGGGCCAATGAGACGGCTCTGTGGTAAAGGCACTTGCCACCAAGCCTGAACTGAGTCTGATGCCCAGGGTGCACACAGTGGATGGAGATCAATTCTCATTGGCTGTTAACTCCCACTGTGCACTTGTGTCTACATACATATATACATACAAACTGAAACAATAAATATAATTACATTTTTTTAATTAAAAAAACTGGTTAATCCCTTTCCCTGAAGGAATTCATAAGAGAAAGCTGCATGGAAACCAGGGTTTTAGATGGTGCTGATGGGCTCTGAGCTGCCAGGGAGGTTGGAGAGCACAGGGGCTCTCAGATCCAGCTACTCCTGAGCCAATGACTTGGTGTCCCTAACCATGAAGCCAGTGACATGCTCCAGACTAGTGCAAGAACAGACTGCTTCCAAATTTCCTTCCACCGTTGTCTACCTAATAAAAGGGCTTCCCAATAGGGAAGGTGACTTCAGCATGGGTGTACCTGTCCTCAGAGGGCGACAGTAAGCTGACAGTCCTGAGCGTCCAGGAGAAGGACAGAGGGGTACAGCCAGAGTAAGCAGCCCCACAGGGAAAGCATACCGAGAATCTCCGGGTTCCTGATGACAGAGCCGATCTGCCTGAGGGCTTGCTGCCCAGCCTTCTGCACCTTGACGTGGGAGTCTGTCAGCACCTCTGTCAGCTTGGGCACAATGTTGGGCAGGCAGGAGGACAGCTGCTTAGGTGCACAGTACGCCATCGCCCCGAGCAGCTCTACTGACCCTGCAGTCAGAAGACAGGTGTGCAGCCCTGAGCCAGCAAGACACCATGCTGGGCATGGGGGAAGCCACACCAGCTTGCTTCCCTGAAGATCCCTCAGTCCCTGGAGAGAGGCCTACTGCTCTGTGGGGCTCAGGGGAAGAGCAGGTAGCATAGTGTAGAGACAATATCAGGATGGGTGTCCGGGTTGGTTTACTGTCAACTTGGCACAAGTTAAGAATCATTTAGTAAGAGGAATTATCATTGAGAAAAATGCCTCATAAAATTTGCCCATAGGTGAGTCTTAGCACATGTTCTTAATTAGTAATTGATGGGGGAGGGCCCAAGCCATTGTGGGTGGAGCCACCCCTGGGCTGGTAGTCCTGGAATGTACAAGCAAACAGTCAAGCAAGCCGTGGGGAGCAAGCCAGTAAGCAGCATCCCTCCATGGCCTCTGCATCAGCTCCTGCCTCCAGGTTCCTGCCTGAGGCCCCTCATGATGGACAGTGATCCCAAGGTTCTTTGGGCCACAGGGCATATCACAGAGGAGACCTAACCAGGGCACAGGAAGACCTAGCTTGGCCCTGCAGGTGTTGCAAGGGTTAAGTTACTGGACTCCTCTGGCCTCAGGCTCCACATCCACAAACAAGGAGACCATTCTTATCTGTGCTGTGTGAACCTGTAAGGCAAAGCCTGGGGAACAGAAGGGAGGCTATGTAGAAAGGGCCCAGGCCCTGACCTTCCCTACCAGAATCTGCTTCTATCTGTTTTAGAAGGTTCCAGATCATGGCGTTCAAGCTCAGAGCGCCAGAGCTGTGGCTTCCGTGGGAAGCCTGTTCAGGAATCAGAGCACTACAGACTTTGCCGTGTCCATACAGGAGCTGAGACTTGATACCTACTGAGGGTGGTTTTCAGAACGGGAAGTTAAGACAACGGAGGGGGAGTGGCCTCACCAGCTTTGGTCCTCCAGGACTCCTCCTCCAGGGCAGCTAACAGGGACGGGAGCACCAACTTCACACCATGAGCACTCAAATTGCTCATCACAGCTTTGGCACAGTCATCTGCAGCCTCAAAGAGGAGAGAAGACATTCAGGGGCCTCCTTGTCTGGGCCACCATTGAGGCCTGACACTAACTCTCGTGTCCCCACAGTAACCAGGACTGCAGTTTTGTCAGACCCTGTGCGCACGTCCAGAGGGACAGCATATCTTACAAAGCTTCAGCACTAGGAACTAGAGGTGGCTCTGTGGTTAGGAGCACTTGCCTGGGCCGGACAGTGATGGCTTAATCCCAGGACTTCAGAGGCAGAGGCAGGCAGATCTCTGAGTTCAAGGCCAGCCTGGTCTACAGGACAGCCAGGACTATACAGAGTAGCAACTTGTTTAGCGATCATGAGGACAGGAGCTTGGATGCTAGGACCACGTAATAAGCCCAGGACTCCACACATGTGTCTATATGAAGGGTGATCCCTTTGCTGGGGTTTGCCAGCTTCCAGCCTAGCTGAGAAAATATAAGCGCCCAGTTCAGGGAAAGGCCCTGTCTCAAGAGGACCAGGTGAACAGTGACAGAGGGCATCTGACCCCTCTCCTAGCTCCTGGGATCTGCCTGTGTGCTGCGCCTCTCTCTCTCTCTCTCTCTCTCTCTCTCTCTCTCTCTCTCTCTCTCTCTCACACACACACACACACACACACACACACACACACACACACACACACACACACACAACAAATAAAATCTTCAATGCATTAGGGCGGCAGAGAGAAATTCATAGCAGTAACCCAGGTAGGAGCTGAAGGGCCTCGGGCAGCAGGGGCTAGAACCCACCTTAGACACCTCCCTGACCAAGCCTGCCTAGGAGCAGGTCCCTTCTGCCTCCAGACTTACCTCTCGTACGTACTGATTGCCATCTCCAAAGCACAGCAATAGATGGGGCAGCACGTGGACCACATAGGGCTCGAAGAGCTTCCCCAGCATGGTGCAGAGCATCTCGAAGGCAAACAGAGCTCCTAGGAAGGGGATGACAGGCAGTGCTGAGAATGCAAGCGTGGTGTGCCACCGCCTGACTCAGTGCTCGGGCGGGGATGTGGCAGACTGACAGTGTGACAGGATGTGGCAGAGTGTGACAGGGTGTGATGATGTGTGACAGGATGTGGCAGAGTGTGACAGGGTGACAGGATGTGGCAGTGACAGTGTGGCAGTGTGACAGGACGTGGCAGAGTGTGACAGGGTGACAGAATGTGACAGGGTGTGATAGGATGTGGCAGAGTGTGACAGGGTGTGACAGAGTATGACAGTGTGAAGTGTGACAGAGTGTGACAGTGTGACAGAGTATGACAGTGTGAAGTGTGACAGAGTGTGACAGGGTGTGACAGAGTATGACAGTGTGGTGAAGTGTGACAGAGTGTGACAGTGTGACAGTGTGGTAGAGTATGGCAGAGTGTGACAGGGTATGACAGAGTATGACAGTGTGGTGGGGTGTGACAGTGTGACAGGGTGTGACAGAGTGTGACAGTGTGGTAGAGTATGGCAGAGTGTGACAGGGTGTGACAGAGTGTGACAGTTTGACAGTGTGGTAGTGTGACAGAGTGTGGCAGAGGAGAAGGCAGGGGAGTTTCCATCACTTTGTAGTATATTCAACTGGCAAAGCCTAGCTTCTCTCAGCTAAGGGGCTTTACTAGAAATTCGAAAGCTGGCAGGGGAACAAGCTTATAATCCCTGCACTCTGGAACCTGAGGCAGGAGGATTACCAAGTTGTAGGCTGTGCTTGTCAACTTATGGAATTCTTAGCTTGAAATGTGAACATAGGAAAGGCCGCCCAGTCAGCAGCAGAGTAGCCCACCTAGGAGGAGAGCATAGGAGGAGAGCAGTCCGCCTAGCATAGGTGAAGCCTGCAGTTCACCCAAGCAGTGCAGGCCAGCCCTACCATGGACAGGGCTGGGACGGTCACACACGCCCTCCCTTTCTCTGCTGCCACCTTCTGTGCTGTCAACACTGGGCTCAGGGACACCCACCCTCTCGCCTTCGGAAGTTCTTCTTGTCCTGGATAGCATCGGTGAGCGCAGCCATCATTTCCTGCTGCTTCAGGGAAAGGATGCCCAGGCCTTTCACCAGGCCGGCCAGCCCGTACGCGGCCCCCTTGCGCTCTGCGTACTTGTCTGACTCCAGCAGCTGCTGCATGAGCCGCTGAATCATGCCCCCAGCGTCCTCCTTGACGGCAGGCACAAGTGGCGGTAAGCAGCTGGCAACTGACTCCTGGACCTGTGGGAGCAAGCGGCCTGTCCCATCAGTGACTGCGGCTCCTGGTGGGCTCCGCCCTAGGGCCAGCTCGTGCCCAGTCTCACTGCTGCATTGTCACACATCTCCACAGTGCAGCCATCAACAAGAGCAGCCACCCTACATACAGCGCTGTTTCTGACTGTGGTTCACAACCTTTACATGGGACTACATCATAAATCAATGTAGGTGCTGTGAGACATTAGGAAACAGTAAAGATTTCTGAATGTACAACAGCCAAAAAATAATTAAAAAAAAAAATCAAACACTAAGACTGAGGTGTTCCTGACTAAGCTCAGGAGTGTGGCTCTGGTGACTTCGCTGCAGCCTTGGTCTGCACACACAAGTGCACCTTATATCGATCGAGTGTGCTGCTGTCACACCAATGGCGGCGAACACTGCTCAGCCCCTCAGCTCACACTGAGACCACTGTGTGTCAGAATGGCAGTGTCTCACTGTGCGTACAAGGTTTTCTGTGCTTAGAGAACCACCATGGCATAGACACACAAAACTAGAAACTTCTAATGTTTCCTCTCGTGGCTCCTCGGTGTGTCAGTACTACAGCTGTGGATCCACTGTGTTAGAACACTTAATTTATAAAGCTGTTGCAGTCAGGAGTCAGGAGTGGGGGCACACGCCTTTGATCCCAGCACTTGGGAGGCAAAAGCAAGTGGATCTCTATGAGTTCAAGGCCAGCCTGGTCTACATCAGGCCAGCCTGGTCTACATCAGGCCAGCCAGGGCTACACAGTGAGACCCTCATCTCCCCCACACCCCCCAAATTGATTGCACCCATGACTTGAGTTTCATAAAAAAAATTACTCTATGAATTTTGGCTTGGGGTTAAAACAGAGTTTCTGATTCCCAATTAGATATCTATCTAAAAGGGGAGGCAGAGGGAGAAGGCTCAGCCAAGTAGACAGGCTTTGCCATCCAGCACAATGACCCGGGTTGCATCCTGGGAACCCACATGGGGGAGACCCTACCCCTGCAAGTGTCCTCTGACCTCCACACACACTGACACATGTGCCTCCTCCCACATAAGTTAATAAGAAAAATGTCATTTTAAAATACGTGTGCCTGCTACTTTGTACCATGTATTTATGCACAGTAGCACTCTCAGCACTGACCACACAATCAGAAATCAACTCCGACTAAGTCCTACATTCTAAGTAGTATCAACTACGTAGGCAAAATATGTTTAGAAGTAAATAAGCACCCCACCTCGTTAGTATGCAAATGTTTCCAACTCTATTAAACAATAACATCATACACAAAGAACTATTCTTAGACGTTATGGATTATTGCTGCTGACGCTGGGTCTGCACTTATTTTACAGACACGAACACCCAGCACTGAGTAAAAAGGGCTGTGACACAAAGTTAGGAAACCCCAGTTGAAACCAAGAGTGAGGCCCAAGTGGTGGGGAACCGGGGTCCACCTGGTTCACAGCGTGCTATGGTGCAGAGCCTGGTTCCCCGCCTGGCAGCATGCTATGGTACAGAGCCCGGTTCCCCCACCTGGCAGCGTGCTATAGTACAAAGCCTGGTTCCCCGCCTGGCAGTGTGCTATGGTACGGAGCCTGGTTCCCCGCCTGGCAGCATGCTATGGTGCAGAGCCTGGTTCCCTGCCTGGCAGCGTGCTATGGTACGGAGTCTATATAAAACTATCCCATCTCCTAGTTCCGACACCTAGCAGTGTCACCAGGGAATTGTGCTGAGCCTAAGGACACCAGATCCAGGCCAGGAGACAGGTACACTGAATACCACCCTCCAGCCACAGAGCACCAGGGTGCAGCTGCCTAAGCGGAGCCCTTAGGCGGGTCAGACTCTGATCCTCCATCTGACAACTCTGAAACTGTTTCCAACTGTGACTTTCATGAGGGCACGCAGGGGTGTGAAAGATCCAATATGTCAATCAAGGGATTACATATAAATGCATGGTTTTCAGATAGGAGGAAAAGAAAAATGGTTTATAGCACGGTTCAGAGAGGCCTTCAAAGTACCTGCTGAGAAGGTGTGGAGAGGGCGGCAATGAGCTTGGCAACAATGGGTTTCACTTTGGGGTCACTCTTGTCCAGGTGCTTGGCCAAAGAGCCCATCAGGACCACCACACTCTGTCGCACGGCGTCGTAGCTGGCATCGTTGGGCGCGTCCTTCAGGAACTCCTCAAACACGGGCAGCAGTGAGTTGACATTCTCCTAAAGGGCAGACCCAGAGCCACAGCATCAAAACCACAAGCAGGCTTGCTGCTGGGGCTGGCGATGCTGGCCGCTGACCAGGCCTCCCAGCAGGCCCACAGCAGAGCCCTAGGGTTCCCTCCTCTCAGGGTCTGTGGAACAAACGAAACTCCCCAGCAGGTGCTGGTGCCCTGTCAGACATGCCTCCCTCTGTCATCTGCTCAGTCCCAGCTCCCCAGCTGCTGCACCGGCTCACCTTCCCATGGGCATTGAGTGTGGCAAGCGCTGCATCTAACATGCACTTCCGCACATCTGGGTTTCGGTCATTGAGGGCATCCGGGACAAAAAACTGAAAGAGCGGCTTCACCTGAGAGCTATCCAAATACTGTGAGAGCTTGTTCAGGGCCAAGGCCAGGCCACACCTAGGAAAGAAACAGCTTGTAGGTTGACAAGGGTCACAGCCAAGGGCACCCCATGGGGGTGGAGGACAATAGCAAACACAGCTTTGGGGCAGGGAGCAGCACGCAACCCACCATGAAGCAACTGCCCCAAGGTTCTGAGCAAGCCACCTGTGCGACACACAGACCCTGTGCCTCCGTCCCGACTAGGAAAGACAGTGAGCATCCGAGCCCCTTAGAGGAAAAGTCTCCATGCTATTCCCAGCTGATGCTCTGGTGTGGCAAAGAAATACAGTAGATGGTTCCGTACAGCACATGTCCTAGCACACAAAGCCATGCAGGATGGAGAGTGCAGGGTGCTGGCTGTTTATGTCAACTGGACATGGCTAGCATCATTGGAGAGAGGGACCTCAACTGAGAAAATGTCTCTAAGTTTGGGTTGTAAGCAAACTGTAGGGCACTGATCAATGGGGGTGGGCCTAGTTCATGATGGGCGGAGTCATCCCTGGGCTGGTGGTCCTGGGTTCTATAAGAAAGCAGGCTGGGCAAGCCATGGGGAGCAAGCCAGTAAGCAGCACCCCTCCACGGCCTCTGCATCAGCTCCTGCCTCCAGGTTCCCAGCCTGCTTGAGTTCCTGTCCTGACTTCCTTTGGTGGTGAACAGCAGTGTGGAAGTGTGAGCTGAATTAACCCTTTCCTCCCTGAGTTGCTTTGGCCAGGGTGTTCATTACAGCAATGATAACCCATTCAGGAGGCTAGTCTACTATCTCATGAGAGCCCACTCTAGGTGACAACTGTCTTCCTCCAAGGTCATACTTGCTCCTACTCTCCTACCTAGCCCTCCAGCTACCACTGCTATTAACATCTGCTGAGCACATTTTACACTGCTAATGTGCTGGGGCCAGTGATTTTCCTGGCAGGTTCTAGATGTGCGTCCCACCCACCGGTCAGGAAACAAGACTGGGAAACAGAAGGCAGATGTCCAAGGGTGCAGAATGGTGTGGTGGAGCCAGCACTGACCCAGACAGTCTGATTCTCCCCCTGCTTTAACACCAGGACACTCCGCCTCCTTGCGGCAGGTGCATCTCAGAAAGCCTAGACGCAAGACCAAGCAGGGCTTTACCTGGCTTCCCACTGGTCTGGAGGGGATTCTGAAATCACTCGGCCCAAAGCATCCAGCACTGGGGGTGGCCGCTGCAACAGACAAGAAGCTAAATGCCCAGCAGTGCTCTCCCTTGCCCGAGGGGCAGACAGACCAATGGCCTGGCCCCTGACCATAAGACAAACGGAACATAAGCCCACCCACCCGCCTACCCTGCCCCAGTCACTCACATAGAGCTTCTCCTGGTAGATCTCCATGAGCCTGCCCATAACCTCTGCTGCTTGCCGCTGGTATCGTGCCACTGCCTGCGAAAGGGCTTCAGCCCCAGCCTGCCTCACAGCAGCCTCGTGATAGATCACATCATCGATCAGCAACGAGCAGAGATCTGACTGCAGATCGAGGCCCATGGTCGACCAAAGCCTGCAGCAAACCCAAGTTAGGACTGGGTAAGCAAGGGCCTGCGGTGCGTCCCTTGCGCTCCCACCAGAGGGACTGTCACCTCTCAGCCAGCTTCCGTATCTCCTCCTCCTTGTCAAACTTCACAACCCAGAGTCTCCGCAGCAGGTTCAGGCCGTTCTTCTCATCAGTGTCAGGGGCTGGCAACACCAGGTGGAGCTCCATCAGCCCCTGCGAGGACGAGGGATCAGACCGTGAGGTTTGACATCTCAGGAGCATGCGCCCTGCTTCCTCACGTCCTCATCCCAAGCACCACCATTAGCTGCATGTAGCTCTTGCAGGGAAAGCAGTTCAGACTGGAAACACTGTGCTCACGGCCACTACGCCAGACAGCACAGGGCGAAGCATCCTGACCGCTGCCGCAGCTGGACAGAGCTGCTCTAAACAGTGCTGGGAATCAGCTCAACTGCCGAACTGCCCAGCCTCCTCAAACAGACTTTTGGGGGACCTAGGAATGCGGCTCAGTGGTTCGGAGCTTGTGCCACACCCCAACCCAGCACTTTTTGTGTACAGAATTGATGGTGTACAGTGGGAGAAATTTGTTTAGTTTCTTCTTAGACAGGGTCTCACTATAACTGTTCTGGCTGTCAAGGCTGGCCCAGAACTTACAGAAATCCACCTGCCTCTACACCCCAGATGCTGGGATTAAAGGTGTGAGCCACCAGAGCAGGCTTACGAACTTTTTGATGTAAACATTACTAATTTAACTCTAAACATGATAGACAAGAGCTCGAATGGTGCCTGTTGAATGAATTAAAATACAGAGGTCATCGCACTGCCATTATTTGTCCCGTATTTTACCAAGGGCCAGGGTCAGGAGGAGGAAGAAACCAAGCCTAAAAGCCATCAAAAAAGCTAAACTGATGCGGAGGGCTGAAGAACGCACTAATCCTGTCAGGTAGGTCAACCTGAGAGGATCTAGAATCCCCTGGAATATGGGCCACTAGGCAAGCCAGTGAGGGGTCATTTTGATTAGGTTAGTGATGTGGGACCTGCCCCCCATGGGTGGCACCATTCCCTAGGCAGGGAGCCTGGACTCCGGATAACTGGAGGAAGCAGGCCGAGCACAGGCAAGCATGTATCCACTGCTCGCTTTTTCTGACGGCATATGCAATGTGATTCCAAGCTCCTGATCCCTTCCCTGCCACAATGAACTATAACCTGGAACTGTGAGATAAAATTTAATCCCTTCAATTGCTTTTGTCAGAATATTTTATCAATACACAGAAAGAAAAGAAAAAAGAAAAGACAAGATATCTGTAACTGCATTGAGAGCCACAACCAAGACTGACAATTAGATGAAGTCTTTCCCGGTGAAGAAAACTAGATAGTGCTACGTCGGGACAAACTTAGGACCCTACCCACCCCATGACTTCCTGTCTGCCTCTTGGCCCTGTCTGAGGTAAGGGACACTCTGCCCATGACCTCCTGTCTGCCTCTTGGCCCTGTCTGAGGTAAGGGACACTCTGCCCATGACCTCCTGTCTGCCTCTTGGCCCTGTCTGAGGTAAGGGACACTGCCCATGACCTCCTGTCTGCCTCTTGGCCCTGTCTGAGGTAAGGGACACTCTGCCTGAGCAACAAGGAAGCATGCACACACCCGGAGCGCAGTCTCGCGCACGCTGGCACATGGGGACTGCAAGGCAGCGAGCAGCACATCCACCTCCTCCTGCTCCGCAAAGGCACAGCCGTCCTCCCCACTGCTGCTGGCACATAGGGCGGTCAGAGTGTCTGAGGCGAGAACCTGTGGACAACATTGATACAGTGGGTCAGTTCAGCGGCTCAGTTACACAGACACACTTAAAACCCACCCCACAGCTAAGACCCCATAGTCAAGCCAGGCTCTGGCCGCCCTTCTACACAAGAGCCACTAGGCCTTGACTACCCATCCTGAGGTCAGAGTCACAAAAAACCACAGCACAAGCCAACGGGAAAGCAGGTCACCTGTAGGCGAGGGGAGCCCGTTCCGATCACCCACGTCAGCAGACGCAGCATGGCCACTCGGGGCAGCAACTCCGGGCCATTCTGGGAGAGAACGGGAGAGAAGTTAAGATAACAAAGGAAATGTTGGTATCTGTGCTGGCAGCCCGTCTGCTGGCATTCTCTCACCTATGGGAGAACCTTCTGAGTTACAGAAGTGACTGACTAGTCATTGTAGAAACTTCTTAGGTTTATTTACAGCCAAGCCCATAGGTGCTGACCCAGCCTATCACAAACTGTGCAGCTTGCCAGACTCCCAGAGTGAACTACTGACAGACCACAGAACCCGAGAAGAGAAACTCACTTGTAAAGGAAAGAAAAGAAATGCCAAGTAAAACACATCACTCAAATGGATGTCGTGCGTGGTGCACACCTTACACAGTGCTTGAAGGCAGAGGTAGGTTTTCTGTGAGTTTGAGGCCAGCCAGGTACAATGAGACTTACACTAAGACTCCTACAAAGCCCAGGTTAATTTTGAAAGAAGAACTTAGTAAGAGGCTGGCTTGGTATGTCATGTAACCTAGCAACTGCAAACCAACATGTACTAGACATAGACACACAAGAAACATGCCAACACATACAGTGCTGTTCAAGTCAGGGATGATGTCACTGGACTAGCCATGACTAGATGACAAGTTAAATGAACACAGTGCATGCGAGGCACCCACACGGACAGAGACCAATGTGCAGGCTCTGAAGCAGCAGCCCAGCCCCTTTCTACATCAGAGCCCGCTGTCTCACTCTGCGGACTGCTGTGATAGAACACCAGAGCCCAAGGGCCAAGAAGTAGGCGAGCCCTTGCCTCCCCCACGCTCTTGAACCAGGGATCCCAGAGCTCACTGCCAACCTCATCCACCCGCTCGGGCGGGGTGTCAGGGGAAGCCCTCAGCTGCGCGTGGACAGTGAGGATCTGAAGGATCTGGGCCATCTGCTCCTCTTCCTCCTCGCTGTGGTAGGGCATCTCAGTGAGCACCATCTTTAACATCGGGAAGATCAAGGAGAAGGCCGGTGCAGACAGCGGTGCAGCATCTGTGAGTCAAGCAACACAGCAGACAAGCTGGGGCCACCAAGCAGGCCAAGGGCTGTTGGGGAGGCCAGCAACCTTCCACACCAAGCACAGTGCTGGGGACCATGGTGGTAGCCTGGTGCTAGACTAGTCCTGCTTCTAAGCCACAGGCTGGCCCTGCTCCAGAATGTGGCACTCGACAGGAGCAAATGAGGGAAACCAAGGGGGCTGGGGGAGGCGGGGAGTGGACAGATGGATAACAGACTCTCCCAAGACCAAAGGTGCAGGAAGCTCAGGGACCCTCTGGTTCCTGGTCCCTTACCTGGCTCGCCCTTGCCCACCCTGCTGGGAATGGTGTGTGTGTGCAGCAGGGACACAGCCCTCCTGACAGCCACCGGAAGCTCTTCTTGGCACCAGGACTGATCCAGAGCACACTCTGGCTTCAGCAGGCGCAGGGTCACATGACTCACCAAGGTGCCTGCGAGAGAAGACAGGGGGCAGATGACCCGAGAGACAGAGATACTCTGGACAGAGAAGCCTTGTCTGAGCCAAAATGTCTTAACTTCTCATCAAAAGAGGAGAGTGGAGGCAGCAGCTGCCCTTATGTGTTTTGGGAGGATGATGTCTGTTTGCTTGTTAATGATGTACATAGCTCAGGCTGGCCTAAAACTCAGGCTCCTCCTCCTCTACCTCCCAAATTTCCAGATTTGAGGCTTGCAGTACCAGGTCTGCCTGGCAGAGCTCATTCTTATTTGTTGGTGTTGTTTTTGAGACAAGGTTTCTCTGTGCTGAACTCCCTCTGTAGACCAGGCTAGCCTCGACCTTTGTAGACCAGGCTAGCCTCGACCTGAGAGATGCACCTGCCTCTATCTCCCAAGTGTTGGGATTAAAGGCGGGTACCACTGCCACCACTTCCTGGCTGATACTTTTGATACTAAGAGGTCAGTGTGCTGGAGGCGTGAGCCACGCGAGAGTTGTTCCCACAGTAAAGCTCTGGCTACACAGCTCCTTCATCGGGCGGAAACGAACAACTTGGGCCGTTACACAACACCAGCTGACATTCCTCCTCAGAACAGCCTGCAGCCTGCAGTCCCACCATGAGAAGAGTTAGGCCGCCAGAACTCCCACCACTCCCGCTTGGCTAATGTTTCCTCAGCGCCAACAGAGAGCAAACCACTGACACAGCGCTTACAAGTTCTGTGACCGCCACAGCACAGCAGCCCTGTCTCACTGCCACTGAACCTGACTGCAGAGAGAACACTGGTACAGAGGGCTGGGGTGTGGCTCCCATGAGATCCTGGATTTGGTCCCCAGCACCAAAACATAGCTACCACAGAAAGATGAGGCGCTAATTAACTACATGTAAACCTGATCCTCAGAGGAGGCAGAGAGGACAGAGCGGAGGTTAGAGCCCCACTTCACTGCTCTTAGGCACATGCAGCTGGAGGCTCCACGGGACACTTCCATGTGCAAACGATACTCAGCAGCTTAGGCCACCACGTCTCCTCAGAACACCACAGGCACCTCCAGCCCACCGTGCAAACACCCCTGAGGTAACCCCACAGCCAGCAAATAAAGACTAACCCAAGGTCTTGAGTCTAGGGGGCATGACACAGGCAGCCAAGGACAGGAAGGGGCCTTTGACCCTGGGAGCAGCCAGGGGAGACTTCAGCAAGGGCAGGAAGGCGTCAACCAGAATAGGGATGTACTGTGTCAGGCCACACGGGTTCCTGGTCACGATGGCATCTAGGAGTCCGAGCGCTGCTTCTAGTTCCCCATCCAGCTGCAAGCAGAGCCAACAGAAGAAAGTCAGCAGGGTCCACTGAGACAGCAAGGGGCAGGGTGGGCCGTAGAGCATCTTCCCAACACCGGCATGTGGCGCGTGGTGCGTGGCGGCCACGTACCTCCTGCAGCCGCCTCCGGATTTGCGCCTCCTTGTCCATCTGGGCCTGCAGCATCTCCTTCTGCTTGCTCGTCAGCTGAACCTCCTCTTTTATGCCTTTCTTCTTCTTTATTTCCTGAAGGACCAGGGTTGGAAACCAGCTCTACATCCACAAGACAGATCTACCTTCCCACCAGAGGAAAGCTCGCTGGTTTCCAAGAATTCTAGGCCAGCCTCAAGTCTAGGACCAGGGCCCTCAAGCCCACCACGTGCCCTCCCTCACCCCTATAAAGGCCACAGCCTCTGGATGCCTTCAAAAGGGAGAGAACAGTGAAGAAGCAAATCTTAAAACAGGACTCTCTGCTTTAAAAAACAAAGGTGAGGGGAGAAATTCCACCGTTCAGAGAAACAACAGCTCCCTCAATGATCTCCCAAGGCCACATGGCTTCACATGAGGCTTTAGCCAGTCCTCAGACACACTTAAGGATCTTTCAGAACAGCTTGGGTGCAGAGAGAGCTCTGAGTCTTCCGATAAATATTTACTGAGTGCCTACAGCATACCAGGACCGTGTGTGTGTGTGTGTGTGTGTGTGTGTGTGTGTGTACATCTATACATATACTTATATATGAAACCTCTCACACGTGGAGCTCACAATCTAGCAGGTAAAGTTAGACGATAAAGAAGTAGTTCATAAAAGGACGCTGGAGCATTAACTACTGCAAAGGCTACAGAGTGAAGCACATGCACGGACAGGCAGGGATCAGGACACCGCAAGTGATAAGATGTAGAAGACAAGAAAACTCAGCCTGGGAAGACAGGGAGAGAAAGGCTGACAGACAAGAGCTCTGTCAGAACCAGTTCTGTTTCAGTCATGTCAGGACGGCCAGGCCCTGTAGTTGCTCTAAGAGTCGAGACAAGCCTGTCTTTACAAAGCCAGGGCAGGCAGGACAGAGCAGCAGCGTCCAGTAAAACCCTGGTTTCCTTTGAGCAGGATCAGAGGAAGCCACAGAGGAAGCAGAGCGATGGAGAGGACCAGAGGCAGGTCAGGGGGACAGAGGGAAGCCTCAGCAGAACCAAGGAGAACCCCTGCATGGAGCGGAGGACCACAACTCAAGCACCAAGCTGAGTGGGCTCACAGACACCTCCGTGAACTCACCTCCTTCAGCTCCAGCTCGATGATCTGCTCCTTAAAAGAGTAGGCCTTGTTCTCTCGCTTCATGTTGGCCTTTTTTATGCTGTCCTGCTGGGCACTGAAATATGGGGAAGGCAAGGAAGTTATCCAGCTTAAAAAGAGGCACCGGTCTCCTCAGCCTTCTGACAGCCACCAAGTGTCGCTGGTAAACTTTAACTTAGTTTTGCTTTTTGTGGTGTGTGAGTGTGTGTGTGTGTGTGTGTGTGTGTGTGTGAGTGTGTGTGTGTGTGTGTGTGTGTGTGTGTGTGTACGCACACGTGTGCGGAGGAGATGAAAGGCCAGAGGCTTATTTCCAATATCTCTATCACTTTCCACTGTATCTTTTGAGACAAGTAATGTCAATCAACCTGTATAGAGCTTGACATTCCCCCTGGGCAGGCCTGCAAGGCCTTACTCAGACCCCTCTCTTTAGCCTCTGCACTGCAGACGGGGTCTCGCTATAATCACTGCTGGCACACTCAGCCCCCAGGTCCCAGGTTAGTGGTAGCTGTTAGATTAGATTCACTGATACCCCTGGCCTAGGCACTGGGCCTGGACACGGCAGGTATTCCTGCCGTGGACAGACAGGCTGCCGTGACAGGTAAACAGGCTGTTTTGCTTACTCTCCACAGTGACCCACGTCCATTAGACAAGCATGAAACCAGAGCCAGGGAGGGAAAGTAACAGAGCAGTAGGCCCTCAGTGAGCCGCACCTCTGGATGATGGATTTATCAAACAGCTCTCCGGCAGGGGTCTGCATGACGGCAAACTCCTCCCGAGTCACGAGGCACAGCGCAGGATTCTGCACAGACGCGGTGATACTGCTGATGAGCTGAGGGAGGACTCGATCAGGAGACAGGATGGAAAGGGAGCCCATGGCGTTCATAGAAGACTGCCAGACAGACAGACACCATCAGTCTATACCATAACGAGCATCAGAGACGGGTTCTGCCATACCCAATGATCCTGACCTAAGTCCAAAACCAGCGTATGACGCATTACCTGGTTCAGGGGGCTCTGTGTAGTGATCCTGGGGATGATCTGGTCCAGGTGCCTGGTGATGAAGGCTTCAGGGTCAATCTTCATCCTGGTGAGAAGTGCTGGCCAGAGTCCAGACTGCACCGCCACTGAAGGAGAGGGAGGGGCTTCTTGAAGCCTTCTGCCTGGATGGCTACCGCCCACCTCTCCCCCTCCTCCACAGCTACCGACCTAAGGACGGGTGGTGGGAGATGATCAGCATCTCCTGGGCCAGCTGCTCAGTGCTGGTGACGTCGCCTTTGAGCCCCGGAACGCCGGAGATGACACACAGAGCTTCCTGCAGAACTCGAGGAGGCACATAGGTCTTGCCCGTCTCCATTACCTCCCCAGCATCTGTCACAAGAGTCTCCAAGGGTAGCACCTGTAGAGAGGGAAGCGATGAGTCCCCGGGGCCTCTTGGGACTCCTGGATTACTGGGAATCCTGCTGGAGCGCAACCTGATGCCTCGCTCCTGCCCACAAGTCCACAGGCTACAAGACACGCCTGGAAAGACAGAGCGCCCAGGACAGCCCGCCTAGAGCCCTGAGGGAGGAGTGAGGGCAGACTGGTTGTGGAGGGCCCACACACCGCTGAAGCAAAGTCAGTGACACATGGCGCCTACAGCACTTAAATGATGCAGGCCTCTGTCTCTTGCGTCCACCTGCTGCTGCCTGAGACAATCCGGACAGGTCAGCTCACGGCCTACATAGCTAGTATAAAAGGCTATAAGCTCTGCCTGCCTTTAAGGGTACTGTGAAAAAAAATAAAATCAAAAGTGAGGGTAAGTGTGCATTCAGAATTATTAAGTAAGCCAGGGGTGTGGCACAGGCCTCTAATCCCAGCACTTGGGGGACAGGTGGATCTCCGGGCCAGCCTGGTCTACAGAGTGAGTTTCAGGACAGCCAGGGCTACACAGAGAAACCTTGTCTCGAAAAATAAAATTATTAAGTGTTTTAGAACAATAAAAAAAGAAATACCCAAAAATACTTTGGATGAACTACATCAAAGGGCAGAAGGGCTCTAAGGGGCAGAGATGTTTCTAAAGCTGGACTGCAGCACAGAAGGCCCTGGACTCACCCCGCCTGAGAACATCCCAGGACAGATGGGTCCAGCTAAAACGGATGGAAAGAGGTCACCTGAGTCATTGCAGAACCTGGATCCTCACCTTGTGAGAGTTGAGGACAGTCTTCAGCTCCTCCAAGAGGCCGTTGGCCAGCTTAATGCCCCCAAGAGAGGACAGCAGCTTCCGGACTGTCTGCTGGGCCTGCCTGCGCACATGCCAGGTGCGGCTCAAGAGCACAGCCACCAGGACCCGGTAGTACTGCCTGCAAACACACACATGCACATGTACTGCCTGCAAACACACACACGCACACATGTACTGCCTGCAAACACACATGCACATGTACTGCCTGCAAACACACACACGCACACATGTACTGCCTGCAAACACACATGCACATGTACTGCCTGCAAACACACACACGCACACATGTACTGCCTGCAAACACACACGCACATGTCCCTGGGAAGCCACACCCGCCTCACGCCCAACACGAGGTGAATGGAGTTCCCGGGGCTCACGTACTGTACTCTGCTGTTGGTGAGCCTATGGGGGTGGTCAAGGAAAAGCCTCTCGGTCAGATGCAGCACAGTACACAGGGCTGTAAGGGAGAAACAGAGCAAGGCCTTAAAGCAAACAAGCAGGGCTGGTATGGGGTCAGTGGGTAAAGGAGCCTAAACTCAGTCCCTGAAGCCACTCGGTGGACGGAGAGAACCCACTCCTGAAAGCTGACCTCCAACTTGCGTGTGCATGCACACGTACACACTAAAATAACTAAATGTATTCTGCCCACATATCCAAAAATTAAAATTAAATAAAAATTTAACAGCAAAATTTAAATGATTAATATTAGATATGAAGCTATAGTTCTTTCTACTTCCTTTTATTACATATATATGAATAAGAATGTATAGACTAATTTTTACTATTAAAAATTGCTACCTGTGAGTGGTGGTGCACACCTATAATCCCAGTACTTGAGAGGTTTAAGCAGAGATCAGGAGTTTTAGGCTAGCCTAGGCTACAATAAGTGTAGCCTGGGAGATGGCTTAGTGGTTGACGCCTGTGGCTCTTGCAGGGACCTGGGTTGGATTCCACAACTGTTTTCAACCCCAGACCCAACTCCCTCGCCTGACCTTTCAAGAGTACCAGGTGTACACATACATGAAAGCAAACACTCAAACATATAGAAGAAAACACACAGGGGCTGGAGAGGTGGCTCAGCGGTTAGAGCACTGACTGCTCTTCCAGAGGTCCTGAGTTCAAATCCTAGCATGGTGGCTCACAACCATCTGTAATGAGATCCAATGCCCTCTTCTGGTGTCTGAAGACAGCTAGTATTCACATACATTAAATAAATAAATCTTTAAAAAAAAAACCCACAACCAACACAGCTGGGCAGTGGTGAGGACACCTTTAACACAGCGTTCAGGAGGCAGAGGACGCAGGTGGAGTTCTGGAGATACACAGAAAAACCCGGTCTCAAAAACCAAAAAAGAAAAAAAGAGAAAGAAAAAGAAAAGAAAAAAGAAAAATCAGTTCACTGTAAGTAAGCTTGGTCAGTGCCTTGGACTTGCAGCCTGGGTAGGGACAAGGGACTGATTCCCAGGCTGGGAAGCACGATTGTGACAGTGACACACAGCTGTTTGTGGAAGGAGGACGAGAACAGAGGGACAGGACTTGGAAGCAGCAGAACCGAGTGACTACAGATCAAGGCAGGAGACGTCAGTGCGGATTCCCTCCTGCCTTGTCTTTGAACTATAAGAGTGTCATTCTTTTTTTTTTTTTTTTTTTTTTTCGAGCTGGGGACCGAACCCAGGGCCTTGCGCTTCCTAGGCAAGCGCTCTACCACTGAGCTAAATCCCCAACCCCAAGAGTGTCGTTCTTAATCAAAAGCTAACTATAAAAAAATTTAAGCCAGAAAGTGACTAATAGTTGTAGCTCATTAATAGAATGTTGTGATTTGTGAGTCAAAAGACTTTTCAAATCGCTAATTAGCAGCAGACTCCTGTGAGGCAACCTAGAGTTTGCACATTTGGAGATCGCTGTTCCCTTGCTGCCAGGGGAGAAAGCAGTAGTTTCTGTGTCTGTCGCCCGGTGGGGGAGTGGAGCTGCCACAACTTCAGCAGCACTTAGCATAACCCCCGACAGCACCAATTACCCATTCAGTTGTAATTGCAGCTGATACTGCAGCTCCCTGCGAGCTCCCTGCGAGCGAGCAAGCGAGCGAGCGCTGTCTCCATAATCCTCCCAAGCCCCTGTCTACTGAGCCTGACCCGCCCACAGGAACGAATTCATTCAGAAAAGAGCCAAGCTAACCAGGCAATGGCGAGCACCTTAAATCCCAGGACTCAGGAGGCAGAGGCAGGTGGATCTCTGTGAGTTTGAAGCCAGCCTGGTCTACAGAGAGAGTTCCAGAACAGCCAGGGCTACACGGTGGAACCCTATCTCAAACAAACAAAGAGCCAAGGTGCTGGCTAAGCAGGAGCCCAGGAACAGTCAGAGACCATAAACTCACCCTCCTCTGAAGCCAGGAGCAGAAACTTCTCAGATGTGAAAATCTGCTTCTTCTCATCCACAACCAGCTGCCAAAAGTTGCTCAGTTTGGTCTCTGCAAGATAGCAAAGGTCAGGGGTTGGGGATTTAGCTCAGGGGTAGAGCGCTTGCCTAGCAAGTGCAAGGCCCTGGGTTCGGTCCCCGGCTCCGAAAAAAAGAAAAAAAAAAAAAAAGAAAGAAAGCAAAGGTCACCCCACACGCAGTGCACCATGTCCCATGTCCCCACAGCATGGCTCTCCAAGCCGAAGCTCTAGGCAGGCTGTGAGACCCTCCATGAAGGACTGACTGTTCCTAGGCTCCGTGCTCTCCTACTCTGACACCAACTGTCAGCCTCTGGTCTCACATGCAGTGTGGAAAATGCCAGGGTTCTCTTCTGCCTGCAGCCTCTCCCCTGGAAGGTTCACCTACCCATGGGCCTGACTGGCCCCCGAGGGCCACACAATGCAGCTCTCGCTTTCTCTCCCGAACTGAGGCCATTCCTTCATGGGCATCTCACGCTCCCAGGTGCTCAGGGATTCTTCATGAATCCTCTCTCAACACTCTTCACTCCCCAGTCACTCACTCACTGTCCTTCAAACCACTAGCCATCCACACCCCTGCCGAGGGCAGGTGCCGATGCACCCTGAAATGAGCTGTGGGTGTGTCACGTTACCTCACCCAAGGCGGCCGAGGGCCTTGGCACACAGTGGGTACACAACAGCATGCAGACAAAGAACCTTACTTCTCACCACAGAAGCACAGCCAGGTAAGGGCGCAGGCAGGAGGAAGGCTCTAAGGATCCTATGCTACAAGTTTGGTCCCCAGCTTGTGACACCATTGGCCGGTGGCAAAATCAGGAGAAGAGCTAGGTGGAAGTGAGTCAGGTCACTACACACAGGCCCTTAAAAGAGAAACAGATATGTCTCTCTCTTCTCTTGCTTCCCAGCCACCAAGAGATGGGCAGCTCTGCTTAGCCACATACTCCCTACCTAACACAGATCCAAACACAAGGGGCCAACTGCCCAACCGTGTGACTGGAACCTCGAAGACCGTGGGCCACAGCAAATCTTTCTCCTTAGGTTGGATTCCTCAAGGAGTGTCAGGATGACAAAACCGACTGAGCCAGAGGACTCAGGGCGGCGAGGATCCCAGGGCGGGAAAAGAAGGAAGGCTCTTGCACGAGGTTGGTAGGTGACATGGCAAACAGAGTTTGTGACCCAGCATGCTCCACTGTACACCGACGGCATGAGGACATGAAACTGCCACTCCTAACCACACAGAAGCCGAGAGGCTGAAGACGGGGCTAAAAGGAAGCTATCACTTTACGACTTACCTCTGTGGTACTTTGTAAATGACTTACTTCCTGTATCCGAGTGTATGTGCACTACGTAAACGCAGTGCCGGCGGGGTCAGAAGGCATAGGATGCCCAGGAGCTGGAGTCACAGGCGGAGGTAAATGTCCCTAACCACCGAGCCGTCCTTACACCCTATGCAACGGTCACCTCTCATCATAACTGACACAGCATAGAGCCGTCAGGAGAGTCAGCGAGCTGCTGCCTAGACTATGTGCAGCCTGTCTGCGGAAAACTCTCCTAATTCAGTCAACTGATGGGACTCGCCCCAGCCCGTGGTGGGCTGCGCCACTCCTTAGGTGGGGGATCCTGACCTGGGTGAAAAGGACGTCCAACTGAAGACAAGTGAGTGACCATGACACTTCCTCTCAGCCCTGACTGCAGATGTGAGAGAACTTGCTGCTTCAAGTTCCTGCCTTAACTTTCCCACGATGACCAGAGCTGTAGCTGGAATTGTAGCTCCTTTCTCTAAGTGTCTTTTTGTCAGGGTGAGTTACCTCAGCAATGGAAATGAACGAGAACATCCTATGAATATGTAAGTCATTTAGACACAAAGTCTGGAAAGATGACTCCGTGGTTAAGAGCACTGGCTACTCTTGCGGAGGACCCAGGTTCCTAGCACCTACCTGGCAGCTCACAGCCGTCTCTAACTCCAGCTACAGGGAATCCCACTCCCTCTTCTGATATCTGTGGTCCCGAATGCCTGTGATGCCCATCCACGCAGGCAAACCCTCACGCACACAGGAACACATAAACATCCACGCAGGCAAACCCTCACGCACACAGGAACACATAAACATCAACAACAAAACGACGTGAAGTCCTGACACTCAGGCTAGCAATGCTGCAAACCAGCCGCCACTGGAGCACTGCAGTCACGGACAGCGAGGTCCCCACTGCACTCCTGAGCTCTTTCCTGCAGACACCAGTGGGCCCTGAAGCTGAGGGATCAGGGCCTATGAAAAGAGCCTTGTCACCTTACACATGCAGACCCTTACCAGCCTGTGAGTCAGCCACAGAGAGCTTGGAGACCAACAGGGCTGCGGCGACGCCTTCGGTGACTGTGGGGACCTGAGTGCTCTGGGAGGCCGCCTTCTCTACTGTCTGCATGAGCAAGGGCAGAAAGTCCAAGGCCTGCAAGAGTGTGTCACCTGTGGAGAGAAGCACCTTAGAGACATCCTGCTTGGCAGGGGTGACAATGTTACATGAGAAGACGTTATCCACCCAGGTTATGAACTGGCTAAAGTCCTTCAGTTAACTTGCCCAACACCTCAAAGAGCAGAACAAGAATCTGTGACCTAAATGCTACACGCATAAATTAAAATAAATAAAAATTAAAAACAGAAGAATCATACTGCACTCATCGTCAGTTACTCCTCCCCTGCACATGGACACGGGTGCTAAGCGAGCATGCAGGCAGGGCTGTCAACTGCTGGTTGACACACAACACCTGCTAACTCAGGCCGACCCACTCTAATCTGCTGCCCCCACACCAGACGACCTCCAGACCCAAACCCCAAAGTTCAAACCAAGCTGCTGACCTGTGGAATAAACACACTAAATAAGTAAGTCAGCTGTGGTGGCACAGGGCCTTTAATCCCAGCAGGCAGACCTGTGAGTTTCAGCACAGACAGGGCTATGGAGAGAGACCCTACCTCAAAACAAATCAGCAGACTTTCACAGTTACAACTGCAGCTAAGCACACACTCAGACTTCAGCTGCCCAAGTTCAGTACGCAGCTCAAGATGACCCAGAGGTCCTGCCTGCCTCCCCCTCCCTCCCAAATGCTGGCTTTACAGGTCTGAGCCGAGATGTCAGTCGGTGACGTCACCTCTAAAGCAAGGGGGCGGGGCTAGGGATCACACAGCACTGGACGTTTACACTAGATCTCAGTGCAACAGGTTCTGAGTGTAGGTCCTTTCTGAGTAAAATCCAGCAAGGGAAGAGGCTGCTACTGTGACAACTGGGAAGTCGGTGGTGGTGGCATGATGAAAGTTCAGTAAGTGAATCCAAAGAGAGAGCCCGTGGGGAGTGTGCTCAGCCATCTCTTCAGAGGAGGGGGGCAGCTTACCTCGGAAGGAGGCCAGCATGCACTGCAGGTAGGCGTGCCTCACTGCAGAAGTGGACGTTTTAAGGCTGAAAACTTTCTTGAACCAGTCAGTGAGCTTCTTGGGCACTTCTGTCGTGAACCGGTTGCACCAGAGCGCCAGGACAGAGACAGCATGTACCAAGGTCCCTTCGTGCACTAGGGCAAGCGGCACAAGTCCAGTTGGTCTGACGTCATAACCACATCAAACCACTGCAAGCAGTGTGACAAGGCAAGCCTCCCCCTGCTAACTCAAGGAGGCGCGCCCTTAGAAAGCCTCTTAGAAGGCTGGCTGAAAGCCATGGTGCCTGCACCTGCTGAGACTAGACTTCCAGGGTGCAGTGGTACCAAAGCGGGGAAGAGGCAGTGGGGGGAGGGCTCTGTGAGGTGGGACTAGGAGGAGAGGGAGGCCTGTGACGGGGATGAAAAGTAAATCCAAGAGAATGGGTGTAAACTCTTCGCTCCCCAGGCCACGAGGAAATACCTTCCTGTTGCAGGAACGGGATGAACAGCTCAGCCACACACCCATTCAGAACTTGACCTGAAGGCCCCGATACCCCATGATGACTGAGGCTTCCAATCCCTGAAAGGCAGATGCTATGGTCAGCCCTGCCCCTGAACAAGCCTTCCTGCGACCCCACTCTCACCCCACCCCCCACCCCGGGCAGCAGCCATGCTCCCCCCACCCCCATGACAGACAGACCCTCCCTCTGCTGTCCTCCAGAAATTCCCTTTGCCAGAGCCAGGCCTCCTGCTGGAAGCATCAGGGTTCAAAGGGCTTACCTCACCTGGTGGTTACATTAAACCTCCCCATTAGTACAGAACCCCTACCTGAAAGGACGCTCATCTTCTGGGCTACGATGGTCAGCTTCCCTTCAGAGCCTACAAGGAGGTAAAGGAAGTGCCTGTTCACACCGGCCCCACTGGATGACACGCATGTGCACCCTGAAGCAGCAACGCTTCAGGTCTAACACAGCACTTTACAGCCTCTGCTTTCTGACTAAAATACAGTATCACATTCTTACAGAAAATCTCTTACATCACCCGTGCTCCCACGACTCAAGGGCATTATTACCATCTTCACACCTTTCTTTTTCTCTACCATCAACACAACACACAAATTCTTAAAGATGCTGATATCGCCCTCCATACTGGCATGTGTGCTTTTGCTCACACATGCAGAGATGTGCCCTTTCCACAGCTTCTCCCGGAGCAGACCCAGGATCAAGTTCGCACCCTGCCGGAGTTCCAACCTTGGCCATCTACTGTGCCCGCCTCCCAGCTCACCTCCAAGGATTGCAAACAGATGCTTGGTCAGGGCCTCGGTGGCGGACGAGTCACTGCACTGACGGGACAGGTTACGCAGTGCCAGGACCGCTTCGTCCATCAGGCGGGGGCTGTTGGACTTCAGCTGATCTGGACACACAGAGCCACAGCTCAGGGGCAGTAGCAGCCGATGGCCCAGACATTATTCTCCTCCCAGTGCCCCGGCTCCCAGCTCTCCGACCTCACTATCAACAACCTCAGGAGGGAGCCCTCCCCTTCTTTCTCATTTTTTAACATTTATTTATTCTGTCTGGGGGGAGGGGCTGCTGCGGCACACACTACAGTCAGAGAACCATCTGTGGGAGTGGGTTCTCACCCTTCATTATGGGGTTTCTAGGATTACACTTGAGTTTGCAAGCTTGGCAGAAACCACCTTTAACCCAAAAAGCTGTTGCCCACTCCCTTTTCAACAAAAAACTGACAAATACAGCAGAAAGGAGCATCGGGGGCTGCAGAGGTCTCCTGTACAGAGGGGTCAGCACACTCACTTGCCAAGCCTTTCACGATGTCCAGGGCATACTGGCTGAGATCAAGTGTCACTGAAGCCAGCAGGCTGGAGATAGCTAAGGGGACAGAAACCACTGGACGTCAGTTTTAAGTGCAGGCGTCCATTCTGCCCAGCCTGGTTAGCTGTGTGGTGACAAGACTGTCTTTCACCTCTACAAGGCCACAAAGTCATCACACCCTTGAGCCAGGGCTCAGGGCCTCCCGGCAAGTCCAAGCTGTCTATAGAAAGGGTTACTAATCACAGTGGTCCGCAGAAAGTTCTGCAGACTCTAACAATGAGCAGTATTCTAAGGGGATACTCTTCCAAAGCTCCTCACGAGACAGCACCTGTGGGTCGGAGCAATGGCTCGGCAGTAAGAGCAGCAGCTGCTCTCCGGGATCCACATCAGCTCACAACTGCCTAGAACTCTAGTTCCGGGATCCACGTCAGCCTCACAACTGCCTAGAACTCTAGTTCCGGGGATCCACATCAGCTCGCAACTGCCTAGAACTCTAGTTCCGGGATCCGATGCCTTTCTCTGGCCTCTGTGGGTGCACGCACTCAGGCACAGGCACACACAGCCTGCCCACTGGGTAAGAGCGACACGTGCCACACTCCCAGCACAAGCCATCCTGCTACCGGCCAACGGAACAGGACTGCTCGGCCAGCCCTGGCCTCCCAGCAGCTCCCTCAGCAGGAACCTACTTTCTATAACATTCTCCGGGCTCCTCAGCAAGGACTTCTGTATGGTGGGCAGAATCAGGTCCTTAAACTCAGAGTGGGACATGAACCGGAGCAGCGGGGCGCAGTTGTCCTACAAAGAGAAGAGTCAGGCCCCGGCCTCAGGGACGGGTAAGGAGCAGGCAGTGTCCAGACGAAGCAGGATCTGGTGCCACCTGGGCGGCGGATGTGCAGTCCACTCACCAACAAGTACTTGGGAGGCTTGGCTTTGCTCATCAGAATGTGCTTCACGTAGAACTCCAGCAGGGTGCTCTACAGGACAGACGGACCCAGTGTTAGGCAGGGGTCCCACTCCACAGCTTCCCACTCTCCAGTGCTCGCTACTGAAGGGAGCAGTCATTTCCAGGGCTCTGCTGGCCCCGCCTGCTCACCGCAGGGTCATCTGGAGCCCTCATCACTCCCACACACCAGCCCGCCTGCCCGCTCGCCCTCTCGATGCTCTCTCTCTCTGCCGCACCTCTTTACTGCCAGCTTCACTTTACCCCTAAGTCCTTGCCTTACAGTCCAAGTCAGAGCCCCCATGCCTATTTCCTGTCACACTTCTCAGGTGGAATTAACTAGGTAACAACCTCTGACTCCGTTTCACGAGGGTCACAGTCTCCTGCACAGTGTTTGGTGCATGGGTGCTGCCCAGAGGTGAAGAGTGAACTATCACCCCAGTGTCTACACCAGGATTCACTGAGCCACAGGAGAGGCCATGGGACAAAGAGTTCTCACTCCTTCCCTCCAGACCGCCTGATGCAGCAAACCCACAGTCACCATGCTGGACACCTGCCTTGTGCTGATTGACCACGTCCATCTCTTTGTGGTTTGTGCAGAACTGCACGAGCAGCCCCAGCATGCCGGCATAGTTTTGGTTGGGTTCTAGGCTGAGGATGGCTGAGAAGTACTGCTCCACCAGCCCAGGGTTCTGAAGAGGAGGCAGACAGCGGTGAGTCAGATGGCAGCGGTGGCACAGAGAAGGCGCAGCCTCCCCCCTCCCACCAGCACCACTCACCTCTTTCCATAGCTTAGTGAGTTTCTTCACAGCGCCGTCCACAGCATGCTTGTGGGAGCCGCCCAGCACCTCCAGCAGCAGCAGACACTGCACCTCCACCTGCCGGACAGGAAATACTATACTCAGGATGACTGACACAGGCACCCGGGACCCTCACAGTCTGCCACAGACATCAGGCTTGCAGATCCACTTCCTTCCCACTAGGCTTCTTCCATTCTACCCTCTTCTCTCTACCAACCCTTGGCCTAAGTCCCCGCCCCCTTCTTTTCAGTTTGTATGGGTAGTTTGCCTGCAGGTATGGCTGTGCACTACATATATGTGTGCGGAAGGCCAGAAAAGGCTACCATAGCCCCTGGAATTGGGGTTACAGACAGTAGTGAACCACCATGTAGGTGCTGGGAATCAAACCAGAGTCTTCCACAAGAGCAGCCAGTGCTCTTAACTGCTGAGCCATCTCTCCAGCCCCAAGTCCTATTTTTTACCTACACCGATTATTCGTGCATTTACTTACCTCCTATGACAGGGTGCACCTTCTCGTTCAGACAGAGAAAACGGTATTAAAGACACAAATGGGGACGTAGCTCAGAATAGCATGTATAAAGTCCCAAGTTCACCCCATAACAAACAGAAAAAGACCAGACGGTCCTAGTTAATGTTATCTGCCTAGACTTGTCCTTCATTAAGGATCAAATTCTAGAGGCAAGTAGGGTGGACTCCTCTGATCAGTACTTAGGAGGCAGAGGCAGCCAGATCTCAGTGAGTGCCAGCTCAGCCTGTTCTACAGTGAGTTCTAGGCCAGCCACCAAAGTGAGACGCCGTCTCAAAAACAACGACAAGAAAAGAATAAATCCTAAAGAGATAGAAAGCACAGATGTTAACAAAATCCTCCACCACTGGGCCATAAATGATCAGATACACAGAAAATATTTCTATAATCACAAAATCTAGTGCACCAGGGACCACAGTAGCTAAGAAGAGTCATGGCCGTCTATGCGATTGTGTTTTTATAGGCTATGCTAATAGCACAGCCTTCTACACCTGTTGTATTTGTCAGGGTTAAGATTCAATAGTTAAACGGGCCCGCCTCTGCCACCTTCAGAACCCTACTGGGATCCCCTCTCTCTGAGATGAGCCAGCCCTTGCTCGAGTCACCTCCTCCTCACAGAAGCCTTGCTGCCACCACCCTGGCCACATTCCCCACCTCCCCACTGTGTCTTCTCCAGCAGCGAGCAAGCTCCACATCAGCAGAGGGCTCCTCGGCGCTTTTACACAGCAGCCCCAGCTTCTGCCCAGGGCCAGCCAGCAAACAGCTGAATTAATCCCGTATCTAACGGACTCAGCAAAGGAAAAGCCCAGAGCCTTGTCATTGCATCGAGTCACACACGCTCTGTCCTGCAGTACAACACTCTACAGCCGACCCTCCCACTCACTGAGCCGGCTGACTTCCCACAGGTAACGCTGTAAGGACTCAGGAGATCAGCCAGGGATCTTGCCTATTATTAGCCACCTTAGTAGAAAGCCATTCGCTAACAATGAAAGCCACACGCTGGAGGCTTCCAGAGTCAAACTCATACCAATTACTAACAAGGAAATGTCAGAGCTCTGGCTCACCACTAACCCACTGCCAAAGGCCACACCACAGCTGTCCCTAAAGGTGTCTAGGTAGGAAAGCAGACAGAAGGCCATCTGTCTGTCTGTCTGCCTGGCTGGCTGCTTCACCATGATATGGTTTCAGGTTTGTAATGCCACGAGTCATTTACATGTACAGGCACTGTACAGTGCCTATGGCCACTGCAAGGCTCTCTGTGACACCTCCCTGAGGTGAGTAGGTTAAGTGGCTCTGTCAAATCTCATGGCCAAATATTAGACCCACAACATCACACGCAAGACTCCATCCAGAACCATCGAGCACGCCCCTGCCCTGACCTGTACTAAGCATACCTAGACATCAAGAGATGCTCCCAGCTGGCTAGCAGGTTAGCAGACAGGTGGGAAGGAAAGACAGAGAGTGTGCAAGGTGCAGGCACAGGAGCAGAGGAGAGGAGAGGAGAGGAGAGGACCAAGACAGCAGCCGGAACCCTATCACCCTGAAATCTAGACACAGTGAGAGACCGCTTAGCCAGGAAACAGCATCATCTATATCACCTTAGCATCCAGCGGCCTGCCTTTCAGTTGTCTCCCCTGGTCTGGCCTCTCACAAAGGCAAGGCCCTCCCAACATGGCTGATACAGAGACACTTGGGAACCTCAGTGAACAGAATGTGATTCCTATGGCACCTATGCCCACCACCGGACCCGTGCCACTGGCGAGCACTTGGATGTGAGGGACGCCTCACATCACGGGGTAAAGCTGACCCTTGTGGCTCCAAAGGCAAAGGACCTACCAGCTTGTTCCAGATGTCTCCTTGCCGCTTGGCCTTCAGGGGAAAGACAATCCGCACAAGAAGGCAGGTCCAGGTCAGGGCCAGCAAGGCGGCTGAGCCGCTGCTTTTGCTACAGGAGAAGGTGAGAGAAGAGCTGAGTGCAGAGCCTGCCTCCATCTGGAGACAAACGCTCATCCTGATGCCCAGCACCATCAGTGACAACTCGGGACAAGAGTCCAGGCCTCACCGGCTAAAGTCCCATCACCTGACACGGGCAACACTAAAACATGAGGTTGGAGACAGCTCAGGGGTTAGTTTTCTCCAGTAACCTGGCTCCTCTCTCCAGAGGCGCTCTCTAGGTGCCCTGCAGAGTGCAAAGCCAGAGAGCGAGCCAGGCGAGCTCACAGCTCTACATCGCCCTGCCTGAGAAGACCCCGCTAACCCCTGGAGGCACCCAGCCCTCACCCCTTACCTGGGAACACACGCTTTGGAACCGACCCCTGAGGACTGAAGAGAGTGCAGGAGGTTCTTGGCTGTGGCTTCTGGCTGGGCCTCAGCCAGCTGCTGGATGGCTGCCTGCAGGGCTCTGCGAGAAGCTGCGTCCCTAGGGTGGGAAGGAAGCGGGGAGCAACATGGTGACCTCAGCAGACACAGGACAGCAGATGCCAAGCACTGCTCTTCTTGGGGGAGAAACCGAGGGCCCTACATTCCAGTGATGGAGATGAAGGAGACGAAGCCACCTCACCCCAGAAAGAGTACAGGATGACAAGAGGCAGAATGTATGCTCATGGTATATGCCGCATGACCTCAAAGCTTTACAAGCGCAACTAATGACTACACACATGTGCTGAGGTATCATAATAAGGCAGGTCCCAGGCCTTCACACTAACGCCTTCCCATGAGGTGTGACATGCTATCACCCCCATTCTGCAGATGAGGAAACTGAGACATAGGGAGGCTAAGTACCTTGCCCAGTAAAGAGCATGGACCTAAGAAGTCTGGCTCTAACAGCTGGAGGCTCTACCCATTGTCCTACACTGTCTCCCTGACACAGTGTCCCTCTATGGCATGGTCTAAAACCCGGGTGTCTGTCGCACTCACCTGTATCGATGCAGGGTCAAGCAGAACAGCTTGCAGAGCCCCTTCACTGCTCCCTCTGGCAGATCTGAAAGCAAAGTTTACAGAGACTCAACAGCAAGCACAGTGCTGAGCGACTGCTGACATCAGTCCTGTCAGACAGGATCCGGCACCTTACAAAGTCTCAGTAAGCCCCGTCCGTTCCTTGTAAAATCTCAAGGAGAAAAAACACACGGTACAGAAAAGCTTAGAGTAAGGAGACATGTGCTGAACCAATGAGACGGAAGCACCAGACCTCAATATCCCCTCTCCCCTCTCCCTACAAAGCAGGGAGCAGTAGGGCCACGCCCGACTGCCCTGCTCCGCAGCCTGGGCATTGGCTTACACTGCGCTGTTCAGTTTGTGAGGCGTGGCAGGTGTTTGCTCACACAGCCTAACAAGTGGTCTAGAAATTAGCAGAAAGGCCAGATGCAGGGATGCACACCTTTAAGCCCAGCAGGTTTCTGTGAGTTAAAGGCCACAGTCGCCTACATAGCGAGTTACAAGCCAGCCAGAGTAAACTGTCTCAAAAATAGACAGACAGACAGCATAAACCAATGTGGTGGCACAGGCCTGTAGTCCCTCCCCACTACTCAGGAGTCTGAGATACAAGGATCACCTGCTCCCTGAAGTTTGAGGCCAGCCTGGGTAACACAGAGACCGTGTCTCATACACTAAAGAAACAAAACAGGTGGGGGGCAAGGTGGTCTAGTGGGTAAAGGTATACACTTTATAAGCCTGACCTTAATTTGACCCCTGGAACCCAGGTGGAAGGAAAGAGATGCCTCCAGAAGGTTCTCTGTCCTTCACATGTGTATCCTGACACTGGAACATACACCAGACACAAACAGGCATGAACACAAAATAACAAACAAGGCGCTTGCCTAGCAAGCGCAAGGCCCTGGGTTCGGTCCCCAGCTCCGAAAAAAAAAAAAGACAAAAACAAACAAACAAACAAACAAACAAACAAACAAACAAATGTTTGCAAGTGCCATAAGCCAGGTGGTGATGCATGCCTTAATCCAAGCCCTCCTCGGGGAGGCAGTGGCAGATACGGTGAATCTCTATGGGTTCTAGGCCAGCCTGGTCTACATAGTTCAAGGAGAGAGGGAATTACATAGAGACCACGTCTCGGAAAAAAAGGAAAAAGCAAAGACTAAGAACCACGAGGAGCTAGGACAGAAAGCGCCTGTAACTAGACGGTTCTGAAAGTCTCGACTTGCTGACACATCAGTCAGCTGTGGGAAGAGCAGAGGGCAGGAAGACGGGTGGGTGCACTGAGAGCTCCTGCACTCAGGTCTCTTCTAAGACTCCAGTACGGCAAGGCACCTGCCCGCCGGGTGGGCTCTGCTGAAATCCCAGCTCCCAAGGAGGAAGTAAACAGGAAGCCAAGCAGCCAGTAGAGGGCAACAAGAACGGCCTGGCAGAGTCAGCTGGGACAAGCAGACCCGCCAGACCACAGCAGGCAGCCGGCAGAGGGAAGCTTGGCTGGGGAAACTCGGCCTATGTGTGAGACACTGGAGCCCGGGAGGAGCCCAGCTGAAGGAGAGAAAACAAGCCCAGCACGGAGACCGGCCCCTGTGGAGCTCTCGGCACTAAGGAAACCAGCAGCCAGAGCCAGGGACAGGCTGACAGACCAGGAACAATGACAGGAAACACCCACAAGCTGCAGAGGGTCTCGCTCACCAGCCTTGGAGAGGCATCCCTAGCTCGTGTTCAACCTGGGCTGAGTGTGAGAGGACTGAAAGCCACAGACCCCAGGAGGAGGCTGCGCTTTCACACCAGAGCACTCCACAAGTACAACGTACCCCGAACTGTACATTCAGGGCCAGAAAAGCAAAACCACCTTCTAAAGATGCAGAACGGTTCATAAACTGGGGCGCAGTCAAACTTCCTCCTGAACGGGGTGAGGAATGCAGGACTTAAGTGGTTATTCTGCACGGAACCCCCCAGCACGGCTCAGTACACACATGCACTGCACAGCGACCTTAACCAACTACAGCCCTGCTGAGAGCCACCTCCGAGGATGCATAATGATCCCTGCAGCACCCAGGACAACCGAGACGCTCATGCAGCAGCTGACATCACTTACAGCTTTAACAAGCTTGGCTGTCACCCAGGCAACAGCAGGTTTGAAGCAGCAGGCAGGAATGTGAGGGAAGACTGGTAGGAAAAGCCAGATGTGGTAGCTGACATCCATGAGCTCAGCACTAGGGAGGCCGAGGCTAGAGGACAACCATGAGCTACAAGACGGCTGGGTCCACCCAGCGAGAGGATGTCTGGGGGTGCGAGTGGGAAGGGAAGGGAAGGTAGGCTGGCTGGTTTGAGTCTGGTGCAGTAGTGTGCACCTATAATTCCAGGAACAAGTGCTAAGAAAGGCGACTGGCAACTCAGGGCCATTCTAAGGAGTCCTTTTCTCAAATAACCACTCCCCCCCACCCACAAAAAAAGATGTAGTGAAATTCAAACACCTGTGGTGAATGTTCTCAGGGAGCAGTAGAAAACTTGGATCTCTCAATCTTAGCAAGGCTTAGGGTCCTTAGCTGGAAACCGCCTGCTACCATCTTCTCATGTCCGTGGACATACAAGGAACAGTGTCCCAAATCACAAAGAAAATGTCTGTGTGCCCACTGTACCACTCAAAAAGACTGACGTATCTTTAGAAACATTTGGAATCAACATAATTAAAACTATGAAAAATGGCCAGGCAGTGGTGGTGCTCACCTTTGATTCCAGTAAGTAAGGCAGAGGCAGGCAGATCTCTGAGTTTGAGGCCAGCCTGGAGTACAGAGCAAGTTCCAGGGCAGCCAGGGCTACACAGAGAAACCCTGTTTCAAAAGCAGAACAAAAACAAACCTACCTGTACTGACCCAAATGTTTCACTTGTTTTGAAGCACACTTAAAAAAGGAAAAAAAGGTGCAGGCAGGAGCCGGCTCAGGGACTAAACAAAGTGAGAGCACACAGACTTCCCACAGGACGCAGCAGCGCGGGCAAATACACACCTTTCCCAGCAATACATCGCCCCAGTTCACTGAGAATCTCTCTCCGCTCCTTCACACTGGCTGTCGTCACCTTCACTGCAAAGCGCTTCAGCGTCTCGGAGACCTGTGAAGACCAAACCCACACAACGTTTCAGCAGACGTGACACACGCTGAGGGTGTATGCGTGCACGGAGTGTGCACGGGCAGATGACGACTTGACATCGGACGCTGCCTCTGTGCGTTATGGGATTTTCAGCAGTATTTCTCAGCTCCACCCACTAGTCACAGCCAGAAGCCCATTCTCCTCCTGCCCCAGTTGTGACAATCAGTTCTCTAGACATTGTAGAATCTCCAGGCTCAGGGAACAAAAATCCCCCTCAATGTGGACACACTATTTTAATCCAGTCAACATACCTTTCTTGAACTTGAAGAAGGAAAGGCAAAATTCAAAAACCTCTAGACAGAACATATCCTTTCAGAAATATCCCAAATATATACCCCTGGTTGATGACTGTGGGTGAGATGTGAGCACTGGAAGGCAGCCCCACACCCACGCACACGTCAGCAGCACTAACTCGACCAAATATCAAAGCTAAGGACCAATCGCTAAAGGAGACAATGGACCCATAAGCCAGGAGTCTGACGTCCACGCACAGAGTGGTATGGGTACACAAGAGCAGAGTCATGCGCACATGCATACCCAGACAAGGTAAAGACACTTGTTTTTACAGGGGAGGGGCTAGAAAGATGGCTGAGAGGGTAAGAGCTCGAGCTGCTCAGGCAGAATACTGAGGTTCCGTTCTCAGCACCGACAGACACGGCCGCTCACAACCATCTGTAACTCCAGTTCCAGGGGACCTGACACCCTCTTCTGGCCTCTGCAGACACACAGAGTGCACAGTCAGTCAGTCAGGAGCTCACACACACACAGGAAGTAAGATTTCTTTTAAGTGAACATGAATGTGAAAGGGTCTGCCCTGGAGCACTTGGGAGGGAGAGGGAGAGCTGGGGTGGGTATGATCAAGATACACTATATACACTAGACAGTCTAACAGAACAAATAAAAAGATCAAGCCAGGTGTGGTAGCATATACCTTTAATCTCTGCGGGAGGCAGGAGAATTTCAGTGAGTTCAAGACCTGCCTGGTCTACATAAAGAGACCCTGTCGAAAATGAATGAATGAATGAATGAATGAATGAATGGCAGTACTTTTTTTTTTTTTTCAAGTTGTCATGGTTTGAATATGATTGGCCAAGGGAATGGCACTATTTAGAGGTGTGGTCTTGTTGGAGGAGGTGTGTCACTGTGGACTTGGGCTTTAAGACTCTCATCCTAGCTGCCTGGAAGCCAGTATTCTGCTAGCAGCCTTCAGATGAAGATGTAGAATTCTCAGCTCCTCCTGCACCAGGCCTGCCTGGATGCTGCCATGCTCCCACCTTGATGACAATGGACTGAACCTCTGAACCTGTAACCCAACTCCAATTAAATGTCCTTATAAGAGTTGCCTTGGTCATGGTGTCTGTTCACAGTAGTAAAACCCTAACTAAGACACATGTAAACCATACCTCAAAAATCCTGAAAGCAAATATAAAGCAAACAAACAAACAAAATAACTGATTATGATCCCAGGAAACAATTATTCTACTTAGGCAGAGATCTAGAACTAACCAGAACTAAAAATGTTATTTCTGATTTTAGATAAAGTAAGTTTAAGAACGACGGACAAGCTCTCTCCAACCACGCTCAGAAACTACTTTCTGTATACTTCCCACCCGACCCAGATAAACCGAACTCTAGGTAAGATGGGCAAGATGTGGGCTCTTGGGAGGCCGGCTGTGTACCCAGCAGGCGCTTCCTTTCCGAGGTCACACTCTGACCTCCCAGGGAGAAGGCAGGACCCTGGCCGGTCTGGCAGAAGAGAAGCACACACAGCTGAAGGGGAAGACTATGAAGCTGGACCCCAATTCTGCTCTCACTGGCTGCGGACACCAGCTCAAACACCGTCAGCCCGATCTCCAGTTTCTCCAGCTATGGCAGTTAACAGCTCTTACCTCACGGGACTAGCATGGCGATCAGTGCATTCTCACTGAAAGCACAAAACTGCTGCCATTGGTAAGCCTGTAGGGGCAGCATCAACAGACCCGCCTCTCACTTCCACAACACGAGTGGAGCCAAAGGCCACAGCATCTGTGTTCTCAAAACTAACCCTGAAAACAAACAGATCCGCAAAAGGGCACCAACAGGCACACAGCCCCATCATCTGAGTTAGCACTTTGTGAACATTCTCAGAGACCAGGGGAAACCTGCTCCTGGGCGGCAGTCCTGCGAGGCGATCTTGCTCAAGTGGGGAAGAGGACATTGTTTTTGAGGGCAGTTCATTCACAGGAAGTTTAAATCAGTAACTTGAGTCAAGGGCGAAGAACAATGCTTTCCTTTCAGGTTTCTTTTGGAGAAGGACGGCATGAGTGTGGAGATTAGGGAACAACTTGTGGGAGTTCCACAAAGTGGGTCCTGGGTATTGGGTCTGCCAGCTTTCTCCTTAATGTTAAATTCCTGGTCTAATTCTCTCAGCAATGAATTGTCCAAACTTATAAACTATTTCTTGTTTTGATTTTTTTGTGTGTGTGTGTGTGTGGGGGGGTGTTCTGGTTTTCTTGAGACGTAGTCTCTCTACATGGCCCTGGCTGTCCTGGAACTCACTACATAGTTCAAGCTGGCCTTGAACTCAGAGATTTGCCTGCATCCGAGTGCTGGGAGTGAGGGAATGTGCCCACATTCCTGGCTTGCTTCAGTTATTTTAAGCTTCCATTGTTTTTACTTTCATTCAGGCAAAGAGCCCAGGAACTCCAGGTCCATCCCCCAAGCCTGAGCCTAGCCAGCACTTCTGTTGTCACCTCCACTATCCCCAAGCACGGAGGTGCTTGCACTGGGGCTCTTGATCTTTGTTTACTACCACCTGGCCTTGTACCCTGAGCCCACCGCACTCTCCGTCCCTCCAATAGCCCAGGTTTATATTAAGCCAGCAGTGGTGGCTGCTGTTGGAACTGCACGTAAACACTGCCGACCTCCATTTAGTGAACCCTGCTCCTTATTCCGCCCAGCGTACCTATTTCCCCGGAGTTAATAATTGCCCTTCCCACGACCATGCTTGCTGTGTTTTTCCTAATCTTATTAATTATTCAACTCAAACTCTGGTTGTGTGTCTTCATTCCAGAAAATTCTGCCCTTCATCGGGAAGGAGTCTCCCTGAGCTTTCTGTCCTTCCCCAGTTTGGCAGGCAATCCCCTGGGTGGAGGCATGTAAGGTAACCATCCCAGCATCTGTGACAAGGTTCTAGCCTCATATTCGAGTTTGTCATGACCGAGAATTCTATGCTGAAATCACTGTCCCTCAGAATCCCGAAGCGACTGTATTTCTCCGCTGAATGCTAACCTTTGGCTGGGGCTGGAAAGACCAGAGCCATCCCAGCATATTTTGTTCAGACGTGGTCGGTCGCACTATGTACCTAAGCAGGCCTCCAACTCTAATCCTCCTGTGTTGGGGCTCTAGGAATGCCTGGGTTCTGCCTTATCTTTTGGAAGGGACACCAGGTTTTCTTTCTAGAAGCTTCTAGGTCTTTTTTTTCCCCACGGTTCTGAAATTTCATGGTCATTTGCTCTGTTGTGAGGCTATTTTATCCGTGGTGCTGACAATCCAGTCCAGTCCAGAAACAACTCCATTAGTCCGGGGAAAGCTGGTCCCGTTGGCTCCACTCTTCTAAGGCTCGGCAATGTATTTCAGGTTGGTTCCTGAGTTTCCTAGCTCACGGGTCAGGACTCCTTCAGTGCTCAAAAACCTGTATCTCACAGGGCGGTGGTGGTCACCTTTGGAGGCAGAAGCAGATCTCTGAATCTAAGGCCAGCCTGGTCTACAGAGTCCAGTAAAGCCAGGGCTACATGGAGAAACCGTTTTAAAAACCAACCAACCAAACTGTATCTCTTCTCACTCTCCTGTTGCTATGTTCTTCATTCCCCCCACCCCCGCCCCCTCATCCATTTGTTGGGTCTGCTTTCACTGCGCTAGGGGTCAAACACAAGGCCTCATACAGGTCAGACACATAGTCTATCCCTGAGCCTTGCCCTCAGCCCTAAAATACCTTGTAGGAGGGATGCCAGGGATAGAACCTAGGGTCTTGTGGATGCTGGCCAAGTCCTCTGCCACTGAGTCACCCACAGCCTGGAGTGTGTGCATGTGTATGTGTGTGTGTACTGCACGCCTGTTCAGATGCTCATATGCCATGGAGTGTGTGAGAGAGAGAGTGTGTGTGTGTGTGTGTGTGTGTGTGTGTGTGTGTGTGCGCACACAGATCAGAGGACAGCTTTCGGGAATCAGTTCTCTCCTTCCACCAAGGGATACAGGGGTCAAAATCTGCTCATTAAGCTTCAACATCACCAAGCACTTTTGCCCAATAGGCCATCTTGCTGGCCCTGTATTATAATTTTTTAAATCCTTACTCAGTGAGGGCTGAGGAAAAAGGAAAAACAGATGGCATATATACTACTCTCTGTCTTCCAATATAGTAACAGTAAACTTCTATTTTATTTTTTTTTTTTCTTTTCTGAGACAAGGTCTTCTCGCAGTGTAGTCCTGGATAACCTGGAATTTACAGACATCCTCTTGCCTCTGCCTCCCAAGTGCTGGGATGAAGGGGAAAAAAAAAAAAATCAGATGCTACCATATAGGGCAACAACAGAGCTTTAAACCTATGGTGCTAGTTCTCTCACCAATATCCAGGAAACTTTTCATACTCAAAAAGGAAGTCAAGGCTCTTCTCTTTTTTTTTTTTTTTTTTGGTTCTTTTTTTCGGAGCTGGGGACCGAACCCAGGGCCTTGTGCTTCCTAGGCAAGCGCTCTACCACTGAGCTAAATCCCCAACCCCAAGGCTCTTCTCTTAATCAGGAGTCATGAGGCTGGGAGGAGCTTGTCCTATAACCCCTTGCCCAGCAAGCATGAGGCCCTGGGCTGGATCCCCAACATCGCAAAGGAAAATATGAAGTTACCCAGTGGGAACCTTATCACGACAAGATGGAGGAAGAATACGCTAAGCGCCCTTACACTGGATGTTGGAAAGATCAGCTGTCACGCCTTCCAAGTTCAGAGGTGTCTCCGTAGACATCGCTGCCCGAGAAAGAGGACTTTCCCCGAAATGACAGGCTAATACATCAGCCCCTGTCCTTATGTGGCTGCTGTGAGGAACTGAAGGGCAATGCGCTTGAAGCATTGGCTTTTTAATTTCATTTAATTCTGACAACTTAAGTAGGCCTTATGGAGTTGCTGTTTTGACAACACACCTAAGGGTGACCTACTACTGAATAACGCAACTCTAGAGAGAGGATTCTTAAAGCCCTGAGTGTCGGTGTCAGAACATCCAGAAGTGACTTCCGTTCTTAGGATTCACTACACTGCAGCTCTAAACAAATTACTGAACCCTTGTACAGGAGACCCTTGCAAAATACCTTTTCAATGTTCAGGTTAAATGTCCCCTCTTTGATTGGCCTTGGGATCAAACATAAAAATCGATTAATCTCACCGCAGAGACCCAACCTGTCTTTTAAATACCTTCCTAGCAGGCAGGGTAACCCCCACATTAGGGATGCCCAGGCAAGATGGCTACAAGTTCAAAGCCAACTTAACTATACATTGTTTTGTTTGCTTGTCTGCTTGTTTTTCAAGACAGGGTCTGTGTAGCCGAGGCTGCCTGGAACTAGACCAGGCTGGACTGGAACTCACAGAGATCCACCTGTCCCTCTGCCTTTCAAGTGCTGGGAGTAAAGAAGTATTGCCACCACTGTGTCACCACTGCCTGGCCTTGATCTACTGTTTTGAAAGGGGAGAATGGGGTGGGGACATGGCAAAAAAATTACGTCTCTTCTTTATCGTCTTTTCACCCTTCCACGAGCCTACAAAAGGGGATGAGATGGAGGGGGTGCAATCTCAACGCCTCCCTGAACTGCAATGTACCCACAGGTGTTATCACACAAAGGTGTCAAGATGCTTCCCAAGTGAAGACATTCTGGAATCTCATCCGGGACCCAGTAACACCCAGCAGACCACACGGGACCCTACTACTTTGTCTCAAGAAATCTTCCCAGCAGCCCTTTTAAATAGATATTATCTCAACACCATTCTATATATAAAAAGACTGAGACCTGGAGGAGTGATGTCATTTATCTAATGCCTTAGCGAAACCAACGAGCCAGAGACTCAGAACCCGTATGGACATAAAGGCTCCAAGCGCGGGCACAGAGTGGGGGCGGGGGGCGCTCTGCACCGCCCCGCGGGCTCTGGAGAACCGTGGCAGATTCCGAGTGGAAGCTCTGCAACCGCCGGGACCCGAACACACCCAGCAGAGCGCCGGCTGCCCTGAGGCCAAGCCGATGGCAAGATCCTCGAGCCCAGGGTCGCTCTGCCCCCCTAGGCCGCTCCGAGCCTCGAGCGGTGAAGAGCCAGTCCCCTGCCGCCTCCTTCTGCGCCCTCCACGGCTGTCCGCACCGCAGCCTCCGCCCGAGCCATCTCGTCCCCGCCACCCACGCTCGGGCCCTGCCGCCTGCCGCGTTGGCCCCGCGGCCGCCCGCCTCACCTGCGTGTCCGCCGCCATCCTGCTGGCGCCCACTCCGGAACCGCTTCCGGAGCGCTTCCGGGTCACAGCCGGGCCCGCGCGGCAAGGCGAAGCCTGGCGCCCCCGGGCGGGAGGGCGGTCGCAGGTCGCGCGCTACAGCCCGGGGACGCTGGCTGGCCTCAGCCTGCCGTCCTCTGCGATCCCCGGTCCAGCCCCGACAACCCCATCGGGGAGTTCCTCCAGGCACCGCGTGCTTTCACGGAGTCACTGAATGCTGTTTCCTAGGCTCCGAGAAAGAGCTGCAGTCTAGAGAAGACTTGTTAGAGCACGGGGGAGGGACCCCGAGAATTGCTGTGCGCGGTCCTTCTGGGAGCCTCGGCTACAGTCGGCTGGTGACAGGGGTGAGCTTTGGAGAATGATTTAACTTTTTAAGATTTATTCTATATTAGTACCCTGTAGCTGTCTTCAGACACACCAGGAGAGGGCATCAGATAGCATTACAGATGTGGTTGCTGGTATTTGAACTCAGGACCTCTGGAAGAGCAGGCAGTGCTCTTTAACTGCTGAGCCATCTCTCTAGCCCCTTTACTACAGACTCTAGAGTGTGCTTTGAGAATGCAGGTCTCCAGGCTTCTTTAGCCCTGAGCAGTGACAACTGTTGACGGAGAATTAAAACTATACAGACCTGTAGTGAATGACCCACACAAGATTTATAATAGCAATAGGGCGTAGCATTTTCAGTCTTCACCTACTTAAAGAGCTCCAGGTTCTAGAATCCTGAGCTTTTCAGAGACTTGACACTTAATTGAATGCCTATATGAACTGACATCAAACAACTGTTGGGTTGGATGTTATAGTTCTAGGGTAACTTTTTGTCTAGTTACCTGTGATGCACAATGACTGAAAATACATTTTAGAGAATCTTAAAACCACTTTTTCTAGCACATTACTCTTAGCTTGCAGCCTCCCAACTACAACAAAGCAACCGTATATGCACACCTTAGTGGCTAGTTACAAACTGTCCCTGTATTCAAGAAAGCTGTGGCTTCTACCAGTTGAATTCCCTTAACCTAGAAAAAAAGCAGTAGCCAGCACCCTATTCCACATGGAAACTCAACTGTGCATTCTAAATACACAAACGCAAGTATTAACTTTATTACTAAACAGACAGCAGTTGCCTGTAATTACTGCATCCAGAAGGCTGAGGGAGATCAACTTCTAACCAACTCCCAGGCACTTTAGTTCAATCCCCATGTGGTGCATGCACAATGTCACAAAGATCATCCCAGGCCCACTGTCTGGGACTTCAGACCTTAACCTCCTCTAGCCCAAACCTAGCATTCTACCCCTGCCTCAACCTTACACCATGGGGCTCTGGGGCCTGCATCACCCTAGCTTGGAGTGGTAAGGGTACTTAGTACAAACACTGGCTTGGACACCCAGTGAAGTGCAGAAAGCAGACCTAAAGACCAAGGTTAAACTGTTCAGAGTTGACATACCTATAGACCTCTTAAGTGGGCATCTGGGGACATATAGTATCTTGCAACACATATCTCCCATGGACAAGGAGAACTACCAGAAGAAAATAAATTCAATTCCCAGGACTCAGGAGGGGAAAATCTTTGTCCCAGGTCAGCCATGGCTACAAAGTCAGGAGACCCTGTCTCAAAAACAAACAAAAAAGCCAAACAAAACCCACAAAGCCACTAGGAGCTTTATTTTTAGAAATATAGATGCCAACACAAAGTATCTCCCTAAAGAATGTTTTTGCTTTTAACTGCTTAAGTGAACAAACTAAATAAATTCAGACAGAGCTTTAAGAGAAGTAAGCCTTTATTTCCATCTTTCTCAAATTAAGCAGGCTGACTTGGTGTGAGGGGCTTAGTCGAAAAGACCGAATCCCATATCCTCATCTGATTCCTCCGACTCTTCCTTTGCTTCGGCCTTGGCTGGGGCAGCAGCAGCTGCAGGAGCAGCAGTGGTGGCAGCAGCCACAGGGGCTGCAGCTGCAAATGCAGATGGATCGGCCAGGAAGGCCTTGACCTTGAGGGAGAAGAGACAGCGTGATCATAATTGTTGTACAGCCTACACCCTTCCTGCTAAGGACGGCCTGACAGCTCTCCAATGTGAAGCTGCCCAACAGGTCAGGATAGCCCAGCTCTGCGGGTCTGTCATCTTTTAATGAGAGGACGCATGCCCTTGTTCCCATCACTTTCCCCATTTTTAATAAGCATCTGGCTCCAGCTCAGGGCAGGCTCAAACTGAAGCAATCCTAATGGGATTATGGGCCACATCTAGCTTTCAAAAGTGGATTCCTCAGGCCACCCAGTCTTAATGAGTAAGCAACAGCACACTGGGCATGTGTTAATGCTGTTGGTAGTGTTTGCCCCAGCACTGGTGACAACCCCCAAAAGTGCATATACTTATAAATACTTGGATTCAAGATCACCCAACTAGGGTGTAAGATCAGCTTTGGCTCCATGAAACCCTGTCTTGTCTCACAAGGTACCTCCTGTGTGAAATAGTGAATACACTCACTCAGCAGACTGCCACCTGTCAGGCCTCTGTGGTCCTGAAAGGACAGCCTTACCTTTTCAGCCAGTGGGAAGGTGTAGTCAGTCTCCACAGACAAAGCCAGGACCCTCTTGTATCCATTGATGATGGAGTGAGGCACTGAGGCAACAGTTGGGTAGCCAATCTGCAGACAGACGCTGGCCACATTGCGGACACCCTGCAGGGGAGACAAGAGTGACATTTTAGGTCACCTCAGACTCCAGGCCCTCTCACACCAGACGCTCCGGGCAGGGCAAGAGTCACCAGTTTGTGCTCCCCCTTTCTCCAGACCTGGGTGCTCAATATAACTTTATAGTGACTTCTGAAACGTAGTTGCTGACCATTAGCAGGTAGAACACCTCTGCTGGGAGTAAAGACCAGGGCTACCACAGCCAGTGTCTGGTTATCACAGGCCCTTAGCGACCTTTAGATTCCCAGCACAAGCAAGTCACCAAACCACCAACCTCCCCGCCAGACCTTGGTCCTTTCCTCCTTTTATAGGTGGCAAAGTGGACAAACTGAGGGTGCTCAGCTCTTGTCTCAGAGGACAGAGCTGGGGCATACCTCTAGGAAGCGAGTGTGCAGGGCCTGCTCTGTGATGTCCAGCACTTCCGGGCTGTAGATGCTGCCATTGTCAAACACCTGCTGGATGATCAGCCCGAAGGAGAAGGGGGAGATGTTCAACATGTTCAGCAGTGTGGCTTCGCTGGCTCCCACCTTGTCTCCAGTCTTTATCAGCTGCACATCACTCTGAGGAAGAGAAGAGCAGTTACCACCCAGACACACAGAAGGTCCAATCCCAAGGACTCTGCAATACCGAGTTACCACTGCAAGCCATGGCTACTCACCAGGATTTCAATGGTACCTCTGGAGATTTTAGTGGTGATGCCCAAAGCTTGGAAGAAAGAGGTCTTCTCGGGCCCCAGACCGGTGTTCTGA